>NC_037689.1:86974733-87078481 GCF_003255815.1 Theropithecus gelada | reverse complement strand
CAAAAAAGAGCCCGCATCTCCAAGACAATCCTAAGTCAAAAGAACAAAGCTGGAGGCATCACGCTACCTGACTTCAAACTATACTACAAGGCTACAGTAACCAAAACAGCATGGTACTGGTACCAAAACAGAGATATAGACCAATGGAACAGAACAGAGTTCTCAGAAATAATACCACACATCTACAGCCATCTGATCTTTGACAAACCTGAGAGAAACAAGAAATGGGGAAAGGATTCCCTATTTAATAAATGGTGCTGGGAAAATTGGCTAGCCATAAGTAGGAAGCTGAAACTGGATCCTTTCTTTACTCCTTATATGAAAATTAATTCAAGATGGATTAGAGACATAAATGTTAGACCTAACACCATAAAAACCCTAGAAGAAACCCTAGGTAATACCATTCAGGACATAGGCATGGGTAAGGACTTCATGTCTAAAACACCAAAAGCGATGGCAACAAAGGCCAAAATTGACAAATGGGATCTCATTAAACTAAAGAGCTTCTGCACAGCAAAGGAAACTACCATCAGAGTGAACAGGCAACCTACAGAATGGGAGAACATTTTTGCAATGTACTCATCTGACAAAGGGCTAGTATCCAGAACCTACAAAGAACTCAAACAAATTTACAAGAAAAAAACAAATAACCCCATCAAAAAGTGGGCAAAGGATATGAACAGACATTTCTCAAAAGAAGACATTCATGCAGCCAACAGACACATGAAAAAATGCTCATCATCACTGGCCATCAGAGAAATGCAAATCAAAACCACAATGAGATACCATCTCACACCAGTTAGAATGGCGATCATTAAAAAGTCAGGAAACAACAGGTGCTGGAGAGGATGTGGAGAAATAGGAACACTTTTACACTGTTGGTGGGATTGTAAACTAGTTCAACCATTATGGAAAACAGTATGGCGATTCCTCAAAGATCTAGAACTAGATGTACCATATGACCCAGCCATCCCATTACTGGGTGTATTCCCAAAGGATTATAAATCATGCTGCTATAAAACACATGCACACATATGTTTATCGCAGCACTATTCACAATAGCAAAGACTTGGAATCAACCCAAATGTCCATCAGTGACAGACTGGATTAAGAAAATGTGGCACATATACACCATAGAATACTATGAAGCCATAAAAAAGGATGAGTTTGTGTCCTTTGTAGGGACATGGATGCAGCTGGGAACCATCATTCTCAGCAAACTATCGCAAGAACAGAAAACCAAATACCACATGTTCTCAGTCATAGGTGGGAACGGAACGATGAGATCGCTTGGACTCAGGAAGGGGAACATCATACACCGGGGCCTATCATGGGGAGGGGGTAGGGGGAGGGATTGCATTGAGAGTTATACCTGATGTAAATGACGAGTTGATGGGTGCTGACGAGTTGATGGGTGCAGCATGCCAACATGGCACAGGTATGCATATGTAACAAACCTGCACATTATCCACATGTACCCTAGAACTTAAAGTATAAAAAAATAATAAAAAATAAATAAATAAATAAATAAAGATGCTGGCAAAGTTGAGGAGAAAAAGAAATGCTTATACACTGTTGGTGTGAGCGTAAATGAGTTCCTCTATTATGGAAGACAGGGGGGACATTTCTCAAAGACCCAAAGACAGAAATGTTATTTAACTCAGAAATCTCATTAGTAGATATATACCCAAAGGAAAATAAAGTATTCTATCGCAAAGACACATGGATGTGTATGTTCATTGAAGCACCATGTACAATAACAAAGACTTGGAATCAACCTAAATGCCCATCAATGATAGAATGGATAAAAATTGTTGCATATTCACCATGAAATACTATGTAGTCATAACAAAGAATGAGATTGTGTCCCTTGTAGGGACATGGATGGAGCTGGAGGCCTTTGTCCTTAGCAAACTAAAACAGGAACAGAAAACCAATTACTGCATGTTCTCACCTATAAGTGGGAGCTAAATTGCGAGAACATATGGACACATAGAGGGGAACAACAGACACAGGCTTTTCAGAGGGTGGAGAGTGGAAGGACAGAGAGAATCAAGATAAAACAACTAATGATTACTAGGCTTAATACCTAGGTGAAACCAACCAACTATCTCATGCCTTCAGGAGACTCACCTAGCACATAAGGACTAACATAAACTTAAAGTAAAGGGATGGAAAAAGGCATTCCATGCAAATAGACACAAAAAAACGAGCAGGGTTAGCTACGCTTATATCAGACACAACAAACTTTAAAGCAACAGGAGTTAAAAGAGACAAAGAAGGACATTACATAATGGTAAAAAGCCTTGTCGAACAGGAAAATATCACAATCCTAAACATACATGCACCTAACACTAGAGCTCCCAAATTTATAAAACAATTACTAATAGACCTAAGAAATGAGATGGACAGCAACACAATAATAGTGGAGGAATTCAATGCTCTGCTGACAGCACTAGACAGATCATTAGGACAGAAAGTCAACAAAGAAACAATGGGTGTAAAGTATACCCTGGAACAAATGGACTTAAAAACTATATACAGAACATTTCCTCCAAAAACTGCAGAATGCACATTCTATTCAAGAGCACATAGAACTTTCTCCAAGGTAGACCATATGACAGGTCATAAAATGAGCCTCAATAAATTTAAGAAAATTGAAATTGTATCAAGCACTATCTCAGACCACCATGTTATAAAATTGGAAGTAAACTAGAAAAAGAACCTTAAAAACCATGCAAATACATGGAAATTAAATAACCTGCTCCTGAGGGAGCATTGGGTCAAAAACAAAATCAATATGTAAATTAAACATTTCTTTGAATTGAATGACAGCAGTAACACAACCTACCAAAACCTCTGGGATACAGCAGAGGTGGTGCTAAGAGGAAAGTTCACAGCCCTAAACATCTACATCAAAAAGACTGAAAGAGCACAAACTGACATTCTAAGGTCCCACCTCAAGGATCTAGAGAAACAAGAACAAACCAAACCCAAACCCAGGAGAAGAAAGGAAATACCCAAGATGAGAGCAGAAATAAATAAAATTGAAACAAACAACAACAACAACAAAAAAAATACAAAAGATAAATGAAATAAAAAGCTGCTTCTTTGAAAAGATAAATAAAATGCATGGACTATTAGCCATAGTAACCAAGAAAAGAAGAGAGAAAATCCAAATAACCTCATTGAGAAATGAAAAAGGAGATATTACAGCTGACATGACTGAAATACAAAAGATCATTCAAGCCTACTATGACTACTATGAACACTTTTATGCATATAAACTAGAAAATCTAGAAGAGATAGATAAATTCCTGGAAAAATCAGGAAGAATTAGATACACTGAACAGACCAATAACAAGCAGTGAGATTAAAATGGTAATTACAGAATTACCAACAAAAAAAGAAGTTGAGGACCAGATGGATTCATGGCTGAATTCTACCAGACATTCAAAGAATTGGTATCAATCTTTTAAGACACTATTACACAAGATAGAGAAAGAAGGAACCATCCCTAATTAATTCTATGAAGCCAGCATCACCCTAACACCAAAACCAGGAAAGGACATAACCAAAAAGAAAACTACAGACAGATATCCTTGATGAACATAGATACTAAAATACTTAACAAAATATTAACTATCAAATCCGACAACATATCAAAAAGATAATCCACCATAATCAAGTGGGCTTCATGCCGGGGATGCAGGGATGGTTTAACACATGCAAGTCAATAAATGTGATACACCACATGAACATAATTAAAAACAAAATTCACATGATTATCTCATAAGATGAGGAAAAAGCATTCGACAAAATTCAACATCTCTTTATGATTAAGACTCTCAGGAAAATTGGCATATAAGGGACATACTGCAAAGTAATAAATGCCATCTATGACAAACCCACAGCCAAGATAATACTAAATGGGGAAATGTAGAAAGCATTCCCTCTGAGAACTGAAACAAAAAAGGGATGTCCATTCTCACCACTCGACTTCAACAAAATACTGGAAGTCCTAGCCAGATTAATCTGAGAAGAGAAAAAAATAAAGGGCATCCAAATTGGTAAAGAGAAGTCAAACTGTCACTGTTTATTTGCAAGATGATTGTTTACCTTGGAAATCCTAAAGAATCCTTCAGAAAGCTCCTAGAACTGACAAAAGAATTCAGCAAACTTTTTGGATGCAAGGTTCATATACACAAATCAGTAGCTCTTCTATACACCAACAGCGACCAAGTGGAGAATCAAATCAAGAACTCAACCCCATTCACCACAGCAGCAAAAAAAAAAAAAAAAAAAAAAAGGAAAAGAAAAGAAACTTAAGATTATACCGAACCAAGGAGTCAAAAGAACTCTACAAGGAAAACTATGAAACACTGCAGAAAGAAATAACAGATGACACAAAAAATGGAAACACATCCCATGCTCATGGATGGGTAGAATCAATATTGTGAAAATGATCATATTATCAAAAGCAATCTACAAATTTAATGTAATCCCCATTAAAATACCCCCCATCATTCTTCACATAATTAGAAAAAAAATACCAAACTTTGTATGGAACCAAAAAAGAGCCCACATAGCCAAAGGAAGACTAAGCAAAAATGGAACAAATCTGGAGGCATCAAACTCCCTGAATTTAAACTATACTATAAGGCCATAGTCACAAAAACAGCATGGTACTTATATAAAAATAGGCACATAGACCAATGGAACAGAATAGAGAACCCTGAAATTAACCCAAATATTTACAGCCAAATGATCTTTGAGAAATCAAACAAAAGACATAAAGTGGGGGAAAGGACACCCTTTTCAACATAATGCTGGGATAATTGGCTGGTTACATGTGAGAGAATGAAATTGTATCATCATCTCTCAACTTATACAAAAATCAACTAAAGATGGGTTAAGGACTTAAACCTAAGACTTGAAACTATAAAAATTCTAAAATATAACATTGTAAAAACCCTTGTAGACATTGGCTTAGCTGAGAATTTCATGATCAAACACCGAAAAGCAAATGCAACACAAGATAAACAAACAAAAACCATAAATAGCTGGGACCTAATTAAACTAAAGAGCTTTTTCACATCAAAAGGAAGTCAGCAGACTAAACAGGAACCCCACAGAGGGGGAAAAAGTTTTCACAAGCTATGCTTCTGACAAAGGACTAATATCCAGAATCTACAATGAACTTAAAAAAAATCGTAAGACAAACAATCCCATCAAAAAGTGGGCTAAGAACCTAAATAGACAATTCTCAAAAAAAAAAAAAAAAAAAAACAACAGGCAACAAGCATATGAAAAAATGCTCAACATCACTAATGAGCAGGGAAATGCAAATAAAAATGCAATGCAATACCACCTTACTCCCAGAAGAATGTCCATAATCAAAAAATTTAAAAAACAGTAAATGTCAGTGTGAATGCGGTGATCACGGAACATTTCTACAAGTGGTGGGAACGTAAGCTAGTACAGCCACTATGGAAAACAGTAAACAGTGTGGATATTCCTTAAAGAACTAAAAACAGAACTACATATGATCCAGCAATCCCACTATTGAGTATCTACCCAGAGGAAAAGAGGCCACTATACAAACAAGATACTTGCACACACATGATTATAGCAGCCCAGTTCACAATTGCAAAATCGTGGAACCAAACCAACTGCCCATCAATCAACAAGTGAATAAAGAAATTGTGGTGTATATATGTGATCAAATACTACTTAGCCATAAAATGTAATGAACTGACAGCATTTGCAGTGACCTGGATGAGACTGGAGATAATTATTTTAAGTGAAGTAACTCAGGAATGGAAAATGAAATATCACATGTTCTCACTGATATGTGGAAGCTAAGCAATGAGAATGCAAAGGCATAAGAATAATACAATGGACTTTGGGGACTTGGGGAGAAGTGTAGGGGTGGGAGCAAGGTATAAAATACTGCAAATATGGTGCAGTGTATACTGCTGTGATGATGGGTGCACTAAAATCTGACAAATAACTACAAAAGAACTTACTTATGTAACAGAATACCACCTGTACCCCCCAAACTTATGGAAAAGTAATTTTAAAAAGGGAAAAACATACCCGGATGAAAAAATCTATACCAAAAAAACCCATGACACAAGTTTACCTACATAACAAACCTGCACTTGTACCCCTGAACTTCAAATAAAATTAAATAAAACTTATAATGACATTGCTATATTCTCTTGCTAAATTCACTTATTTATCATTATAGAGTGAACTTCTTTGTATCTACTTATAGACTTTGTCTTGAAATCTATTTAGCCTGACATAAATACAGTTACTTCTGCTCTGTTTTGGTTCTCATTGGTATGGAATATCATTTCATCTCTTTATTTTCAGTCTATGTATGCCTTTATAGATAAGGTGCATTTCTTTCTCTCTTTTTTTTTTTTTGCCATTTCTTTCTTTTTATTTACAGTTTGTATTCAATGCAAATCAATTCCATAACATAAGAAGTGACTATGAATCAAAGAATAAATACACAAACACAATATACAATCCAAAATAGATGTACAGCATTCTGGAATAAAGCAAAAGAGTGTTCATTCACACACACCATAGCTTCAGATGTGTTCAATCTGTTTGTTCCCATGTAGTTTTCTAAAGATGGAAAAAAATGACTTTGGTCATCAAGACTACTGTGGCCATATTAGATTCCTGGAACATCTAAGCATCAGTGTGTGACCATGTGAACAAAAGACTTCAGGGAGTGTCTACTTTTTAAAAGGTTTCTGTGTGTCGAGGCAGTTGTAAAAGATTTACTGTCGAATCAAGCCCACTTTTAGGCTTAGGACCAGGTTCTAACTATCTAGAAATATTGATTGATAACAAAAAGTGTTCCAAATGTGGCTATTCTGATCCACAATTATTTTTTAAAGAAAAAAAAGTATATATATAGAAAGAGTATAAAAGCTTTTGTGAATTTAATGCAAATTAACTTCCAGTCTTCACTTCCCAAATACTTGATTTACAGTTTTGATTCCTTTACATTTTTGCCTTTTTAATTTCAAAATTTGCAATTTTGCCTTCAAAACAGATCTTTTTTTATTGTAAAAAATAGTCAACATATGCAGAAATAAAAAACATTTTGATGGCCAGGCACAGGGACTCAAGCCTATAATCTCAGCACTTTGAGAGGCCGAGGCAGGTGGATCACCTAAAGTCAGGAGTTCAAAACCAGCCTGGGCAACATGGTGAAACCCTGTCTTTAGTAAAATTACAAAAATTAGCCAGGCATGGTGGCAGGTGCCTGTAATCCCAGCTACTTGGGAGGCTGAGGCAGGAGAATTGCTTGAGCTTGGGAGGCAGAGGGTGCACTGAGCTGAGATCGCGCCACTGCACTCCAGACTGGGCGACAAAGTGAGGCTCCCTCTAAAAAAATAATAATAATAAAAACATTTTGAAATTAGTCACAGTCAATACAATTCTACTCTTTGGAATCTGTTTAGCTAAATGAATGTAGCTCTCTTGTTGAATAGAAATAGGTGATAGGAAATGCCTACCATTTGACTCTATATGGATAATCAAGAGTTTCTCAGAATGCTTGGACCCGGGGGTAAATTCTCATTCACCATTGCCCTGGCACATGTCAATCACTACATAAAAGGTCAAATGCAATGTCAAATCCAAAGACTCAAGAGGAAAGTGAGTTCAGTTCCCAAGAGAACGGCAATAGCTCAACAATGTAAAACTTCATCTAGAATATATCAGCATTAAATTAGTACTGTTGAAACAACACGTTGAGAAATTGCAGTAACACCTGGAAGTTCCTTCTAATGTACATATAAATAAAATCATGTAAGCTTTTTATATTACCTGTTTTATGGCCTTATAGAATTAATGAACCAGATGAAAACTGAATCTCCATTCCACAATCACATCCTTTATTACTAATCTTATATTCAAGGTAGTATTAAGTGTCCATATTTCTTAAGCCACATTCAAGGAAATCATGTCTTAGCTATTTTGGATGTTGCCTCTCCTTCATCTTGTACATGAAACACCAGCAGATTTAATATTGGCATCCATCATCTAGTCAAACCTCTCATATGTTCTTCAAACCAATCAAATTTGGGATTCTAAACATTTTCTGTGTCAATAAAAGGTGTGGAATTAGTAGATTCGATGAAGACCTGTTTTTCCTTGCCACATTGGACTTCCAGATGCCATTTGGATTGGGTTTAGAAGATGGAGAAGTTTAGAAGATGTTTCTTGGCCCGAGTCTCTTAACAAGTAGAGATGTAGAAGAGAGAGTGAGACCACAAAGAGACTTGCTGTTGACTGCAGGGCACCACCAACCGCCTTGATGGTGGCGTTAGCTGGATTTGGGGCAGTCGAAGTACTCTGGGAGGAGTTACTTGAAACTGTTACAACAGTTGTTTCATTGGAATAAATCTGCATGGGTAGGAGCAGTGCCAGCAGCAGCAGCCCCAGCCCAAGCCTGGCCACCATTGCTCTGCCCATGTCCCCTCCCTTGGTGCTCTGCACGTCTCGCTGGATGCTGGGTACTTGAAGAACTGCTGGCTCCGGGAGGGTGCAGGCAAGGTCTGACGTTCATTTCTTGTAGGCAACTAATCAATGGGTCTTGTTTTTTTACTCTTTTAGCCAATCTATGTGTTTTGATTGGAGAGTTTAATTGATTTACATTCAATGTTATTATGGATAAGTAAGGTCTTAATCTTGCCATTCTATTTTTTGCTTTCTGGATGTTTTATGGTCTTCACTTGCTTCTTGTTTTCCCTATCTTTCTCTAGTTAAGCAAATTTTCTCTGGTAATATGATTTAATTTATTGTTTTTCATTTTTTTGTGTGTATTGATTGTGTATTTTTTTGGTTCAAGATTACCATGTGACTTGCAAATACTATCCTATGGCTCATTTTTTTAAACCTGATAACACCACTATTTGCATAAACAACAAAAAACAAGCAAAGAAAACAATAAAAACTCTTCAGTCTTAAGTTCATCCTCCTTCTTTATAATTTATTGTTGTTTGTATTTATATCTTTATGTGCTGACTGTGTCTTGAAAAGTTGTTCTACTTATTATTTTTTATTTGTTCATTGTTTATTCTTTCTACTTAAGATGAGAGTAGTTTACACACCACAGTTAGTGTTTTAATTTTCTGTGATTTTATGTGTACTTAATATTATCAGTGAGTTTTGTACCTTCAGATGATTATGTCTTTTTCTTTCTAATCAAAGTAGTTTCTTTAGCATTTTCTGTAGGACAGGTCTGGTATTGAAGAAATCTCTTAGTTTTGTTTGTCTGGGAAAGCCTTTATTTCTCCTTCATGTTTGAATAATATTTTCACTGGATATGCTCTTCCATAGTAAAAGTTTTTTTTTTCCTTTAGAACTTTAAATATGTCATGCCACTCTCACCTGGTCCTTAAGGTTTCCACTGAAAAGTCTGCTTCCAGACATGTTGAAGCTTTATTGCATGTTATTTGTTTCTTTTCTTTTTTCTTTTTTTATTTCTGCTTTTCATTCTGTTTTTAGGATCCCTTTTGGTCTTTGACCTTTGGGAGTTTGATTATTCAAACTTCTTTGGTCTTCTTTGGGTTAAATCTGCTTGGTGTTCTATGACCTTCTCATACTTGAATATTGATATATTTATCAATAGGTTTGAAAAGTTCTCTGTCATTCCTAGGTTTGGGAAGTTCTCTGTTATTATCAAACTGGATAAACATTCTACCACATTACTTTCTCTACCACCTCTTTAAGGTCCATAACTATTAGATTTGTTCTTTTGATGCTAATTTCTAGATTCTGTATGCAAGATTCATTTTTAAAAAATTATCTTTTCTTGTCTCGCAACTGTGTATTTTCAAACACCTTGTCTTCAGTCTCACTAATTCTTTCTTTTGATTGATCAATTCTGCTATTAAAGTTCTCTGATGAATTTTTCAGTATGCCAATTGCATTTTTCAACTCTAGGATTTTTACTTGATTCTTCTGAATAAATTCAATCTCTGTTCAGTTTATCAGATATAATTCTGAATTCCTTTTCTGTGTTATCTTGAATTTCTTTGAGTTTCCTCAACACAGTTATTTTGAAGTCTCTATCTGAAAGATCACATATATTTCTTTGTCCATGATTGGTCCCTGGTGCCTTATTTAGTTTCTTTGGTGAGGTCATATTTTCCTGGATGGTGTTGATGCTAGTTAATGTTCTTCAGCATCTGGGCATTGAAGAGTTATTTATTGTAGTCTTCACTGTCTGGGTTTATTTGTAGCCATCCTTCTGTGGAAGGCTTTCCAGATATTGAAAGACTCAAATGCTGTGATCAACACTTTATCTCCTTTAGGGGGCATGTTAAGCCCAGTAACACTGTGGTTCTTGCAGACTCATAGAGATACCACCTTGATAGTCTTCTACGAGGTCCAGGAGATTTATCTGGATTACCAGGCAGATACCCTTGTTCTTTATCCTTCACTTTTTTTTCAAACATACAGAGTCTCTATCTCTGTTATAAGCCACCTAAATAAAGCTGGGGGTGGTGTGACACAAGCACCTCTGTGGCTGTCACCACTAGGTCTGCATTGTGTCACACCTTAAGCCAGCAAAACACTGAGTTCAACCCAAAACCCACTGTAACCACTCCCTGGCTGCTTTCTTTGTTCACCCAAGGATTTGGGACTCTACAGTCAGCAGGTAGCAATGCCAGGAAGGTCTGTGACCTTACCTTCAGGGCAGCAAGTACCTCCAATCCCCAGGTGGGTCCAGAAGTGCTATCTGGAAGTCAGGGACTAGAGCCAAAACTTTAGAAGTCTAATGGAATTATTTCAAAAAAAGAAACAGAAGTCAAGTTTAAGGAATTTTACTAGACAAATATTGGACAATTTTATCATTAAAAGAATATCAGTGTAAGTGTATATAACACCTTATTTTTTTTGAAATCCATGAGTTCATATTGATAACGTAAAAAAAGGTGGAAAAGGGAGAAGAAGGTTAATTTTTTTAAATATGTGCATGTGGTGGTAGAGTACTCTTCTTTACAAAGAATGTTCACTAAGAAATATTGAGGGCATACAAAATCACCATTCTACCACCTCTACTGTATGATTAATTTTGCCATTCATTATCATCAATAGGTACTAAAACTGGCAGGCAAAACATTGTTGACAAACAAGATATTCACACAATGTGGTGATATTGTGGCTATATAAGGCATGTCTTTATTTTTAAGAGGTGTATGTTGAATTATTTAGGTATAACATGTGATGCTTGCAACTTATTTTCAAATGGTTTATCAAAAAATTAAATATGAACATCATTCATGTAAATTTGTAAATTACATAAATGTGTGTATATATGTGTATATATACATATATGTGTATATATGCACATAAATATGTGTATATATATAATCATATACACGTGTGTGTGTGTGTGTGTGTGTGTGTGTGTATAAGTAGAGAGAGAGAGGAAGAGCAGAGAAAACACGAAGTGGCTACAATGTTAGCCATTGATGAGTCTGAGAATATGCACAAAGAGGTAGAGGTGTTCAGATGTTCACTCAGTGTCTTTAAACTTTTCTTCACGTTTGAAAATTTCAGAATAAAAATTAGAAAAAAAAGTGTTTGAAATCTTACACTAAAAATTATTAAAACAATTCTGTTACCCAGAGCACATCTTAGTGTTTTTATAAATTGTATGAAATAGTGCTTGCTGCTTAAATACAAACTTTGCAGGTAGCAAAACAGCCAATTTACAAAGATATATGTCAGTGAGCGCTCTCCTTCAGGATGATAATTGAAAAAAAATTTTAAAACAGCACATTACCTCCCTTGCACACCACCATCCTATTCTTGTGTAAAATAAAAGAGCAGCTACATTGAGAATATTATGTGCAGTCTAAGAAATAATTCTAAATCACATATTCTTTTTAATTTTTTTAAAATTACACTTTAAGTTCTTGGATACATGTGCGAATGTGCAGGTTTGTTACAAAGGTATACACGTACCATGGTGGTTGGCTATACCCATTTACCCATCATCTACATTAGGTATGTCTCCTAATGCTACTCCTCACCTACTCCCACCCCACTGACACGCCCCGGTGTGTGATGTTTCCCTCCCTAGGTCCAGGTGTTCTCACTGTTCAACTCCCACTTATGAGTGAAAATATGTAGTGTTTGGTTTTCTGTTCTTGTGTTAGTTTGCTGAGAATGATGGGTTCCAGCTTCATTCGTGTGCCTGAAAAGGACATGAACTCATCCTTTTTTATGGCTGCATAGTATTCCATAGTGTATATGTGCCACAATTTCTTTATCCAGTCTATCATTGATGGGCATTTGAGTTGGTTCCAAGTCTTTGCTATTGTGAACAGTGCTGCAAAAAACATACATGTGCATGTGTCTTTATAGTAGAATGATTTATAAATCATATGTTCTTTTTTATAATTAAATGTATCAATACATATGGCATTTAGAACAGTCTGTGTCATACAATAAAACATTTAACCAATGCTAAATTTATTATTTGTATTGACACATCTATACATATTGTGGGCTATATGTGATATTCTGATATACGCATTTAATCTGTAATGATCAAATCAAGGTGTTTAGGATCTTCATTACCTCAAACATTTATCATTTTATATATTGGAAACAGAGTCACTCAACTCTGCTATCAAACACCAGATCTTATTTATTCTATCTAACTGTATGTTGGCAACCATTAACCAACCTCTCTCATCCTCCACCACACTTCCTATTCTCTACTAACCATCTTTCTATTCTTTACCTTCATGAAAACAACTTTTTTAGCTCGTACAAATGCTTAAGAAGATGTGATATTTCTCTTTCTCTGCTCAGCTTATTTCATTTAACCTGCAGTTTCATCCATTTTGCTGTAATTGACAGGATTTCCTTCATTTTAATAGCTGAATAGCATTTTATCAGGTATGAATGACATTTTCTTTTTTCATTCATCCACTGATGGACACTTAGGTTGATTTCATATCTTGATTATTGTCAATAGTGCTGAAAACCATGAGGGTGCAAGAATCCCTTTGATACACTAATGTCCTTTCCTTGGGCTAAATACTCAGTAGCGAGATTGCTGGATCATGTGGTAATTATATATTTAGTGTTTTACAAACCTCTGTGTTGTTTTTTTCATAATGGCTGTATTAAATTGCATTTCCACCAACACTGTATAATGATTCCTTTTTTTTTTCTACATCTTCACCAGTATTTGTTATGTTTTCTCTATTTGATAACAGCCATTCTAACTAGGTGAGATGATATCTCATTGTGGTATTGATTTGCCTTTTTCTTATGATTAGAGATGTTGAGCATTTTTTGTATATACCAGTTGATCACTTGTGTGGTCTTTTTGAAAATGTCTGTTCAGGTCTTTTGCCCATTTTTAATGAGATTATGATACAATGATGATGATGCTGATGATAATGATGACTGTTGTTGAGTTGTTTTAGTTCCTTGTATTTTCTGGATATTAGTCTCTTGTAAGATGAAGAGTTTGGAAATATTTTCTCTTATTCCACAGATTGTCTCTTAGCTTTGTTGATTGTTTATTTTGTGGCAAAGAAGCTTTTCAGTTTAATACAGTCCCTTTTGTCTGATTATTTTGTCTGTGCTTTGGAAGCCATAAAATTTGTGCCTAGACCAATGTCCTGGAGCATTTCTCATACGTTTTTTTCCTAGTAGTTTTACAGTTTGGATTTTATGTTTAAGTTGCATTATATTTTTAATTGATTTTTATATTGGTGAGAGATAGGCAACCAGTTTTATTCTTCTGCATATGAATATCCAACATTCCCGGGCTCTTTTATTGAAGAAGGTGTCCATTACCTAATGAATGCTCTTGGCACGTTTTTCAAAAATGAGTTGGCTGTAAATACATTACCTTATTTCTGTTTTCTCTATTCTGTTTCATTGGTTTGAGTGTCTATTTTCTATTTTTTTTTTTTTTTTTTTTTTTGTGGGGCGGGTGCTCGCGCTTTGTTTCCCAGGCTGGAGAGCAGTGGCGCGATCTCGGCTCACTGCAAGCTCCGCCTCCCAGGTTCACGCCATTCTCCTGCCTCAGCCTCCGAGTAGCTGGGACTACAGGCGCCCGCCACCTCGCCCGGCTAGTTTTTTGTATTTTTAGTAGAGACGGGGTTTCACCATGTTAGCCAGGATGGTCTCGATCTCCTGACCTCGTGATCCACCCGCCTCGGCCTCCCAAAGTGCTGGGATTACAGGCTTGAGCCACCGCGCCCGGCCAAGTGTCTATTTTCAATACCAATACTACACTGGTTTTGTTACGATAGCTTTGTAGTATATTTTGAAGTCAGGCAGTGTGATGCTTCCAATTTTGTTCTTTTTATTGAGGACTACATTGACTATTTGGGGTCCCATACAAATTTGACGATTACTTTTCTATTTCTGTGAAGAACATCATTGGAATTTTGACAGGGATAGCATTGAATCCATAGATTGCTTTGAGTAGTACGGTCATTCTAACAATACTACTTTTGATCCATGAGCATGGGGTAGCTTTACATTTGTTTTTTCACTCTTCAATTTCTTTCATCAGTGTTTTCTAGTTAGCATTGAAAGGTCTTTCCCCTCCTATATTAAATTTATTCCTGAGTATTTTATTTTTTTAAGCATCATAAATAGGATTGTCTTCCCAATTTCTTTTTCACCTAGTTCATTATTAGTGTATAAAAACACTGCTGATTTTTGTATGATTATTGTGTATCTGGCAACTTTATTGAATTTGTTTATCATTTCTAATAATTTGGGGGTGGAATCTATAGGTTATTCCTTAGATAAGATCATATTATCTGCACAGAGGGACAATTTGATTTTCTCTTTTCCAATTTAGATACCTTTTTTTTCTTTTCCTTGCCTGATCACTCAGGCTAGAGATTCCAACATTAGGTTGAATAACTGTGGTAAACGTGGGCATCCTCCTCTTGTTCCAGTTCTTAGAGGAATGGCTTTCAGCTTTTCCTTATTCAGTATAATGTTAGTTTTGAGTTTGTAATATATGACCTTTTTTATGCTGAGTTTTGTTCCTTCAATATATGACTTGTTGAGAGTTTTTATCATGAAAAAAATGTTGAATATTATCAAATGCTTTTTCTGCATCTGTTAAGATACTCATATAATTTTTGTCCTTAATTCCATGATGTGATATATTAAATTTATTTATTTTCATATGTTGATCTAGCCTTATATTCTTGAAATAAATACCACTTGCTCATTGTCTATTGTTGTTTTTATGTGTTTTTGGATTTGGTAGCATTTTCTTGAGGAATTTTGTATCTGTGTTCCTCGGGAATATAGGCTTATAGTTTCTTTTTTGATTGTCTACTTGTTTGGTTTTGTTTTCCAGGTAATGCTGGTCTCATAGAATGAGTTTTGGAGAATTTCCTTCTGTTTAACTTTTTGGACAAGTTTGAAAACAACTGGTGTTAGTTTGTCTTTATAAGTTTGGAGGAATTCAGCATCAAGCCACCTTCATTGGGAGACTTTTCATTACTGATTCAATCTTCTTACTCAATATTGATCTGTTCAAGTTTTTTTTTTTTTTTTTTTTTGAGATGGAGTCTCGCTCTGTTGCCCAGGCTGGAGTGCAGTGGCGCGATCTCGGCTCACTGCAAGCTCCACCTCCCGGGTTCACGCCATTCTTCCGCCTCAGCCTCCGAGTAGCTGGGACTACAGGCGCCCGCCACCACGCCCGGCTAGTTTTTTGTATTTTTAGTAGAGACGGGGTTTCACCATGTTAGCCAGGATGGTCTCGATCTCCTGACCTCGTGATCCACCCGCCTCGGCCTCCCAAAGTGTTGGGATTACAGGCTTGAGCCACCGCGGCCGGCCTGTTTTTTGTTTTTTTTTTTTTCTGGTTTAATCTTGGTAGGTTTTATATGCCCAGAAGGTTTTATATGTCCAGGAATTAATTTATTTTCTCTAGGTTTCTTTTCAAATTTGTTATATTATAGTTGTTGATAATAGTCTCTAATGATCTTTTGTATTTCTGTGGTATCAGTTGAAATGTCTCCTTTTCATTTCTTATTTTATTTATTTAGATCTTCTCTCTTTTTTCCTTGGTTCATTTAGCTAGTGGTTTATCAATTTTGTTTATAGTTTTAAACTACCAAGATTTTGTTTAAAAGAATCTTCAGAATTTTTTAGTCTTTATTGTGTTTAGTTCTGCTATGATTTTTATTTTTCTTTGTGTCTACCAGTTTTGAGTTTGTCTCATATGTGCTTTCCTGTTCCTTGAGGTGCATCATTAGATTATTTATTTGAAATGTTTTTACTTTTTTGTGCAAGTCTTTATTGCCATAACCTTCCCTCTTAGCATTGCCTTTTCTATGTCCCATAGGTTTTGATATGTTGCATTTCTATTTTTATTGTTTCAATAAAAATTTTTATTTTCTTCTAAATTTCTTCATTGACTCAATCATCCTTCAGGAGCATATTGTTTAATTTCCATGTGTTTGTACAGTTTCTAAAGTTATCTTGATACGGATTTCTAGTTTTGTTCAAGTGTGGTCTGAAAAAATACTTGATATGATTTTAATTTTTATAAATTTGTTAAGATTTGTTTTGTGTCCTAACATATTGTCTATTCTAGAGAATGTTCCATTTGCTAATGAAAAGATGTGTATTCTCGAGCTATTTGATAAAATTTTCTATTAATGTTTGTTAGGTTCATTTGGTCTATTGTGCAGATTAAGTCCAGTGTTTCTTTGATAATTTATTTTGTCTAGATGATATATCCAATGCTGACTGTGGGTGTTGGGACTTCCAGTCATCATGTTTTGAATTCCCCAACTGCATTTGTATTGGGGTTTATCTCTTATGTTACCTCTTATAAATGAAGGATATGTGTTTCATATATGTGGGTGCTCTGTTTTGTACATATATATTTAAAATTGTTATATCTTCTTGCTGAGTTGCTTCTTTTATTATTATTTAATGACTTTCTTTTCATGCTTTTTGACTTAATGTCGACTTTGTCTGATGTAAGTATAGCTACTCTAGCATGCTTTTGGCTTCTATTTATGTGAAATATTTTTTCCATCTCTTCACTTTCAGTCTATTTATTTACAGATGAAGTGAGTTTATTGTAAGCAGCCTATAGTTAGGTCTTGTTTTTTAAATCTATTCTACTAGTCTATATATTTTATCGAGGGAATTTAAGCCATTTACATTCAAGCTTATTACTGATAGTTGATGACTCACTCTTGTCAGTTGGTTGTTTTCTGATTGTTTTATATGTCTTTATTTCTTTCTTCCTTTTTTATTGTTTGCCTCTACCATTTGATGGGTTTTGTGTGTGTGTGTGTGTGTGTGTGTGTGTGTGTGTGTGTGTAGTGATAATGTTTGCCTCTTTTCTCTTTTTCATTTTTTTTCTGTTTTACCAGTAAGTTTTATATTTTTGTGTGTTTTTATAATGCTATATATCATTCTCTGCTTCCAGATATATGTCTTCCTTACTTATTTATTGTAAAATATGTCTAGGTGTAAAATTCCCTCAGTTTTTGTTTGCCTATGAAAGACTATTTCTTCTTTATTTTTGAAGGATAGTTTTCTTGGATGTAGTTAGAATTCTTGACTGACTTTTTTTTTTTTTCATCCAGCACTATGAATACAGCATCGCATTCTCTCCTGTCCGGTAAGGTTTCTGCTGAGAAATCCTCTGTTAATCTAATGGAGAGACCATTATATGTGATTTTACACTTTTCTTCTTCTGTTTTTAGAATTCTCACTTTGTGTTTGTCTTTTGGCAGCTTGACTATAACATGCCTTAAAGAAGACCTTTTTGTGTTGAATCTATTAGGAGATCTTGGAGCTACTTGTATCTTGATGCCTATATATCTTGCAAAACTTGTGAGATTTTCAGCTATCATTTTTAAAAATAGGTTTTCTATGACTTTGCCCATCATTTCTCTTTCTATGTCTCCCAAAATTTGAAAATTGGTCACTTTATGGTGTCCCATGTATCACATAGGCTTTCCTATTTTTCTTGTTCTTTTTTATTATTTTTTGTCTGACTAGGTTGTTTCAAAAGCGCTTTATTAAAGTACCAAAATTATTTATTCAGCTCAATCTAGTCTATTGTTGAAGCTCTTGGTTATATTTTTATCTTATTTCTTAAATTTTTAGCTCTTTTTATGATTTCTATTTCTCATTCAGATTACAAATTATTTTTCTGATTTCTCTTTGTTATTCATCTGTGTTCTCTTTTATCTCACAGAGTTTCTTTAACATTATTTTGAATTCATTTTTTGGCACTTCATAGATTTTCTTTCGGCTGGGATATTTCATTGCAGAATTATTGTGTTTCTATGAAGGTTTATATTTCCTTTCTCTTTCATATTTCCTGTGTTTTTACAATGATATCTTCACCTCTGGTGTAACGGTCATTTTTTTTTTCCAATTTTATGAATTGACTTTCTAAGAGAATGACTTACTTCTATACATATATCTATAGTTTTGGTTGGGTAATGTTCTTTGGCTTTGATTCTGAGTGAATACCATGGTGTAGTCTTCATATAATTTCTTTGGCTGTAATCAGTGTTTGTGATGTCTGTGAGTTCCTCAAAGTCTTAGGCTGTGGCTTTTAATGGAGGCTGTGGTAAGGATTTGCTAGGGATGGGGATGCCTGACAGTCCAGTCCTCAGGCATCAGTGGTGGTGGTCCAAAGGTTTCAGTCTTCAGGCTCTGGGCACCATGCATGGGCACTGGTAGTATTGATTTCAGATGGGCTCATCCTTGGGCCTTCCAGTCATCATGTTTGGGTGCTGGCGGTGGTGGATTGAGATTGCAGGACGTGGTCCCCCAAGCAACATGAAGAGAGTCAGCATTGGCAGTAGCAGTGGTAGGGCAACCTTCAGGCTTCCAAGTAGGTTACACACCTATCAGTAGTAGAGGCACTTAGCTGGATGGGCAATCACCATATCCCTAAGTGATATGCATTGGTCAATGCTGGCATCAGCAGTAGCTGGCAGGGTGGACCAGGCCCCAGGTCCCAGGCCCTGGGATGCACATACGAGAACCAGCAGCAGAAGACAGGGTGGGACCATCCTTATGGACCTGGATGACAATCACTTGTACCACTTGTGGTGGACAAGGCGTGCCTTATCCCCATCACCACATGCAATACATGTGGTCAGCAGTGGAATGTATGGTGGGACTGTCCTCAGGCTCTTGGGCAACATTCATGGGTGCCAGCAGTGGCAGGCAAGGCAAGCTGATCTCTAAACTCACAGATGATACATGTGTGTGACAGGGGCAGTGGGCCGTGTGGGCCTGTCCTTGAGCTTCTTGATGTTTTGCATGGATGAGGTCTGCAATGGGCAGTGCAGATAAATCCCCTGTCTCCTATATGGCACACTGGGTGCTAGTGATTGTGGTGGTGGGTAAGAAGGGCCTGTCTTCAAGACACCTAGATGGTGCATACTAGCAGTGGCAGGCATGACAGATCTGTTCTCAGGCCCCAGGATGGCTTGTAGGTTGCTCAGTGCCTAGTCCTCCTAAAGGTGGATGCAGGAGTATGGAAGCCCTGCTGTTGAGGGGTGGTGCAGTTGCTGTCAGTAGCAGCAGCCTTGAGCAGGTGGCTCTAAGAAGTACATACTTTGGCTCCGTTTGTCCCAGGGGCAGCCTCCCTATTGTTCTAAACTTTCTATTTCCTGAGGTTTAGGACATGACATGGGCTAGAGTGCTGGGGACACAACCACACAGCGGGGTCTAGCTGGCATCGTGATGCGACAGCCCTCTGGGTGAATGTCCTAAATCATGTATGCTTAGAAAGCATCTAAGTATCTACCATGCCATTTGACAGACCCTGCCCCTACAGATTTACATATCAAGAGACTGAGGACCAGAAATGTCTCTTGCCCAAAATTAAGCTGCTTCTTATTAGCATAGCTTTGGCTGAACCACAGTCTCCTGACAGTTTTATGTGCTTTCATGATGAAAAGACAGACCAACAGGGAGTGTAAAACAAACACTGTTATCACAAAAGACATGAAGAGAGAGAAAATAGCCTTGTTCACAAAATCCAGAATAAGAGAACTTGAAACCTTTTTCCTTAAAACTTGGAAGAAAACAAAAATGTTATTTTACACAACAAATAGTGGTTTTATACAACTGTTATTTGAATAAGTAACATAGAATAAAAAAATTAAAATAAAATCCAAAAAGTTTTAGGTAGTCACAGAATATAAATTAATAATAAGCTCTTATTAGAGAAAGCTACTAAGGGAATATGATATGGTGCAAACAGGAGTAGACCACAGATTCTTGAGTTATAGACCTGAATTCTGGTCCTGCCACTGAGCCAACTTTGCACCTTAAGCAAAATTTATTTTTTCTATATGTTAAATGGATGGATTAGACAAAACCAGCATTTTTCAAAGTTCGTTCTTCAGAATATTAATTCTATGAAATCCTCTGTAAAATGAATTTTATATTCAAATAATTTGAACAAACATTAAATGTTATACAGTTTTCTTAGCATTTTATAATACACACTAGAATATTAAAAACTCTTGGAAGTCCTGAAATACAGAGTACTCTCAAACTTTATTTCATGCAATATTTTTCAAACATACCTAATCACAGAATTTATTTTTCTTGAAATATTTACTAATATCATGTAGGAATGCGATTACATGGAACCTCCTTTTGGTGAAGTATTCTCTTCTTTTGAAGGCCCTGCTGATGGTTAAGTCTGAGCTGGCATTCATTCTATATTATAATGTCTTTTTGATATAGAATGTATTACAGAAGTGTAGGCCAGGTGTGGTGGCTCACATCTATAATCCCAGCACTTTGGGAGGCCCAGGCTGGAAGATCACCTGAGGTCAGGAATTCAAGACCAGCCTGGGCAACACGGTGAGACACCATCTCTACTAAAAATACAAAAATTAGCCAGGTGTGGTGGCAGGCACCTGTAGTCCCAGCTACTTGGGAGGCTGAGGCAGGAGAATTGCTTAAACCTGGGAGGTGGTGGTTGCAATGACCTGAGATCATACCACTGCACTCCAGCTTGGGTGACAGAGTAAGACTCCATCTCAAAAAAAAACAAAAATAATAATATATTACAGGAATGTGTTTGGAGTAATATTGTATACACAGACACATACATATACATACATGTATACATGTACATGTATGTATATGTATGCATGTGCATAACTTACAAACACACATATGCCATATAGCTTCCATTTGTACCTCAAAATCAACTTCCAAGGTGGCTGACCTAATTGGACTTCATCTTCTAGATTCTTGTGTCCTCTGGGTTCAGCCAACGGGAGGCACTATAGGAAAATTGGATAAAGGACAATGAAGTCAACATTATTATTGCCTTGGCTTCCTCTCTGAGAACTTGGCCTGTGTGACTTAAATCTGTAAACCGAAAAACACTGCTCTTTTCAAGGTGGCCAACTCTACAGAATTGCCTCTTCTTCCAGATATTAGCAATTGCTCCCTCCCCTAGTCCTCTCCTAGAAGTGATAACAGCTCAAGGTCCGCTATCTTGGCTGACTTCCCTATCTCTTGTTTCTGCCTCATATCTATCCCCTTTATAAATAGCCCCTTTGTAAAGAAGTCTGTTTGAAATTATCCTGTTTTGAGTATGCCATCTGCTTCTGCTTGAGACCCTAACTAATCCACTGTTTTCAGCAAGTTTAGCTAGAAGTTCATGTGGAATCTCCAGGTGGAGATATACAGAAGTAGAGAATTGGATCAATGGGTTTGGAGCTCAAGAGAGGTGCCTAAACTAGAGCTAGTGATATGATACTCATTAATTATGGGAGGACGTTGAAACTGTGGCAGAGAAGGTAATTGTCCAACAAGAGTGTAGAGTAAAAGAGAGACTTAAAACAGAAGAAATCCAGCAAGGAAGGACTATTACCTCCTAAAAAGAGGAATTCCTCAGCATAAAAATATGGTTGTTTAAAGAGAAAGGACCCAGACAAAAAGAAGGTGGATAATTTTAAGGGATATTTTATCCGGACCATCTCTACCTGTTAATAACACTTTCTAGGAACTTTGAGTTTGGGTGTCTTCAGATTCTGGTGGTGCTTAGACTTTGCTGGATACACTGTGCCACCTGGGATCTCTCTGATATCTTGTTTTTCTCTGTGTCCATAACAATTCCTTCTCTTCCTGATTCACACATTCTCCCTACAGATGTTAACACAACTGATCAAGCTGTGATCAAGCTGCTTCAGGAAGATAAATATATTTTCTCTTAACATTGTATGTTGATTTTATCAACCAACTTCTGAGATCTGGGATAGTTCCACTGCCTTCCTGTATACCATAAAATGTATCATTGCAGTGGTCCATGCATAAGCAATTACCAGGGGATACCTCCAATTCCATTCTTGCTATAAGAGAGAAAGTATCCTTGCCAAAATATTTTAAGAACAAGTTTATAAGAAGATGTCGCATAGAGTCAAAAAAAAGTTTTCTGGATTGGCAATCAGGAAATCTGGGTTTTTAAAATCTGAAAATGAACTAAACTTCCAACTAATTTTGGGCCTCAGTTTGTTTTGTCTTGTTTTGTTTTGTTTTTTAAATCTATAACATGAAAGAATTGGTCTAGATTGGTATTTTTCAAAATGTTTTCCTTGGAGCACTAGGCAACTACTTCAGAAAGTGCTTCAGGAAGCAATGGGAAATTGAGAAAGTGGGCTCTTGGTGAAGGATATAATTTGCATATTTTCCCCTCCAAATCTTATGTTGAAATATAATCCCCAATATTGGAGATGGGGCCTAGTGGAAGATGTTGGATCATAGAGGAGGATCCCTCCTGAATGGGTTAGCATCATTCTTGCTATAATGAGTGACTTTTCACTTTGAGTTCATGTGAGATCTGTTAATAAAAAACTTGTGACACCTTCCTTTTCTCTTTCTTGCTCCCACTCTTGCCATGTGATATGCCTGCTCCCCATTTGCCTTTCCATCATGATTATAAGCTTCCTAGTACCCTCAAAAGAAGCAGATCCTGGCACTATGCTTCCTGAACAATTTGCAGAACCATGAATCAACTAAATCTTCTTTTCTTTATACATTACGGAGCCTCAGGTATTTTTATAGCAACTCAAAAACAGACTTATATAAAAAACTGGTACTAAGAGGTGGGGCATTGTTATAAAGATACCTGAAAATGTGGAAGTGTCTTAGAAACTGAGTAGTGGGCAGAGACCGAAAGAGTTTAGAGGGCTCAGGAGAAGACAGGAAAATGAGAACAAGTTTGAAAACAAATGGTTCCAAATGGCTATGACAAAAATGCTGATAGAAATATGGACAGTGAAGTCCAGGGTATGAGGTTTCAGATGGAAAATGAGGAAGTTATTGGAAACTAGAGTGAAGGTCACCCATGTTACACCCTAGCAAAGAACTTGGCTGCATTACGTCCAAGTCCTAAAGATCCGTTGAAATTTGGGCTTAAGAATGATAACCTAGGGTATCTGGCAGGAGAAATTTATTTGTTTTATGTTTTATTTTAATAGTTTTGGGGATACAATTTTTTTGTTGTTGTTGTTACATGGATGAGTTCTTTAGTAGTAAATTCTGAGATTTTAGGGCACCTGTCTTCTGAGCAGTGAACACTGTACCCAATATGTTGTCTTTTATTCCTTGCCCCCCTCCCAAACTCCCCACCAAGTGTCCCCACAGTCTATTATATTGTTCTGCATGTCTTTGCATCCTCATAGCTTAGCTTCCGCTCATAAGTGAGAACATAGGACTTCTTTTTTCATTATTGAGTTACTTCACCTAGAATAATGACTTCCAGTTCCATCACAGTTGCTGCAAAAGATATTGTTTTTCCTTTCCTGAGTTCCTTTAATGGCTGAGTAGTATTTCATGGTGTATATATACATTTTCTTATCCACTTATTGATCAGTGGGTACTTGGGTTGGTTTCACATCCTTGCAGTTGTGAATTGCACTCCTATAAACATGCATGTGCATGTATCTTTTACGTATAATGATGGCATAAGAAATTTCTAAGCAGCAAAGCAATGTCTAAGCAAGAGGTGGTCTGCCTACCTCTAACAGCCTATGATCAGATATGGGAGCAAACAAATGACTTAAAGTTGGAACTTATATTTAAAAGGGAAGCAGAGAGTACAAGTTTGGTAAATTTGCAGCCTGGCCTGTGGTAAAGAAAGAATCCAAGCAGGCTATGGGACAACCAGTTGCTAGAGAGATTAGCATGACTAAAAGGGAGCACAGTGCTAATATCCAAGACAATGGGAAGAAGACCTGGAAGGCATTTCAGAAGTTTTCAGAACAGTCCTTCCCATCACAGGCCAGAGGCCTAGAAAGAAAGGATCGTTTCAGTGGCCTGCCCAGCCTCAGGACACTGCACCTCAAATCCTGGGCCCTCTGGCTCTAGCCTCAGCAGAGAAGGGCCCAGGTACAGCTCAAGCCACTGTTTCAGAGAGTGTAAGTTATAAGCCTTGGTAGATTCCACATAGTATGAAGCCGGCAGGTATGGAGAACACAAACGTGAAGTAGACTTGGCAGCTTCCACCTAGATTTCAGAGGATGTATGGAAAAATCTGGGTGCCTGCTGCTGGGGCAGAGCCACTGCACTGAGCCTCTACTAGGGTAAGATTGAGGGGAAATGTGGGGTTGGAGGACCCACACAGTGTCCCTACCAAGGAACTGCCTAGTGGAGCTATTGGAAGGGTGACCCCACCCTCCAGATCTGAGAATGATAGAGTAAGCAGTGCTTTTCATTCTCAGCCTGAAAAAGCCATAGGCACTGGACTTCAACTCATCAGAACAGCCACATGGGCTGCATCTAGCAAAGCCACAGGGGCAGAACTGCCCATACTATAGGCGTCCACCCCTCACACCAGTGTACCCTGGATGTTGGACATGGAGTCAAAAGAGATTATTTTAGAGCTTTAAAATCTAATGACTGCTATATCTGGTTCTCAGGCTTGTGTGGGGAATATTATCCCTTTCTTTTGGCTGATTTATCCCTTTTGAAATGGGAATGTCTACCCAATGTCTGTACCATCATTCTACCTTGGGAGTAAATAACTTGTTTTCCATCTCACAGGCTCATAGGTAGAAGAAACATCTCCGCATGCAACTTTGGACTTTGGGCTCAGGACATGGGACTTTTGAGTTCAGGCTGGAAAGTTAAGACTTTGGGGGACTATTGGAAAAGTATGATTTTATTTTGCAATGTGAGAAGGACATGATATTTTAGGGGCCAGAGGCTTGATGATATATTTTGGATATTTGTCCCCTTCAAATCTCATGTTGAAAGGTAATCCCCATTGCTAGAGTTGTGGTCTAGTTGGAGGTGTTGGATCATGGGGGAGAATCCCTCATGAGTAGCTTAGCACCGTTCTTGCTGTAATAAGTTATTTCTTGCTCTGAGCTCACAAGTGATTTGGTTGTTTAAGAGTGTGGCATTTCCCCACCTTCTCTCTCTTGCTCTTGCTCTCACCACGTAACAAGCTTACTTCTCCTTCACCTTCTGCCATGATTGTAAGCTTCCTGAGGCCCTCATCGGAAACAGATGCCAGCACCATGCTTCATGTGCAGCCTGCAGAACCATGAGCCAATTCAACTCTTTTCTTTATAAATTACCAAGCCTCAGGTATTTCTTTATACCAATGCAAAAAATTGACTAATGCAGCCCATATCTCCACTTTTCCAGAGCAGCTTTGCTTTCTCTTGTAGACCTTCAATTCCATGTAAGATTTTATTTGAATGAAAGACTTGATTGCATGCCCAACCAAAACACCCTGGATGATTTTTGAGATGCCTTCTAGAGATTATAGTCTAGACGTTTAAAGCTGAGAGCATAGATAATAGTATCTTACCTGAAAAAGATTGCTTTGTGAGATACTTTTGGCTCTCAGGTATTGTCATTCTATGGGCAGAGAAAGGCTACAGCTGAATAACCTTAGTCTCCCAGTGCTGGTACTGCCTTAGTCTGCTGTAATCCCATATCTCCAGCTATATGGTGGCAGAAAGGGGGAGCCTAGACTTTATTATGGTGTATTTTTGTCCCTCTCCCACAATGCATTATTCAGGGCTATGTGGGAGAGGGGTATTATTTAGGTAAGATGGACCAGGCTCCAAAATTAGAAAGCAAACAAACTCAAAATGTTTCTCTCACAAAACTGTGGTCTCTAATCTCTCCCCTCCCATCTTTATTATTCTTCTGTTAATTTTGTGGTCAGAACAAGTCTAAATACAAGTAAAATCTCCCCCATATGGTCATCCTTTTCAGCCAGTTTCCAAAGTACAGGGAACTGTGCTGCTGTCATCATTTGCTATACATCTGGAATCTCAAAAGAGGATGAAGCAAGGGTAAGCCTTGGCCTATGTCTCCTAACAGAAATTCTGATGTTGGGCTGCTGGAGACTGAGCCAGAGCAGAAAATAAAGAGAAAATCTTCTTTGTTTTGGCAAGGAAAGGGATACACGAAAGATAGGCCTCCACAGAAGATATGAATTGGTTGACAGAAATGTGGTTTGCAAGGCAGGTCAGAGAAAGAAACTAAATGAGAACTCTCAGAAATTAGATTCCAGCTGACAATAACCTTAGAAAGGAAAAAGAAATTTAGGCTCAAATTTTTTAAAGTAACCAGGAAAAGAGGCAGCTATCATGATGTCAGAGGATCCAAAAAGTTATTTCCTTGTCAAGACTTCTGCCTTTCTCACTATTGCTCCTTGACTGCCCGTACAGAGGAACTCAGGGAGAAAGGAATGGAGCTTAAGAGTGAAATTCCTTTGGGCTCTGTGACATCAATTTTCTACTTTGTCCAGATACCGTGACTTTTGAACGTGATATTAGAAATAATTCAAGTTCACTTCAATAAATGCTGACATAAGTGCCTACAAAGTGCCATACCATGTGTTAGGCCAAACATTTCACCGCCTAATAGGAGAAAGAGTAAACAAAATTTCAACACAAAGCTGAAGTGGAGTGATAGTTGTCCAAATAGTGTCTTGCAGAAGCATAAAGGAGGGGCACTTGACTTAAAGACACAGTTTCATAGAACATGAAATCTGGAGAGAAACAGAGAACATGCAGTCCAATTTCATCTCTGTGTGGATTGGAAAAGTGAGGTTCAGAACACTGAAGAGACTTGTCCAAGGTTACAGAACCAGCCAATGGCAGAACTGGACTTTCTAGTTTAGAGAATTAGGCTCAGTCAGTCCTCTACCATTCTGCACAGATAATGAACTTTTCTTTCCTTCAAAGTGGGCATTTTGATCTGCAAATTATCTCAGGACTCTGGCCTGGGAAAACATATAGAAGAAGCTAGTGAAGTGTCTGCAGTGTGAAGGACATGTCTGTTGATTTCCTGGAAAAGCAGAGTATATCTGTCTCTGTGTGTCCTTTCTCTTCTTATGATGTGCTCCACATTGACAGGGGTCACACAGAAACCTACTATCACTTATTTGTGTAGCAGGACTAGGATTCACAAATTTATTATCCCTAGCAGTGGAATTCTGGTTGGGAAGAAAACATCTTGAGTCCCCTTATCTCTTTCCCAGTTTAAGAGTTGTCGTTTCTAATACTCTCAGGGCAAGACAATGGTGGAAAAGTTTCTCTAACATAATTCCGTTAAAAGTTTCATATTCCAGCCAGGCACAGTGGCTTTCACCTGAAATCCCAGTTACTTGGGAGGCTGAGGCAGGAGGATCTCTTGAGCCCAGGAGTTTGAAGCCAGCCTAGGCAACATAGCAAGACCCTATCTCTAAAAAAAAGTTTAATATTCCTGTTAGGTGGTCATTCAACACCTTTGTGAATACCTTCAGTAACAGGGACCCCACTCTCCTCAGAGATAAACAGTTCCACCTCAGAATAAATCTGATAGAAAGCACTGTCTTATAGCCAATAGACAGACATTTGATTCCCTGAAGCTTGCTCCCACTGGGGACATTTTCATTAGGTTGGTATCCTCTGACTTTCAGAGATTTGAAGACCAAACTTACACCACTTGGAGTTTTCTCTTCTCCAGGATCAACAATCTCACATCCTTCAATTGTTCTTCATGGGGCCTAGATTCTAGCTCTCTTCCTGACTGTAATGCTCTGGAGGCATTCTTGTTTTGGCTCAAGAAAAGCATGTGGGGAAATGTACTCTTTCATATATTTCTGGTAGGAATGTTAATTGACAGAGATTCAGGATAGGATAATTTAGCAACATCTATAAATATTTTAAATATGGATACCCTATGACTCAGGAACTCTCCCTTTAAGACTGCATCCTACAAAAAATAGCAGCATCATTGGATGGATGGATAGATACATAGACAGACAGATAAATAAAGGTGGTATTTCTTATCACAGGAAAAACTGGAAAAGTTTAAGTGCTCACTAAACAAGCATTGATTTAAAAATTTGCTATAACCATTTTATGAAATAAAGTGCTAGCAATGATGTGACTGAAGTAGAGCTACTTTATAATATGGAAAGATGCCCAAGGTACATTATGTGAAAAAGTAAGTTGAAAATCATTTTGCACTGTATGATTTCATTTTTGTAAAAACAATCCCACAAAATTATATGTGGGTATATTTATATGAAAACATAAATTTTATAGGCATAGGAAGCGTCTGGAAAGATACACACTAAATTATCTCTGAGACATGGGCTTGAAGGGGAAATGGAGGTGAGAGAGTTTTCTCCTTGATAAATGTCTATATTGGTTTCAATGAGCATGAATTACTTTTCAAATTAAAATACATTAAGATGATAAAATAAGAGGATAGCTGATGAAACCAAGTTGACCCATCACCTCTACTTCCTCATTTATGACAGTCGCCCCAGGGATATCTATACAGAGGCAGGTATAACATAGAGTTTACTGTGGGTCCTGAAACCAGACTGCCTGGGTTCAAATTCAAGCTTTGATTTAGTAGCACATGATTGTGGTGAAGTTACTTATAAATCAGTTTCCTCCTTTGTGAAATAGGGATAAACATTCTTACCTCAGGAAGTTATTCTGAGAATTAAATAGTTTAATACATGTAAAGTACTTAAATCATGACTAGCACATAATAAAAGTTTAGTAGATATAAGTATGAATATAATTCGTGTTGTCTTATAATCAGTTATGCCCTGTCAGTTGCCAAGACTTTAAATACCCATCTTCCTTAACTCTTTCTTTTTCCTCTCTCTTCACAATAAGTCAATCACCATGTCCTGAATTCTATTAGATCAAGCTGTATGCAATTCCCATTTCTGTAGAGCAGAAAGGGTCAAATATCAGTCGTCTTCCACAGTTCAACCTAATACCTTCCCAAGGTTTAACAAAACTTCTCATTTTCTTACATTTCTAGGCTTGGACTGTTACAGCAGTTAGTTTTTTAATCGATCTCCCCAATCCCTGGTTCTCTTCTTACACTAAGCTGCCTTACATGCATACTCCTGATGGAACCTAAACCTACTGATTATGCTTCATCCTACTCACAGGCCACCAATGACTTCCTATTGATCACAAAAGGAATTTTCATTCTCTTTTCTGACAATGTATATATAACAGGTAATGTTCACATGTATGATACACTCTCATGGACTTACTCTGATTTTGGCTTACCTCCAAACCAATTCTGCAGGGAAGTGAAGCACATTCACTGCAAAGTTTTGATGTGTTATTCATAGAAGCATTTTGCAAAACTGTGAGTAATGAAATCAAAATTTAAATTAACTCAGCCATTTTGAATGATGTCAGAATGTATTTACCTGATACCATTAAGTGTTTTAAAATAACTCCCAGAGATGATTTTATTTCTTTTAATGAGGAACAAAGTTGGTGGAAATAACTTGTAAACTTCTTGGCAGCTTGCTCAGGATTTGATTTTAAATGTATCTTTAACGTGTTTGGAAACACTGATCAAGTCAACCATGACTGGACACTACCCCTCACAGGGCATTGTGGTTTGCAATTGTTTTTCTCATCAGCCCAACTGAGTTTGAAATTTATAAAACTGTTTATAATGTTGTACACAGCATATATTCATTAAGCACTTATTATGTAACTGGTACTATGCTGTTCTGTGATCTTATTAACACAAATATTTATAGTCTCATTCTCATTCATGTACGAAGTAAATATAGAGGCAGTGGGCACCCTTTATTTATCTATCCTTGCCTTTTCTCTAATAAGGAATGTACCCAAGTGTAAGGTAAATATATATATATATATATAAAAGTAACTGTAAAGTTGTAGCTTACAAGCCCTACCACTTCCAAGTCCTTACAATCATAGTCACCTACTGTAGAATGATTAGGTATAAGACTGGGTAAATATAAGGATGAGGGTTTTATGTAACTCTCAGTAAGCTAGCTTATAACTCCACCCAAGTCCATCTCTTATTGAAGAAAGCACACTGGAAAACAAGTTAGTAAAGATGATCTTATTATAGGATAACTCTAAATCTACTTAATTTTCCTTTCAGGTAAATCATTTGCAAACTTTGGTACTTTAACTTTTATGGGTAACAGATTACTTTCGACACATCAGTGCATTGCAACACTGGTCTGTTCTTCTGAATAAAGTCCAAGGCCTTTTGGCTGGCCTTCAGGAGAGGCTGTCCTCTGGCCCTCATCTTTTATGAGTACCTTTCCCATACCTACTGCTCTAAAGAAATTGATCTCTTCACTGCTCTCTATTCACTCCAAGCCTTGGTGCTTTCTCTTCATATCAAGGACTAGTGTTGGAGCCAGAATTTAGTCCCAGGCAGGTAGTCTGGCTATAGAGTTTGGGTATTTAACCAGTACACTCTACCTCCTCTCACATAATTATTGCATTATAGTGCTTGCTGTAAGGTGCAGGAGGAAGGCAGAATGTCTCTTTCATGTGCATTTTTGTCCTCTATGGAAACGTGCATGTAGTAGGTCTACTCAATCCACTCAATGTAGGTTGAATTAATACCCTAGCTTTCTGAAATGGTAAAAAAATGTAAGCAGCATTTAAAAATAAATACATTAAAGTTTAGGGAAGCTACATTAAAAACTGTACCCAATGTATTTTTATATTAGACCTTGTAGCGAACCAAAAAGACTACTGGAGATAGGAAAACAAACTTTGTCATGTGAATTCATTGCTTACTGCTTCACAAAGATTCCAGATGGCTCATAGCATAGCTGCTCCTTCAAGTTTAAAAGTTAAAATATCTAGAACTACAAGGCAATTTACAAAGCCACTGCATTTAAATTTTACTGCTTCATATATAACATGTTTTTTTCTTCCATTTACTAGTTATTTGACACTGAGTTGAATGTCTGGGCTTTTCTATTCCCATCTGTAATATGGAAATAAACCCTCTACAAGGTTGTTGTAAGGATTAAATATCATAACGTATATAAAACACCTAGGACAGTGCTTGGCATTTATTAGGGGCCCCAAACATATTAGTTTTTACCCTCATCCTATCTCTTCACTGAGATTACAAAATCCTAGCATGGAGCTAATTACAGGGGAAGATTATAACACATACCAGGATACATATGCTTTGGCCAGTGCCTTTGGGGAGGCAAAATTGAAACCTACAGAATGTTAAGCAGCAATTCAGTGTATGATTTTTTTCTTTAAATCTAAAAATCATCACTGCCTATTCATGTCACTAACTCTGCACACCAAATACAGCACCAAGTCTTGTCTATTTTACCTCCTAAATATCTCAAATATGTTCCCTTATTTGTAAACCCTCACTGTCTCTCATCCGGATGGTTGCAACAGCCTTTTAGTTGGTCTCCTTTTGGTCTTACTCTACCTGATTCCATTCCGCACACTGTTGCCAGAGTCTCTTTCTAAAGTTCAAATCTAATCATGTCACTCAGTGGCTTAAAACACTTCAGTAATTCTTCATCATGCTAATGGTAAAATAAAGGAAAAACTACTTAATGTGACTTGCTGGTCAGTTATGTCCAATCCCTGCCTTTCTCTTTGGTCTTATCTCTGGCTACTTCTCATGCACAAACTGTATGATTTGGTACAATTTAACCACCTGGAATTCTACTGACAGCAATTCATTATGTCTCTGTCTCTGTCTCTCCCCACTCACCCTCTTTGTGCATGCTTAAATGCCTTAAAACCCTTACGGTGACCTAAAGGTCCTTATATCTCTTTGCTTCATCCACTGATTTCTTTCCTGTTTGCTGAACACATCGAGCACACTCTCACTTAAGGGTTTTTGCACTTGCTGTTTCCTTTGTCTTAATTTCTCTTTGTCTTCCTATATACATTGACCCATCAATTTCCTTCACATCTTTGTTCAAACATTATCACAATTCTATTTGTAATAGCACTCATCCCCCTCACTCTTTATCCTGTACTTTTTATCTTCTTACCTTATTTACTTTTCTTCATACTATCTGATTTTATGCATGTATGTGTATGTGTGACCTGTTTTCAGAATATTTCCTCCATGAGAGCAGAAACTAAATGTTATTTAAATGAGTGCACCTTTTTGTTTCAAAAACTTTTCATTCCTACATTTCCAATTTTCTCCTGGGTAATGCCTATTTAATCTTCAGCTTACATCTTTTTTTGCAGCAGACAGCTAGGTTGGGCATGCTTCTTCTGGCCTTCGCCAGCTCATGCTTTCTGTTATGACAACACTAATCAGATTATTTTTCTGTGGAAAGGGTAAATGGGCCCAGATCATGGCAGTCATTGAATGCCACATCAGGCTGTTTGAATTTCATACTATTAGTTGTGAAATCATTGAAAAAATTATTCAGGGGCATATTGTGTCTTGAAAGAATGTTTTTGAAATATTTTTCTGGCCACAGTGTGCAAGATATATTAAAGGAGAGCAGGGAGAGTAGAGGCCTCTATGAACAGGGATACAAAGACTGAGACAGGCCGGGCGTGGTGTCTCACACCTGTAATCCCAGCACTCTGGGAGGCTGAGGCGGGCGGATCACCTGAGGTCGGGAGTTCGAGACCAGCCTGACCCTATCAAAAAGCAGAATTAGCCGGGCATGATGGTGCATGCCTGTAATCCCAGCCACTCAGGACGCTGAGGCAGGAGAATCGCTTGAACTCGGGAGGCAGAGGTTGTGGTGAGTCGAGATTGCACCATTGCACTCCAGCCTGGGCAACAAGAGCAAAACTTCTTCTTCTTCTGAAAAAAAAAAAAAAAAAAAAAGGACTGAGACAAAGAGAAAAAACTTGAAGCATGCAGAATTCAGAATGGGTCTGAAGCTGTCATGAAGGAATAATTAACAGGGCTATATGACAATTGGATACAGTGAAAGATGCAAATTATGGCAATGACAATATTAAGGTATTGAATCTGGGTGGCTGTACAGTTGAGCTGGAGTGGTTCAAGGGGAAATCTAAGTGGAAATGGTCATCAAGTAGTTGGAAATCTGAAGTCACAAAGTTAAAGATGCTCTGATAGGTTTGGGGGTCACACTTGTTAGAAGGGCTGTGCTTCTGAGGAAGACAGTGGAGAGCATAGAGATCCCCACTTTTGATGTTAATTCTATGGTGGCATCTAAAGCTAAATTTTATTGTTCTTTTCTAGGCTTTGAAGAAAGATGTCACTACACAGAAAACATGGCTAAAACTGATTAAACTCTGCCTATGTGCTAGTTGCTGTGTAGGCATACAGTGGGTATTTGATTCTCACAACAAAGCTGTGCACTAGGTTATGTTCCTCCCATTTTATAGATGAATAAACAGAGGCTCAGCAAAATTTCATATAGCCAGGAAAATGTTAACCTTGCATGGGAGCTCCGATCTTTGTGATTCTTTCTACTGCACCACCACCCAATGAACAATTACCATCAATAGACCTCTCTTGTGAAGGACATCAAAATATGATATCCCACTCTGCCCTCCTAGTCTTAATTTTTAAAGAGTTTTTGCTATGATATAACATAACTGTTGGCAGAGAGGATTGATCCATGATGAATGTATAGTAGGAAAAAGTTCCTGTGGTTTACTGTAAAAAGGTAAGGATTAAAGAGATTTACTGATCTCTGTAACAAGCTACCCACTCCTCATAATGTGCTATGGTTACTATTACGGGTGGGGAGACACCCTAGTAACTATTTTAGAAATTAACCTGGGTTTATGGAATCCTTTATTGAGAAAACAAAGCTAACTTCAACTCTTTCCTGATTCTTTTTACTATAGGAAGCAGAGGCCTAAAATTATATTTGAGGCTATGCCTTCTTTTTTGAGGGAAAAATACCTAAACGAATCTCACAATTATGACAATATAAAACAATACTTTTAACTGGAATGAACAATGAAGAACTAAACTTGAGTTCTTTTCTGTTTGTTTGCAGGGATTTGGGACTGGCTTCTTCTGTCTGGGACTTAGGAGATGGATTTGGGGTTCTGGTTTTTGTTGAAGACTGACAGGGTCATAAAAAAACTCCGTCTGAAAACATGAAGGTAGGCTGAGGAAATCAGGCATGATAGATAGACTCCAGGAGCAATCGTCTCTAGTGTTTAGTTTAAAGATTTTCCTCTCTTATATTATAATTCCTTTCAGCAAAATTTGTAAGACATCACAGTCTGTTTCTGCCTGTGCCTTGGATAATGAAGGGAAGAATATTTATCTACTCTGAGAAAAAGAGATGCAAAAAGAAAAATAGCTACCTGGTGAAATGTTGGTTAGGAGATGGCTTCAGAAGAAAGGCAGAGAAGTTTAGGGTTATGGGTGACAAGAGACCACCAGGAAAGATTTGTGGCAAATGTAAGCATTAACCAAGGAGTCTCAGAAAGATGTAAAGAGAGGAATTGATAATCATGGAATTTCTTCTGCCACCTTTAAGTGCCCTACTATTCTGACACCTCAGCAGTTTTTGGCTACAATTTTGAGTCTACTTCTTTTACCCAAGGCCATCTCCTCATCAGCCCTGCCAGTTTCCTTCTTCTATTTCATTGAGCCTTGCAGGTGACAGGAGAGAAGGGAAGGTTCTGGAGTTATCAGCCTGCATCATCCTTCTTGCTCCCCTTCCCCCTAGGAAGCTGGGGCAGGGAGGGAGGGGACTGCAGGTGGAACAGCAAGCTACCCACAATCCAAAGTGAGGGACAAGGTACCTTTGATCAGCTCCCCGTTAATGAACTGTTTTTCCTCATGTCCTATTTTTTTTCTTTTTATTTCTCTCTTTTTTTCCTTTGGTCTTTAACATTTATTTATTTATTTACCAACTTGATCTGTGCCGAGCAGACATGGTTAGCTATCTAAAGGTCACTAGGATGAAACCATTTGGCCAGAGCCCAGTGTTTCAGCTTTGCCAGGGACACGCTGTTCTACTGTACCTCAGCACTATCAAAAACACTCAATTAAAGCCCATTTTACATTTCTTTCCTCCTTTATTTTCCCCTTCTTATCTTATACCCACTCTTTTGAGTCTGTTACTCTAATTGTATCTGTTTTCTCTGTTTTTTCTATTTCCATTCTTTGCAGTCTCTACTCTTTTCCCTCTGCTTCTTTTTCCCAGGCTTGGCTCTTTCTGCTTGAGTTGACTTGAAGCAACTCCCCATTACCAGTGGAAAGTTTCTGTGCCTAGTAGTCTGGGCAGGTGGCAGGTAGAAAAGCCAGTGGAGTATTGTTTTTATTGCTATAAAGTAGAACTAAGTGGCTGGGCATGGTGGCTCATGCCTGTAATCTCAACACTTTGGAAGGCTGAGGTGGGTGGATCACTTGAGGCCGGTAGTTTGAGACCAGCCTGGTCAACATGGTAAAACCTCATCTCTACTAAAAATACAAAAATTAGCTGGTCGTGGTGGTGTGCACCTGTAATTCCAGCTACTCAGGGGTCTGAGGTAGGAGAATGGTTGAACCCAGGAGGCGGAAGCTGCAGTGAGCTGAGGTCACACCACTGCATTCAGCCTGGGTGACAGAGTGAGAATCTGCCAAAAAAAAAAAAAATTAAGCTATTGGTGAAATATTGATAGAATGTTGAACTGTGGCAGGAGCTAGTGAGGGTAGGTGAGGAAGCCACACTGCAGAGGGATTCTCACTTTGGAAAAGACTGAGGACACATGAAGGCCATCAAACAGGGAAACTAGAAACTATATTTCTTGAGGGCAAGGGAGGACTGAGCTCAGAAGTCTAAGAGGCTTTGGTGCAGCCTGTTTACATGATTTCAGAGACTACCTTATCTTGTTGACCTTTCTATCTTCCATCCTTTTCCCCACTTTGGTCCACTATCGCTCCATCATCACCATGACCACTAGTGCTACCACTTCTTAATTCATGGTTTACTTCTCTTGTCTCACCCCCTACTCTTTTGCCAGGCCTCTTGTATAACCCCTCCCAACACTCTTGGGGCTATCTCTGAATCACTTTCTTGGTGCTCTAATCTATTGCCATCCTTCTTCAATAAAATTATGAGATGGCATAAAATGAGGACAGGGAAGGCCTTGTTGAATTCAAACACATAGATCCACATCCCAACTTCCAGAACTAGAGAAGCTTCTCTTTTCCAGCTCTTCCCATGGGCATCAAATCTCAGCTGCAGGGTCCTGCCTGTATGTTATCCCAGGCAATCTCCATACAGGCGATGCAGACTCTCCCAAACCAAGGCCCCACTGGAAATAAAAGAATTGTGTCCCCTAAACACAATTAGACCATAGGCGGAGAGGGAGAAAATCTCTGAAAGAAGGAGGTAAAATGTTCATATGCACCTTTATGGAAATAAGGAGAGGTAAAAAAAAATGTAAGATGATAGCTGTGGGCAAGACGAAAAAAAAAAATAAATAAATACAAAGCTTTCCAAAAATGTGGATTCTGAAATAGTAGCATAATCAACTAAAAAGTTTTTGCATTCTTTCTAGGATATTCTCAAGAATGGGGTATCCTCTCTTCTCTGGGTAGGTCAATGCTGTAATTTCCTAAGAGTCCGGCAATTAGTTCTGGGCTCTATGTTTATAAAAGACATTAACAAATTGGAGTTTGCCCAGAGAAACTTGAACCACAACTTAAGGTATGGACTAGATGTAAGAGCTGAAGAAACAAAAAGCACTTATTCTGGGAAAGACAAGACTCATGGATTACTACCTTTAAACACTGAAGGTCTTACATGTAGGAAATAAACTATATATTTTTATGGCCCCTAAGTTTATATCTGGGAGCAATGAGGTAGACTCCATGGTGGTGAGAGGTGGGACAGTAAGTGATGATTAGGTCATATAGAAACTTTGATTAACACCACCAAGTTTAAAACATTCTTAAAAGAAGTAGGAATATGTGAAACAGTCAGTATTTGAGAGCGTCTATTTACTATTCTGTGCTTTGTGAAGGACTTAGAGAACTAAAAAAAAAAAAAAAAAAAAAAAAATTCATTATGAGATTAGAGTAGATTTGTGAATTAGGGGCAAATGTGTCCCAGCCCTCATTAGAAGTAGCATAGCCCTTGGAATCAGACCCACTGGATTATCTTTCCCAGACTCCATTTGCTGCATCAAATGGTAGTTCTACTTTTAGCTCTTTAAGGAATCTCCACACTGTTTTCCATAGTGGCTGTACTAGTTTACGTTCCCACCAGCAGTGTAGAAGTGTTTCCTTTTCACCACATCCACACCAACATCTATTATTTTTTGATGTTTTGATTTTGGCCATTCTTGCAGGAGTAAGGTAGTATTGCATTGTGTTTTTGATTTGCATTTTCCTGATCATTAGTGATGTTGAGCATTTTTTCATATGTTGGTTGGCCATTTGTAAATCTTCTTTTGACAATTTTCTATTTGTGTCCTTAGCCCACTTTTTGATGGGGTTGTTTGTTTTTTCTTGTTAATTTCTTTGAGTTCCTTGTAGATTCTGGATATTAGTCCTTTGTCAAATGTACAGATTGTGAAGGATTTCTCCCACTCTGTGGGTTGTCTCCTTAATCTGCTGACTGTTACTTTCACTGTGTAGAGGTTTTTTAGTTTAATTAAGTCTCACCTATTTATCCTTGTTTTTGTTGCATTTGGTTTTGGGTTTTTGGTCATGAAGTCTTTGCCTAAGCCAATGTTTTATAGGTTTTTTTCTGATATGATCTTCTAAAATTTTTATACTTTCCGGTCTTATATTTAAGTCCTTGATCCATCTTGAGTTGATTTTTATATAAGGTGAGAGATGAGGATCCAGTTTCATTCTCCTACATGTGGCTAGCCAATTATCCTAGCACCATTTGTTGAATAAGATGTCGTTTTCCCACTTTGTTTTTGTTTGCTTAGTTAAAGATCAGTTGGCTGTAAATATTTGAGTTAATTTCTGGGTTCTCTATTATGTTCCATTGGTCTATGTGCTTATTTTTATACCAGTGTCACAGTATTTGGGTGACTATGGCCTTATAGGATAGTTTGAAGTCAGGTAATGTGATGCCTCCAGATTTGTTCTTTCTGCTTAGTCTTGCTTTGGCTATGCTGGCTCTTTTTTGGTTCCATATGAATTTTAGGATTTTTTTTTCTAGTTCTGTAAAAAATGATGGTTATATTTTAATGGGAATTGCGTTGAATGTGTGTATTGCTTTTGGCAGTACGGTCATTTTCAAAATATTGATTCTACCCATCCATGAGCATGGGATGTGTTTCCATTTGTTTGTGTTGTCTGCGATCTCTTTCAGCAGTGTTTTGTAGTTTTCCTTGTAGAGGTCTTTCATCTAACTGTGTTCTTTCTGAATGATTCTGGATCAGTGTGAAGGTACATTGTCTAATATGTCTAGTTTTGCTCAATAAATTTTGAAGTCAGGGTCTATCTACTTTTAAGCATATGAGAAAAATATTCCATGAGCGTCAACCCTGTAAGCTTTATCTTAACTCTCAGAAGGAGCCAGCCAGCACCTACAGGGGGCAAATGGCATTGTAGTTACTAAGTGCTGATTAGGAGATAGACAATGGTGGGATCTGAAGCCAGCTGAAGAACCATCCCTCTCATCCAGATGTCCCAGGATACCTCTCCCAAATCCATCACTGTCTACTGAGAAAATGATATGAGACATTGCCCCCTATATTTTGCTCGCTAATCCTGCCTCCAGTCATGATACAAAAAGTCAGCAAGCCCTTCTGGAAATGGGCACCAAAACACCAAGGGAAAGGCATGTGGCTCGGTTCAATATTCTGCATGATTACAAGAGCTGGTCCTTGTCATCAGCTACTACACAGACTTCAACAGTGATAGGATAGGTCCCCCAAAGCCAACTGACTGCTATGTAGGGCAGTTGGCAGTGATGTTCATGATAATCCAAGACCTGATGAGATGGGAATGCAAAGAAAATGGAGGTGCTCACAGAAATATAGGATGGAAAATGAGAAGTAAGGATGAGATAAACAGGAGGAACACTTTAATGATTTGTTGATGCTCAACATCAAATAAATAGATTCCTATAGCAGAGTACCAAGAAACAATAACATAGAGACCATGGGCAGCAGTAGCCAGGACTCCCAGCAGTAGCCAGGACTACTGGAGTCCCAGTAGCCAGGACTCCTAGCAAAAAAGGGCAAGAGGAGAAAGACTCTTCAGGAGCAGAGGCATCTGGTAGGCCCTAGAGACAGAGAGACAAATAACGCTAGGAATTACTCTGATCTGTAAGTGCTGTTAAGACAGAAAAGATAGAAAATTAATCAGATGACAAGCAGGATCTATAAAAGTTTTTAACAGACTCAAGCAATAGACCTAAACTCACAAAATGGAGTTTCACAGAGAAATGCAATCACTTTTATACTTGGGTACGGAAAAATCAACAACAAAATTATAGTATGAATGAAATGACCAATAGTCAGCCATATACATATCAAAAAAACTTAGGATTTTAGTTCAGTATGACAGAACAGGAATTATGCAGTTGTCCAGAAATCTAATTTTGTCAATTTCAGGATACAGTAATAGAAGCATAATGTTCAAAGTAAGGAAGGTGATAATCTTACATTGGATATAATTCTAGGTGTCATAATTTAAGAGTATCAATAATTTAAAGGGTGTTGGCCATCAGAGAAATGCAAATCAAAACCACAATGAGATACCATCTCACACCAGTTAGAATGGCAATCATTAAAAAGTCAGGAAACAACAGGTGCTGGAGAGGATGTGGAGAAATAGGAACACTTTTACACTGTTGGTGGGACTGTAAACTAGTTCAACCATTATGGAAAAACAGTATGGCGATTCCTCAAGGATCTAGAACTAGATGTACCATATGGCCCAGCCATCCCATTACTGGGTGTATACCCAAAGGATTATAAATTATGCTGCTATAAAGACACATGCACACGTATGTTTATTGCGGCACTATTCACAATAGCAAAGACTTGGAATCAACCCAAATGTCCATCAGTGACAGACCGGATTAAGAAAATGTGGCACATATACACCATGGAATACTATGCAGCCATAAAAAAGGATGAGTTTGTGTCCTTTGTAGGGACATGGATGCAGCTGGAAACCATCATTCTTAGCAAACTATCACAAGAACAGAAAACCAAACACCGCATGTTCTCACTCATAGGTGGGAACTGAACAATGAGATCACTTGGACTCGGGAAGGGGAACATCACACACCGGGGCCTATCATGGGGAGGGGGGAGGGGGGAGGGGGGAGGGATTGCATTGGGAGTTATACCTGATGTAAATGACGAGTTGATGGGTGCTGACGAGTTGATGGGTGCAGCACAGCAACGTGGCACAAGTATACATATGTAACAAACCTGCACGTTATGCACATGTACCCGAGAACTTAAAGTATAATAATAAAAAATAATTTTAAAAAAAAGAGTAGAATAAATAGTGATAAAGGTGCTGGAAAACATAACATCAGGATTAGCTGCAAGAACTATAGCTACTTAGGCTGGGAAAGAAAAGATTTAGTCAAAAAATACCTATTATTAATATTTAATATGTTCAGTGTAGTCACATGAAAGAGGCATCACTCCTACTTTGTGTGGCTTCAGAGGATACAATTAATGTCATAATGGACAAGAAGGAGATTCAGGGTCAATCTAAATAACAAATTGCCCCAGAAGATGATAAGTTCCCCAAGACATTCATGAAGATGGTGAAATACCACCTATTATAGATACCATACTGCGGAGTGACTCCCTTGGTTGGCTGGAAGATGGATTTGGTGGGCTTTCTTTGCAACCTCTGAGATGGAACCAGATTAAATCCTAAGTGACTTCTAGAGCCCCCAAACAATAGTAGGACTTCTGCATGAGGGATGAATGAGAGGTATTAGCACTTTCTCTCTTTAATTAAATATAGATTATGCCTTGGTATAGGACCAATTAGAAATCTGAGTAACATAAGCACAAACTCACCTAATTATTATACACATTTGCCTATATACATATTTGTTGTGTAGGCCAGCAATATCCAAAAGAAAGATAATGCAAGTCACATATGTAACTTAAATTTTCCATTAGCTACATTTTTAAAAGTGAAAAGAAATAATACAAATTTATTTTAATTATATAAGTATATATACATATATATACACACACACATATACATATATATATACGTTTATTTTTTTGAGATGGAGTCTGGCTCTGTTGCTCAGACTGGATTGCAGTGGCCCAATCTCAGCTCACTGCAACCTCCACCTCCCGGGTTCAAGCGATTTTCCTGCCTCAGCCTCCCAAGTAGCTGGGACTGCAGGCGTGTGCCACTACACCCGGCTAAGTTTTTGTAGTGTTAGTGGAGACGGGGTTTCACTGTGTTAGCCAGGATGCTCTAGATCTCCTGACCTCGTGATCTACCTGCCTTGGCCTCCGAAAGTGATGGGATTACAGGCGTAATATTGTATTTAAATTAAACCCAACATATCAAAAATTATTGTTTCAACATGGAATCAATACTTTTAAAGTATTAATGAGGTATTTTATGATGCTTTGTCATACTATTTCTTCAAATTCTGGTATGTATTTTGTACCAACAGCACATTTCAATTAAGACCAGCTGTATTTCAAGTGATTGATAGCCATATATGGTTAGTGGCTACTGCATGAAATAGCAAAGATCTATAAAAAATTTATGATGTCTCTGAGTAGCAAGAAGAACTGTATGAACTCTCCTGAAAAGAAGTGTTAAAACCTCACAATAAATGTACAAATTTGATATTATTATGGGTAAAAGACAGGTTCTTGTTTGAGAAGCTTGGTTATTTGGTTTCTCTTGACAACTTTTATTTCTACTTTAAAACAGTAATTTTCAAACTATATGGACATACATACATAAAACAAAAACCACAGTTTCCTGAAAGAATATTAACCTTTGCAATACACCTTCTGATATTTTTTTCCTCCATTTTCTTTTCTATCCTAACCTATTGCCTTTTTTTAAACATCTTGTCTTGACCAAGTAAACTGATTTCCCAATCCACTAATGCCATCAATATCAACTAGTAATGCATTATAAGTTGAGTAAAGAGAATAAGAAAGGGGAACACTTGCTAGAAGCAGATCTGTCTCAGGTTGCAAATAAGTAATATATTAGCCAATTAGTCAAGAATATGTTTGTGCTCAAAACATAAATAAATAAATAAATAAATAAATAAATAAATAAAAAGATATGCTTAGAAACATGCCTGACACAGAGAAAGTGTTCAATAAATGGGATTTTTCCTGCCTCCTTACTATTCTAGTAGCTCTCCTGTAAGTGCCTTTAGTTTGACTGAACCCTCTTAGTCAAATGGCTATACCCAAGGATAGAGATGGGGACTGAAAGGTCCTGGCTTTGTTATGGCTCAGCCTGGGTGTCTATGCAGATAGGGCAGGTTGTGGATATGGGAATCATCTCAACATCCTGATGCCACAGGACAGAGGTAAGGTTGAGATTTATGTAATAATTACATCATTATTTTTTGGAAAGGCTACCCAACATTGTAAGTAGTGAAACAGGGTTTAGTATTGAGAGTAGTTTAATTCTGAAGATAGAATATACAGGTGACATGCTTTGAACAACACTGGAAAGTCCACCCTCCAGAAATCTCCAAGGCATGCTAGTGGGTCAAAAATTTCACCATTAGAGATTCAGTCCTTTGAATCTTAGTCTTCCAAAATTAGCTACTAAAATTCAGGGGCCACATACTGAGCCTTAAATTCTCAACCAATAAGCCTGTAGTGTGTATCATATGGCATATAAACATTAAGGTGGTCCACTAGAATGAGACATAGAATGAGTCTTTGGATTTGGAAAGGGGATCTGGTAAAGTTAGGGATGGGAAAATCCTCAACAATTCTGCTTTATTTGCAACCTTCCTTTCCACAGGTCTCATGATATCCCTATTCTCCTCACACAAATACACCCTTCTTAGCTCTGTCCATGACAAATGTGGCATAGTGCATTGTTCTTTCACTGCAACATATTAATACTTACATATGCATGCATACATGCACACATGTGGGTACATGCATAGACACAGACACACCCCCTACTATTTTTATCTTGCGACCAAAATTCATTCAGCTAATCTGCTTTGTCTTCCCCCTTTTATCTCTCCTATTCTACCTCTTGAATTCTAACCACCCATAAAGTACACTTTCTCATGCAAACTACCAGCTTCATTGACCTCCCACTCAATTTCTTTTAGCCCTTAGAATTTGTTTTGTGTGATCCTACACTCAATGCTGGACTACTTACTACACTGGTCACATTCTGCTTTGTGCCCAAGTCAATTGGGTGTTACTGCATCTCCTCTACTAAACAGGGAGCTCCTCATAGGTGGAGGTGGTGCCTGATTCTTCTCTGTTCCCCACAGCACAGTGAAATGCTCATTCCTATAACTGAAGCTCCAGAAACGCTGATGTTGCCCTTCATGTACTTCCAATCTTTTGCCTCATTGGTAGTCCCTAGGACAATATTCTACAAGGCCAAACATCTGAGGGCAAAAAAAAACTTATGGCTTAAAGAAGACACAGGCTCAGGTTCTATTGAAAGCACCATGAAACAGGGAAAAACAGTTCAGATATATGTCTTTTTAATACTCCTTAATGTAGATACCTATAACATAGTGGTTAAAATCATGGGCCTTAGAGTCAGATTATCTGGGTTAGCTGCCTAGGTCAATAACTGTCCAACTCTGTTAGGTGAGCCAAGTTACTCATCATCAGCAAACTTCAGATTTCTCACCTGGAGCAAGGGAATAATTGTGAGAATTAAACTGGGTAGTGCCTGTTATGCTCCTGGGAGTGTACATGTTCAATAATTGTAGCCATCATTAGCACTTTTTTCAATGTTGCAGTCTATGAAGAACCCAACTACCTGAGCTCTCAGAGCTCACATCAGCATTTCTAACAAGGGTACCCTCTTGAAACGACTTCCTTTTTTACAAAAAAAAAAAAAAAAGTCTCTCCTTTTTGCTGGTGGTCTCCCTCCATTCCAGAAATATGTGTTCCTTTTCAATGAGCCCCTACTCTTGACCCATACAGAATTCTGTGAAGTATACATAAGTTTCCTTTCACATTTGTCCCTCAAATTATTTATTTGTTTGTTTGTTTGTTTGTTTGTTTTGAGATGGAGTCTTGCTCCATGGCCCAGGCTGTAGTGCAGTTGCGCGACCTTGGCTCACTGCAATCTCCGCCCTCCAGGTTCAGGTGATTCTCCTTTCTAAGCCTCCTGAGTAGCTGGGATTACAGGTCCCCACCACCGTGCCTGGCTAATTTTTGTATTTTTAGTAGAGACAGGGTTTCACTATGTTGGCTAGGCTGGTCTTGAACTCCTGACTTCGTGATCCACCTGCTTCATCTCCCAAAGTGCTGGGATTACAAGTATGAGCTACTATACCCGGCCTGTCCCTCAAATTATTAACACATCATTTCACACATTATTTGTCCATAAAACAGAGAGAACTCTGGCTGCAACAGTTCATGTGAGATTCATGCCAGTCAACAAGGACTCACGGGTGGTCTTTCTCTATTTTAATTTGGTGAAGAACCATGACTTATGTTCCCCCAAGATAAGACCAGAGTAGATAGGGCTTCTGAAAGAATTTGGAAAAACAATAAGAAAGAGTTATTGGTTCAGGGATTGTGGGCCCCTAATTCATTCAGCTAAACTGAATGCATTCCTAGGAGGAACCTGGAGAGTTTATTTTCTACCAGTATTTCACATAATCAAATTTGGGGACTGAAAGGAGCCCTAGAGATAAAGAAAAAAAGACAGTCAGGAAAAAAAAGGTCTTTCTCTAGGTTACAGTAGATAATTCTTAAAATTGGAAGGGGAATTTAAGTCTTTTTAGACTAAAGTAAATGTTTATTTCATTTTATCACTCTGCAAAAGCATGTCACACTTTTCCAAAGGTGGGGTAAGGGTAAATCAGTGGTTTTCAAGCTTATTATGAGGTGTCTGATGATTCTGCAGAGGTACTTCAGAGAAAAAGGTGGATCCTAACGGGTAGGACTTCACATAACTCCCCCACCAGTTGTTCAGGGAGAAAAGCTCTTGTGTCCTTTATGTTATATACCAGCTATTTTAGTTTCCTAGAGCTACTGTAACAAAGTACCCAAAACTGAGTGGCTTAAAACAGCAGAAATTTTTTTTTCACAGTTTTAAAGGTAAGGAGGCCAAAATCAAGGTGTCAACAGGGCCATGCTCCATTTGAAACACATAGGGGATAATTCTTTCCTGTTTCTTTCTAGCTTTTGTTGGTTTGCTGGCAATCTTTCACAGTCCTTGGCTTGTAGATGAATCACTCCAATCTTTCACCTTTCCATGGCATTCTCCCTGTGCTTCTTCACATAGTCTTTCCTCTCTGTGCCTCTCTCTGTGTCCACATTTCCCCTTTTTATAGAGACACTAATCATATTGGATTAGAGCCCATCCACATGACCTCATTTTAGCTTGATTACCTCCGTAAAGACCCTATCTCCAAATAAGGTCACATTCTTCTGTACTATGGTTAGCACTTCAGCATATCTTCTGGTGGGAGTGGGGAAACAATTCAATCTATTAAACCTTCCACGTAAGAGTTTGGGAAATAATAGGGGCCTTATGACTTTAAAATCTAAATGGCTCAGAAATCTGTCTCATCTGTCTCCATTCTGTGAACCGACCAGTTTACACAGACATGGCTACCATGCTTTGTTAAAAAAAAAAAATACTGACCGATTCTAAAAAAGCATGGCAAGGAAGTACTGACGTAACAGGGGTTTTGACCTATGAGGATGCTTTAAGCCTGGTCTTCGCTGTGCTTGTGTTCTAACAGAGGCTTTCCTAAGGGTTAATGTAGTTTGTGCCCAGCATAATTGACACCCTTTTGTAAAGAAAGAGAGAAGAATCTTCTTTCCGAGAGTTGACTCATAGGCATCTAGTCACCTATGAGGAGGAGAGCCAACCCCCTGGCTTGGTTTGCAGGAGAAATCTTACTGAATATCTTTTCTTACTACCAAACTTACAGTTAATATCTAAAACTAGGCTCTCATGAGAAGGTAGGAGAAGAGAGAGTAGACAGAACTTCCATGTGCCTATGGAGAGTCTTTTCAACTCTTGAAGTGCCCTTCTTAATTCATTTTCTTTACAGGAGCTCATTTTCCATAGGTCCTCTATGCTGATTAAACATATTAGTTCTGAACTAATTACATCTATGTATTAAATAGCTTTTATATCAAATTTATTGTTCACCAGGGAATAATTTATATGATTCCGAGAGTACTGTGAGAACCCAACAAAAAAAGAATCAATGAAGTCTATACAATTTTATATATAAAGACATGGTTGGATAAGGCCTATGAAAACTCAGATTAATGGGGCTATACCACTCACTTGGGCCCACTGGATGCAATTAGAAAGTAGGGCTGCCTTCCTTTGAGCAGGCTGGGGAAATTTTTATGACACCGTGCTGCTGGGCAAAGTTTTGAAGGGAAGATGATGTCCTGTGTGGTATTAGTGGGAGATAGAGACAAAATAGAGGTAGATTGGCCACTTCTTTTTCTCTGGGACTGAGAATGGAGCAAGGCAACTGTCCCATACCAAGTCGGGAAGTAAGGGAAGACAGCTAATATTAGCCAAGTTGGGCCTAGCCCCACAAGGCAGGTCAGTATATAAGTGGTTCAGGAACATGTCCTCAGCTTGTTTCTTCACCACAAGAAATGTTATAGTGTCATAGAAAGAAGAACCATGTGACAAAGCTTGTCATGGTGCCCCTAAACTGAAAATTTCCCGCATTTGTTGCTGCTTGAATCCAGCTGCTATCACAAAGAACCAAGAGCTTTTCATTTTTACTTATTTTGTGCTTCCCTCCCCCTAAAATTTTTCTGATTACATTATCTGTATATTTCAACACAAGAGGTAAACTCTTTCCTGTGTCAATGAAGAAACATTAAGGGAATATGTTCTGAGCATGCATGCAAAAATACTTATTACAGCACCTGACACATGAAAGATGATGAATATGCTGAATGCTTTCTTTGATTTTTTTGTTTTCAGTTTTCTACAGTAAGATACAACTTGCCCCTTCACACCTCACCTCTTTCAGCTATAGGCCAACTCTGCTGTCTGTGACACAGTTATTGGGATTGTTAGGACCTTTCAGGATGGAGTCTAGCTGCAGTCTTGTCGTTGCACCCTCATTAGCCTTCTGGCTCTTACTATCCTGCGCTCACCCACTATTGCTCTTCAACAAGTTCTGTCCTAAAAAATATCTTCTCTACTAATATCAGTTTCCAAAATGCCTTTTTTTCTAAGCCTCTACCCTTAACTCTGCCAAACTCTGACTTTTCTCTTCAGTGCTGCACTCGGAATTCTTTAGGGTAGCTATTGATCTAACCATACCTTTTTCCTGTACTGAAGCCTTTCCTAAACCCTTCATTCTCAGTTTGTTTTAAAACAGATTTATAATTTTCTGTTATTTCCCAGAACTCACTGCCTCTTCTGCAGCTGTCCTATTCATGTCAACCACTTTCTTACCCATTGTTAAAACAAATATGCCCACCCCATCCCATTTAAATGAATTTACGTGATATAGCTTTCCTGAAAAGAATAGAACTACAATTTATGTAAAATCTCTGTGTGTGTGTGTGTATGTGTGTGTGTGTTTGTGTGTGTGTGCAAAAGGTCTTCAGATCACAAGAAGCATAAAATTATTCTTGCTTCATCTCTAATCCAGGAGTTTTCAAACTTTTCCTGTAACGTCAAATAACGAATAGTTTAGACTAGAAGGGTCATATATAGTCTCTGTTGAAAGTATTCAACTTTGCCACTGTAGCACAAAAGCAGCCATAGACAATATGTTAAAAACAAACAAACAAACAAACAAACAAAAACAGATGTAACTATGTTCCAAATTTATTTGCAAAACCAGGCTGTGGGCCAGATTTGACCTACAGGCCAGAGTTTACAGACTTCTGCATCTAGTCTTCCAAAATGTTTTCTGCATAGTTTGATGTAATGATGATGATAATGATAGTGATGATGACAAATCACTTCTATTGAGCACTTACTGTGTAATGGCCCTGTACTAAGCATTTTACATGCATTATATCATTTATCCTTTCTGTATATCAGCTTTATAAAGAAGACCCTATTTTTAGTCATATATTACATATAAAAAACTGAGACACAAAACAGGTAAAAGTGGAATGAGAGGAATTAGGTTTCAGTCCTAGCTCTGAAAGTATAAAATCATTGAACCTCTCTGAATCTCAGTTTAGTTATTCTCTAAAATAGCAGAAAAATATAGGCCTACTTTGTTTCGCCCACAAGAGTACTACAATGAATGGATAGTAATGAGCAGTACATTGTGCTTTGTACAATGTAAAGTACTATAGAAGTTTAAATTATCATTGTCATTACAATTATTTATAATTTGTCTCATTCCAAAATGATTTGAGATGACATATTACTAGTATATTGACCGTTACCCTGATAGGTACACATTTTTCATTATTCTCTAAACAGAAATGGCTACTCAAACTGGGCAAGTGGATATTTGCAAGACTGATTCATATCAAATAAGGCATGGACTCTGTCTTCCTTATGGACAAGTTGACATAATTTGTGATATGTCTATGATTCAGCCAGAGAAAATAAGAAAGAAGTGAAAGTCTGAATGTTTAAAGACAGTCCAATGGACATCTTCATCTCAATTTGCCCAGAACCAATCTTACTATATTCCTCCACAATCAGCTCCTACTCATGAGTTCCCAATCTCAGCTAATAGCATAATCATTCTCCTCATAACCCAGTCTAGAAACTTATGTATCTTTAATTCTTATTTCTTTTTAGCTTTCCCCATCCAAACAACTTCCAGATCTCATTATTTCTGTCCCAGGTCTTCATCATTTTTACCTGGATCATTGCTATAATCTCTTAAGTCATCTTCTCTCCACTCCCATTTGGACTTTTAGTACTTTCAGAATTATCTTGCAGAAACATGGCTTTGACTATGTCTCTTTTCTGCCCAGCTTTCTATCTCTTTGGCATGCCATCCAGAATTTGGCCCCAAGCCCTCTTTTTCATGTTTAATCCCCATTACCTCCCATTTTGAACTCTTCTTCATATGTCAAAACTCAGTTAAAGTTCAACCCCTTTTGTAATGCTTTCCGTAAGCCTCATTCTCACCCATGGGTATTAGTAAATCATTTTGAAGCACTGCATGTTAGCTAAAATTATGTATATGCAGGCCTATTTCCTTCGCTGAAGTGTAACCTCCAAAAGGGCTTTGTGGTAAGCATGATAATGGCCCGCCAAAGAAATACATGTCCTAATCCGAAAAATCTGTGAACATGACACTATATGAAAAGAGAAACTTTGTAGATGTGGTTATACTAAGGAAATTGAGATTAGAAGATCCTCCTGGACCATCCAAATAAGTCCAGTGTAATCACATGGGTTTTTGAAAGGAGAGAACCTCTCCCACTTGAAGAGAACCAGAAATGTGGTAGCATAACACTGTTACTGACTTTGAATTTGGAGTAAGGGGATTATGATTCAAGGTCGTGAGAAGCCTCCAGAAGCTGAAAAAGGCAAATAAATGTGTTCTCTTCTAGAGACCCTCAAAACTAACACAGCTGTGCCAACACCTTGACTTTAAACTAGTGATATTCATCTCAAACTTCTGACCTACAGAACTGTAAGATTAGTAAATTTTGTTGTTTTAAGACACTGAGTTTGTGGCAATTTGTTATGGCAGTAATAGAAATTCCCAGCACCTAGTGTCATTCTTGGCCTTAGGCACTCCTGGAGTACTTGAAGTAAGAACTGAGAAGGCCATATACCAAATAATTCTTTACATATAATAATAATATAAGTAAAGTAAAAAAAAAAATAATATAAGGTCCTCCTTCCTGCCCAAACCATATTTTTTTCTATTTACCATGCCAAACTGTTTAGGGACCCTCCAGCATCAGTCCATGGCAAATGAATACAGTTGTTATTTTCATTCACAAAACTTTGTCTGTTTATGCCCTGGCCATCTGAGTGCCAGCTAGTTTACTTGGTTATTCTAAAGAAAATTTGCAAATCAAAAGCCAAAATCAACATATACAACTACAGTCCTTGTTGGCTACTCAGGTATTTTCTGCCCTGTCACCTAGAAGCTGAGAGATACTAGAGGGATTCTAGCCTGAAGGAAGCTGGGTGGTATATTAGGAAAAGCAGTAAATTGAGAAGCAGGAGACCCAGGTTCCAATCCACACTCTGCTACCAATTAGTTTTATGACCTCAAGCAAGTCTGTGCTCCTTTGTGAAATTTAGTCTACTTGTCTACCAAATGGAGAAGTCTAGGCTGGTGGTTATTAAATGATGTTAATGCAGAAACCCCTGTTGGGTTATGGCAGGCACAGTCACAGGCCCTTGGAACTCTAATCAGCCCAACCAGCCTTTGGATTTATCTGTGGAAGCTTTCATTTAAAGAAAAGTTTCCTTGAGGAAATAATTCAACCCCCTTGGATTAGCTAATCTCTAAAGTCACCTCTAGCTCTGTCATTTAACAAGCTGGGCTTGGAAGGGAGTTTTGTATAGCCTACTTTGGACCTAGCCACCCGGAGTTCAAATTTTCTTTGTTTTGGTGTTCTGTGGTTTCCCTATGGTTATGTCTATGATTGATTTATTGTTGATTATCTTTTTAAGGATTCATTATATTTAATAACTTTTAGGATTCATGTCTTTCAACAATTGTGAGAAGTTATGAAGTAAAAACAAAACAAAACAAAATGAAACAAAAACAAAGCCCAGCTCTGACATGACATGTCCATGTATTTTTGGGCAAACTCTTTAAACTTCTCTGTGCTTATTTCTTTTTTTCTGAAAACAGGGAAAGTAATTGTACTTACCCTCTCCCACGCCAGGGTTTTGTGAGAGTTAAATTATTAATTATGTTTAATATACATGAAGTATTTAGAAATGTGCTTACCACATAGTATTCAACAAATGATTCCTTGGGAAGATCAAAGAGGGAGAAATGCCTATTTTGGGCCAGGTTTTCATTTCTGTTCACTTCTGAGCAAGTGAAACTTATTCTGGAATGCCCTCCCCAACCCCTTTCTCTTCCTCTGGAAGGTGAAGAGGGCTCTGGAGGAAGACTGAAAGGAGAAGGCATTCCTATTCTTTTTCTCACATTTCAACTTTGGACTCCTCTTCCTCTCACTATTTAACTGACCTAGGGCAGAAAGAGAGAGGGGAGGCTGGAGATCGTGGGGTAATTGCTAGGCGTCTTTAAATCTAGCTTGGAATTCCATAGGGAAGCAACAAATATCTGTTGGATTGCATTGAAAGATCATCTGAAAGGAAGTCTCAGCTCAGGTGGACAGACAACAGTTACGTTTAACGCACAACAGTGTTTTTCTTGGTCGAAGGGTTGTAATGTTGGCTTCTTACAGGTGCATCATGATTGTCTGAAGCTTATTAGGAATGCGTATTTCTGTGCCCCATTACAGTCATGCTGAATCAGAGCCTTTTGAGGTCCAGCCTGGGAATGTGCACTTTACCCAATTTTCCAAGTGATTCTCTTCTGCCCTAGATATTAAAGAAAAGGTAATGTGGGGGTAGGAATAGAGGAGGCATGGAGAAAATTAGTGGTAAAAATAAGATCTCTGCAGCTAGATTGGCTAAATTTGAATCCCAACACAAAGACTTTCTGGTTATGTGATCTTGAATAAATTATTTATTTATTCAAGGCACAAAGAACTGTGCCTCAGTTTCTTCATTTACAAAGAGAAATAATATTATCCACTTTAATGTTATGATAATTAAATGAGGTGATATATATAAAATGTCTAACATTGTGCCTGAAATATGGTAAGAGCTGAATACAGTTTTAGGCTTCATTATTACTATTACAGATTTTAAGGGAGTAGGCCTTGTTAGAGCTGATGAAGAAGTGAAGACTATGTCATTTTTCTCAAGACAGGTTGGCAGGAGGGTATCTCTAGTTCATAGTAGCAGATTTCTTAGGTAAAGTAGGTGGCAGCCAGACATATGAGAGGTAAAGAAAAGGACAAAAAGAGCCACATACCACTGAAATCTACACAATTTTTAATAGGTTATTGACTTCTGTTCCAAAATCACATAACCATATAAACAAGATTTGATTTGTTGGTCATTGTGGAAGTACAATTACTCTGTCACATAGATAAAATATTTAATGCTTTCCCCAAAGAAATTTGTGGGTAGAAGCTGTAACCATGATGGAATCACTGTTTATATGCAGCTCTTAATATGTGAGGGTGAGGTTAAGGATAGTGGTCAACTTTATGCAAATTCAGGCCAAGGAGTGCCTAAACTTGCTGCTGGTATGAAAGCGGCCAATGACTTATTTTTTTGTTTGTTTGTTTTGACTCTCTTATCCAAAATAACATGCATTTGGGTTGTGTTAACACATACAGCATATGAGGGACAGTGACTGCTTCTCACTTCACTCTCGAGGTACTGTCTAAGGGTTTCTGGCTTTATCTGGAGGAATATTACAAATTAAGAAGCATATTCAGGGATCAACCAGAAGAGGCAAAGTTTCCAAATTCACAATCTAGAAAAAAAAAGAGAGGAAAGAACTGTTGCTAGTTAGAATAGACAGAAAAGTGGAGGAGCAGAATTATTATCTTCCAGACGCTGAATGTTTGTCTTCTAGAGGAGAAAGCTGACAGTTCTGAAACTATAGAATGAACAAAGGCTAACAATGGTAGGAATCTATGGGAAGATAGCTTACAGTTCTCTGAGAGAACAACCCAACTGAGTTATTTGACAATAGAGTGATGGGAGACTCACTATTCATTAGGTAATTATTTCCCCTTCACTGGAAAAATTGAAGCAAAAATTAACCCCTATATGCCAAGAAGAACATAGAGATAATTACATATCAGATACAGAGTGTCTTAACCCAGTGTCTTAAATAAAATTCAATAAATCCATGAATTTTGATAGAAAAAGAATGAATTTTTACTTGTGCTAACCTCTAAAACTTATCATTTTCTTCAATTATAAATATAGCCCACAAATTACACTGACAACAATAATATATTGTTGTACTTGTAATTTTAATACTTGTACTTGTAATAATACTTGTAATTTTGCCACCAATTAATATGGTCTGGATTTGTGTCCCTGCCCAAATCTCATGTTGAATTGTGATTCCCGGTGTTGGAAGAGGGGCCTGGTGGGAGGTGGTTGGATCATTTTCCTCTTTCTGTTCTTGTGATAGTGAGTTCTCATGAGGTCTGGTTGTTGAAAAGTGTTTGGAACCTCCCTCAGTTCTCTCTTCCTCCTGCTTCAGCCATGTAATACATAACAGTTTCCCCATGTGCCATGATTGAAAGTGACCTGAGGCCTCTCCAGCCATGCTTCCTGTATAACCTGTGGAAATGTGAGTCAACTAAACCTGTTTTCTTTATAAATTACCTATTCTCAAGTAGTTCTTTATAGCAGTGCAAGAACAAACTAATACAGACAATTGGTACCGGGAGTAGGGTATTACTAAACATTACCCGAAAATGTGGAAGGGACTTTGGAACTGAATAATGGTTAGAGGTTAGAACAGTGTGTAGGGCTCAGAAGAAGACTAGAAGACGGGGGAAAGTTTGGAACTCCCTAGAGACTTGTTGAATTGTGACCAAAATGGTGATGGAGATGTGGACAATGAAGTCCAGTCTGAGGTGATCTCAGAGGGAGATGAGGAACTTACTGGGAACTGGAGCAAAGGTCACTTCTCTTATGGATTAGCAAAAAGGTTGAAGGCATTGTGCCCTTTCCCTAGAGATCTGTGGAACTTTGAACTTGAGAGTAATGCTCCAGGGTATTTGGCAGGAGAAAATTTTAAGCAGCAAACATTCAAGAAGTGACCTGGCTGCTTCTAGCAGCCTATACTTATATTCATGAGCAAAGAAATGACCTTGAACTGGAACTTACATTTAAAAAGGAAGCAGAGTGTAAAAGTTTGGAAAACTTGAGGCCCAGCCATGTGGCAGAAAAGAAAAACCCATTTTGGGGGGAGGAATTCAGGGCAGCTTTAGAAACAAGAGGGCTACCATGCTCCACATCCCAGAATGGTAGATCCACCAACAGCTTGCATCGAGCACCTGAAAAAGTCACAGGCACTCAACACCAACCCATGAAAGCAGCTGGGGGGGCTGTACCCCACAGAGTCACAGGGACAGAGCTGCCCAAGGCCTTGGGAGCCCACCCTTTGCAACAATGTGGCCTGAATGTGAGACATGGAGTCAAAAAAGATTATTTTATAGCTTTAAGATTTAATGACTGCTCTGCTGGGTTTCAGATGTGCATGGGGCCTGTAGCCCCTTGGTTTTGGTTGGTTTCTTTCTTTTGGAATGGAATTATTTAGCCAATGCCTGTAATATATATTGGCAATATAGCCAATGCCTCATTGTATATTAGAAGTAACCAATGGGTTTTAATTTTACAGACTCATAGGTGGAAGGGACTTGCCTTGACTCAGATAAGACTTTGGACTTGGACTTCTGAGTTAATGCTGGAATGAGTTAAGAATTTTTGGGACTGTTAGGAAGGCATTATTGTCTTTTGCATTGTGATAAGGGCATGAGATTTGGTACAAGCCAGGGGTGGAATGATATCGTTTGGATCTGTGTTCCCACCCAAATCTCATGTTGAATTGTGATCCTGAGTGTTGGAGGTGGGGCCTAGTGGGAGGTGGTTTGGTCATGGGGGTAGTTACTAATGGTTTAGCACCACCTCCCTGATGCTGCCTTGTGATAGAGTGCTCATTTGGTTGTTTGAAAGTGTGTAGCACCTCCCCTTTCACTCTCTCTTTCTACTGCTTCAAACATGTAGGATGTGCCTGCTTCCTTTGCCTTCCATCATGATTGTAAGTTTCCTGAGGCCTCCACCACCATGCTTCCTGTACAGACTGTGGAACTGTGAGTAAATTAAACCTCTTTTCTTTATAAATTATCCAGTCCCAAGTACTTCTTTTTAGCAATGTAAGAACAGACTAATACACTAATATAAATCACAGATAATTTTTATGTTATATTACATTTGCTGCAGATTCTTTACATATTATGTATGTTCCTTTGTTACTTTGAAATTATGATAGCTTTTGGATCTGCCACAAAATCTTATTTTTTATTTTGTTAATAAGAAAACTCATATATTCCTATGTCATGTTTTTTGTATTTCAGTATAATTGGTACTTTTTAATCCTAGCATTTTATTTTATATATTTACAAATATTATTCTAAAAAGAGGCAAGAAAGATCTGAGGAACAAAAAATGCTGATTGCCCAGATTAGAGGGTTACCCTAGATAACCTGTAAGGTTTCCTCCAAATATGAGATTTTAGGATTTTAGGGAGCTAGAATGGCTGGCAGTGAGAAATCAATTTGAGATGGAAATATATTATGGCTGGATCTCTGAATTGTTGCCATTAAGGTGAAGGAACTTGAGACAGCCTTTAAGGAAACAAAGCAATTACATGAAGTTTGAAGACAGGGCAAATGAAGTCTAGATTCCTCCCTGATCATGAAAAAAGCTGCAAAGACAACTATAATTACAGGATCTCCAAATGGCAGTTTATTCTAAATCAACATTCAATAAGTGTTGGGCATTTGGAAAAACAAAAACAAAAACAAAACAACAACAACAAAAAAAACAGCCAGTTCCTGAAATGTAAAATAATGTGTTTAAATTAGGGAAGGAGGAAGACTTTAACAAAGGAGAGAAAACACAGTCAAACATGCCCAGGTAGACTTTAGAATGGAGCTGGACTGACTGTTAGCAGAAGAAACCTGGGCAATGGGAACAGGGATGTTGAGAGCTACAGTGCTTCACACATTACCTCATTTAACATTCAGAGCAAGACTGCAAGAGTGAGGAAAGTCATTTTTTATATCTGCCCCATTTTATAATTTGAGGAGACTGATGCTTAGGTAAAGGAACTTGTACATGATCAAATGGTTGAACTAGGATTTAAACCCATTTCTGGCTAACTGTACGGCCAAAGCTATTAGCCACCCTATGCTACTTATCGAGGTTTAATATTCAAATGCAAGCTATCTTTTACTACATGTGCATCATTTGGCAAGTCAAAATCTCATCTGTAAGATGGAAACAATAATACCAACTATGAAAGACTGTTAAGAAAAATAGAGATGATGAATGTACTTTTCCTAAGGCGCACATGTGTGTGTGTGTGTGTTGGGGCAGGGGAGGGTCGTTGGTAAGGATTAAATTACATGATGTGTAAAAGCATTTATCCCTTAGCATGACCAAACAGTGAGCTCCTTTAGGTCTGAAACTGCCATTATTTTCTTTTTCCTTGAATCCTGAGTGCCTAGAACTAGAATTAACACATAAGAACTTAACAAATAATTTTTGCATGAGTAAAAGAATGTATGCATTATTTTATTTAATTATAATTCTAGAATACTACCATTTTATGGCATGAATGATCACATGTATCCTGAGTATGAAATTTATTTTCTGATGTAAGAGGAGAGAGAAGAGAAAGATAGGCAGAGAGAGAGAGAGAGAGAAAACTCAAGACAGTTATGATATTAATGGCTTCTGACAGCAAACCAACTTAACCCCTCCCTCTCCATATCCAATCCATCAGCAAGACCTATCATCTCTACCCTTCAAAATATATCCCAAATCTGACCACTTCTCGCCACCATCACCACCACTCTAAGTCAATTTGACATCTCTTGTCTGTATCGCTGCACTAGTAGCCTCTTTCCTGGTCTCTCTGCTTCCACTGTTATCCTCCTACAATCTGTTATCATAGAAGCCATAGGAATCTTTCATAAAATTTAAATCAGATTTTGTATCCCCTCCATTTAAAAACACAAATTCCACTGTGCTTAGAATAAAAACTCAACTCTTTATCATGGCTGGCAAGACCCTTCTTGATGCAGTCGATGCTTACCCCTTGGATTCTCTCTCCTACCACACTCCTGTTCATCACATCTCACTTACACAGGCCTTCCTAAAAATTCTAAAATCTTATATTAATTCCTGTCTCAGGGCATTTATACTTGTTGCTCATTCTACCTAGAATACCTGACTAGCTTCCTCACTTAATTCTGATCTCCTGAAATGCCATCTTCTCAGAGAGGCTTTCCTCTATCATGCTATTAGAAATATCAAATGACTCTTGTCACTCTTCTCCCCTTTACTGTGTTTTATTTTGTGTGGCCCTAAATACCACCACAAATGTTGTGTTTTGACTTATTAACATGTTTACTCTGTCTCCACAAATAAAATGTGTGCTTCTTGATGACAAGGTAGCACAGTGATTAAGAGTACCGGTTCTGGTACTGGACTCTAGATTTGAATCTTTACTCCATCACTTACAATCCTATTATCTTGAGTAAGTTAATTAACTTAAACTTTTCTGTTTCTCAGTTTGCTCATCTGTAAAATGGGTATAAGGATGGTGTTATGAAAAGAAAATACAAGAATTTTATGCAAAGAAGCCAAAATAGTGTCTGCATATAGTAAATGCTATATAAGTGCTAGTTATTGTTATTACTGTCTACTCTATCTCAGCACTTTGGAACAACTTCTGGAATATAGCAGGCATTTAATCAATACATGTAGAATAATCATGTATGTGAGTTGTGGGCCTGATTTTCATAGCAGCTATAAGAACAAGTTAAATGACAAAAGTTTAAAGAGAACAGAGAGGTGCCATTGCTTGGTATCTCCCAGCATGCCAAAGCAATGAAGCTGACAGAGAGGATGAGAAAGTCACTCAAAAAGAAAAGGAAGAAGCATCAAACATCCCTCAAATTTGTGGGTGGTTCTAAGCTGGGGGTTATCAATAGTCAATAGAGAGAAGCAAAGATGCATGTGTTCATGCGTGCGTGTGTGTGTGTGTGTGTGTGTGAGAGAGAGAGAGAGAGAGAGAGAGAGAAAGGGAGAGAGATATAGAGAGATAGAGAGGAAGAGGTGATGCACACAGACAAAGAAAAAATGTTTTTCGGTTAAACCCACTCATCTACTAAATATGCAGGTCTTCTCTTAGTCTCAGTAGATAGAATACCAAGTAAAATTAAGGTCTGAAAAATTTGGAAATACAGTTAAATGAACCCCAAACCCTTTCTATCCTCAAGAGTTTGGGATTCACTGAGTACCCATTAATGAGCCACTTCTGAGATTCCAGTTGAAAGCCAAGCCATTTGCCTAAATACCTGGGCAATCACAACTCTATACAAAATCTTTTGGATAGGAAATGGGATAGGTGGACAGAAGAACTTTTAAATAACAAGTAAGCAATAGCCTGGATTATCTCTTTCAGAATCAGAAGAATGTCCATCAACTCTCTTCCCTCACTGTATAATAAAATCTCCCATCAGAAGCTGAGTAGTGTCAGTGGTAGTGGGGAGGGACTTTTACTATTTAGTGAGGAAGTGAGAAAAAAACAGGACATGACCTAACTACAGAGCTACTTGCCCTTTGTTCCCAGTGGAGAGAAGCAAACCAGAAGGTGAGCCAGCCAAATGCTGTATTCCTTATTGCTATGCCATTCCCACTTTTTGCCACAGTCTGAGACAGTGTGAAGCAGATTGAAAATAAAGTTACTTCCATTTTATCTGCTACCTCTCAGCCCAATCTTTGTCCTACAGGGACTTCTGAACTATAATATTGACCCAAATGTGTACTGATAAGGGCTTGTCGCTCATCTCTGAAAACTTAAGTGAGTTGAAATATCTTCCAAAAGTGGAAGAACAAACTGACTGGAGACTCACTGTCTGCCTATGTCACACCGAGTGTTTCAACCAGTCAATAGAGAAAAAAAAAGTCCCACCAAACTGACTAGTCAGTTTGATTTAAAGGCCATCAGGTCACCCCATGTAGACTCAGGCTGTGTTGAAAAAGTCAGTTCTAGCAACTTCTTCTTCTGTTTCATGGGACTTTACTGGATTAAGACGTATTAAAGCAAAGCCATAAATTCAGCTACTGAGACAAACCTGAACAATGTCTTACCAGACTTCATTTATATAAATTAGATTTAGAGAGTCATCTCAAGGGTATGGCAAATCAAGGCAATTCATTCTCACAAACTCAGATCTTTAGAGTTCCAAACGCCCTGACAGACCATGTAATTCAGCTTCTTTATTTTACAGATATGTAACCTGAGGAATGGGAGGCCTCACATAGCAAACTGGCAGCAGAGTTTAGTCTAAAATCCAAATATCCAGAAAGTTCATCTAGTGTTTTTATCCAATGTACCCAGGTCTCTAGATTTTTAGGAAGGTATCTTCTACTATTCTGGGAATGACTGGTGCTTTGCCCTTTGAATATGAGGGTAGCTGTGGACTTTCTTCCTATCTCCACCTCAAAAATCTACATATAAAATGTAAGCAGAATTTTGCATACATTGTCAGGTAATAGGAGATCTAAGGTTAAGAACTCTTGCCTAGGGACACATTCACATGCCTTATTTATCCAACATCCTACATCTTACCCTGGTTTTCAACTGGAAAATGTTAAGATACCCACTGTATCTTTGAGGCATGATACTCACTCCACCCCTGCTAGGCACTTCACCCTCAGACCAGCTAATTTTGTCCAGATGTGGCCATGCCTATTTTTTAAAGAGCTCACCTAGGTAACTAAGAAAATGGAAAAAGGAAAAGCAAAAGCACAAATTATAGGAATCCCTCTATAGATTTTCAAACTTAAATCTCAAAATCTGGATGACTTGCTTGACATAGGTTTTCTAGATAAAACAAAACATATTCTATCTCAGCTTAGAGAAACTTCGAGCTACAAAAGTTGTCACTAGCCAAGTTGCCATAATGCGTCCTAATAAGCTCTCCATTCTTCATTCCCCAAGTAAATTATTTGCCCCTAGTTCTGTGCTGGCCTCTCCAACCAAGCTTCCTCTTAGACATGGTCTAGAGCCCTTAGTGACAAAGATCACTTTCTAGCCAATATCTAAGAGTCATTGTCTGCCATCATCCCTGAAGTCTACATCAAGTTTTTTTTCCTACTTCCGCAAGGATCTATGATTTTAATTTCTGAATTCATAGAATGGCAGGGTCTTCTGGTCCAAAGAAGTTCTGAAAGCAGTCATTTTCTCAGGGTCAGAACTCGAGTATGACCATTCTAATCCCATTCCAACCTCTTTATCCATGCCCTGAGGTAGGCAACAGTGGCCCCCTCATCTTTCTTGAGAAAAGGAGCTTATCTCTAAATGACATGAATTAGTAGACACAGAAGAAACTGCTCTCTGAGCTCCTCTCCCCTGCCTGACACTCATTATCAAAGCAAATCAGATCAACACACATGATGTCCCATGATGGCTTATTTGCTTCTTAGCTCAGGCTTTCCACTTTATCCATTTAGGAAATATTCAGATTTGTCATTCAGGTGGTACTTTCTCATTTATCTGGACATTGAGTATCCAAGTCTAACCTCAAGCCTCCATAATGCATTAATTACACATGCACAGTGCTGGCATGTGTAATTATCCTTATGACAACTTGTTGTGAATTAGAAACAGGCACTGTTTAAATACAATCATACACCAGAGTATATTGACTTAATTCTTCTCAGCTAGACATCATTGTGCAGTGAATAATCTGCACAATTGTGTGCAGTAGCTTTGTAGATCCACTAATACTGATCGACATACATAATATGTGAATGTGCACTTGTGGGAGCATTTAGAAGTAAATAATGTGGTTTTACCACATGGCAAAAGAGTTGAGACATCTTTCCCAGAAGTCCTTGATGTTCCCCCATAGTAAATAAATAAATGAAAAAAGGGAGACAGAAAGGAAGGAAGGGGAAAGGAGTCTGTTGAGAAGTAAGAGGTTTAGCACAGCCTAAGTCATTTAATAAAATACAAAGAGAGAAGTGGGGGAGGCAAGGTAGAGAAAAAGATGATAGCAACTAACAATGGTTGAGCACCCATCATGAGCTAAATATTCTGCTAGGTGTTTTGAAAATGTCATAACACTGACACCTCAAAGTCCTACAAGATGATAGCTCCATTTTCTATTTATTTTTGTTAACTGTGGTGTAATATGCATAATATAAAATCTTAACCACTTTTTTATTGTGTTAAAACCACACCACATAAAATTGATCATATTAACCATTTTAAGTGGGTAGTTCAGAGGCATTAAGTACATTCACATTGTTGTGCAAATATCAGCACTATCTATCTTCAGAAGTATTTTCATCTTACAAAACTGAAACTCTGTACCCATTAAACCATAACTTTCCTTTCTCTCTTCCCCCAAGCTCCTGGCAACCAGAATCCCACTTTCTGTCTCTATGAGTTTGACTACTCTAGGTACCTCAAATAAGTAGAATCGTGCCAATATTTGTCCTTTTTTGACTGACTTGTTTTACTTAGCATAATGTCCTCAATGTTCTTTTGTACTGTTGCAAATAACAGTGTTTCCTCATTGTTTATATTCTGAATAATATTCATTGTATGCACATACTGCATTTTGTTTATCCATTTATCCACTGATGGACTGTTGGGTTTGAACTTTTGGCAGCTGTAAATAATGGCACTATGAAAATGGGTATAGAAATATCTCTTCAAAAACTAAAAATAGAACTACCATTTCATCCCAAATCCCACTACCTAGTACCTACCCAAAGGAAAATACGTTGTTATATCAAATAGTCATTTGCATTCATATGTTTATCACAGTGCTATTCACAATAGCAAAATTGTAGAATCAACATAAGAGTCCATCAGAGAGCAAATGGATAAAGAAAATGTGGTATATATACAACATGGAATATATTATGCAGCCATAAAAATAAAATCATGTCTTTTGCAGCAACATGGATGAAGCTGGAGGCCATTATCCTAAGTGAAATAACTTAGAAAATCAAATGCCACATGTTCTCACTTGTGGGAACTAAACAAGTGGGAGCTAAACAATGAATACACATAAACATACAGAGAAGTATAATAGACTCTGGGGACTCTACAAGAGGAGATGTTTGGAAGGAGATGAAGGTTGAAAAGGTACCTACTAGGTACAATGTTCACTAGTTGGGTGACAGGTACACTAAAATCCCAGACTTCACCACTATGCAATATATCCATGTAACAAACCTGCATATGTACCCCCCTGAATTTATAAGCATTTTTAAAAAGTAAAAAAAATTCTCTTTACCATCATGTTTCTGATTATTTTAGGTATATACCCAGAAGTGGAATTGCTGGATCATATGGTAATACTATTTTTATTTTTTTGAGGAACTGCCATGCTGTTTTGCATAACATCTGTACCATTTTACATTCCCAATCACAATGCACAGGGTTTCAATTTCTTCACAGCTTTGCCAACACTTGTTATTTTCTGTTTTCTTAAACACACACACACATGTTTATAGTGACCATTCTAATGGGTTTAAAGTGGTATCTCATTGTGATTTTGCTTTGCATTTTCCTAATGATTAGTGATGTTTAGCATGTTTTCACTTCATTATTGCCATTTGTATATCTTCTTTGAAGAAATGTCTATTTAAGTCCTGCCCATTTTTAGTTGGGTTGTTATGTTGTTGTTGAGTTATGACAGTTCTTTGTATATTGTAGATATTAACTACATATATATATATATATATGATTTGCAAATATTTTCTTCCATTCCATGGATTGACTTTTTACTCTGTCAATTATGTCATTTGATGTACAGAAGTTTAAAAATTTTATATAGTCCAATTTGTTTAGTTTTTCTTTTGTTGCCTATGCTTTTGGTGTCATATTCAAGAGAGCATTGTCAAATCCAATGTCATGAAGATTTTCTCCTATGTTAATAGTTTTAGAGTTTGAGTTTTCATGTTTAGGTCTTTGATCGATTTTGATTTAATTTTTGTATATGGTGTAAGGTAGGGGTATAACTTTATTCTTTTGCATATGGACATTCAGTTTTCACAAAATCATTTGTTGAAAAGATAGTTGTTCTCACTTTTAATGGTCTTTGTAGCATTATCAACAGTGATCATATATGCAATGGTTTGTTGCAGGGCTCTCTATTTTATTCCATCAGTCTAATCATCCTACTTTGTGCTTACATCATACTTTTTGATTATTGCAGTTTTATAGTAAGTTTTGAAATCAGGAATTCTGAGACCTCCATCTTTGCTCTTCCTTTTTGATATTGTTTTGGCTATTTGAGGTCCTTGAGATTCTGTAGGAATTTGGGAATGGATTATTTTTTATTTCTAAAAAAAATGTCATTTACATTTTGATATGCATTGTACTAAATCTATACATCACTTTGGATAGTATTGACTTCTAAACAATTTTGTCTTTCAATCTATGAACATGAGTGTCTTTCCATTTATTTATAGCTTTTAAAATTGGTTCAGCAATGCTTTGCACTTTTCAGTGCATAAGTCTTTTACCTCCTTGGTTAGGTTTATTGCTAATTATTTTATTCTTTTTGATGTTAACCTACATTTTAAAGATGAGAAAATTTAGACAGGCTACAAAATAGCCATATAGTTAGTGAGAGGGAAAATGGGGCTCTAACCTGAGATCTGTTTGACTCTGGAGGTTATATACTTTCTACTATGCCATTTTACTTTTGTTGATCCCAAACACATTTATTACCCATACATTTATCCTGCAAGGGACCTGTTAGACCACTCTTAATGGAAGAAGAGCCAATGTAAAAATAAATCAAAAACATCAACTGGAGCACTTCTCTAACTCAACGGTGAGAGAAGTCAGTGGGTAGAATTTAGTGCAGCTAAGAACAATGCCAGATGTTCAATCCCCATATGGGCTTGTGAGCTTTGTTTTCAACAGTTGCTACAAACGGCCCTAAATCCAGGCATAAGGCAAAACAGTGCCATAATAATAGAAAAGGGAAACAAACAAACAATGTCGGTGCTCCAGGACAGTTTCATGGGGGAGAGAAAAATTGAAACAGGTCACAAAGTATGAGTAAGAGATCATCATCCAGAGAAGGTGGACAAGACTTGCTATGGAAAAGGAGTGGCTTATTCAAAGATATGAAAGACTAAAGTAAGCCACGAGATCTGTGATTAGTTCAGTGGCATTGCAGTCCATATTTCAGGGAGATAAGAGAAATGACAGTTAAAGCAAGGAAGTTGAGCATGGGCCATGTTGGAAAAGCAAGCTAAGAAGCTTGAGACAGTGACATAATGAATAAGCATAGGAATTATTTGTTCATATAAGAAGGCTTGCACTAGAGATATCTTAAGAATTTACTTCATCTCTGACTTAGTTTCCAAATCTCTCTATGGTAATTTTTCATGGTCATATTAGGCCAGTGATTGATGGCAAACCTCAAAACAAAATGTTTTATTTATGTTGCAGAAATATTTATTATGGCAAGTGTGGATTCTTCCAACTGTCAGATTTGAAGAATTGGCTAATATTCCTGAAAACTGTGGTCCTGTTAGAAAAGATTTGCTCAGAGAACCTATAGGTCACTTCAAGTGACCTATGGAGTAGAATCTTTCTCTGCTAGTTACCAGCAAGGGGAATGAGGAGGGAAATAGTTAGAGTCAGATCATTCTTGCCTTGATCGCACTTCTTCCCTGAAGACAGAAAAATCAGTTTTAAACCCTCAGTCGCTACTGAATCTTTTGTTGGGAGTCCCATGGAAATAAAAGAGTTAATTGAAGGGACATGCTCTGTGTTCCTTGGAAAGAGCCTTATTCACACAATACAATGTTTATGGTCTGTATGTAATAGGTGGTATTGATGTCTTTTGTGTGACTCAGGTATTAGATTCAAGATATGGGCACTGAGTCCTGCTTGTAGCTTGCTACTCAGGGCAAACTCTTTTCCATCTGAGCAATTCTTCTCCTAATCTTCCAGGAGTTTTCTATTCTCCTCCTTCTCATTCTCCATTGTTGGGTCCAGGCGGTAGTCTTGCATGTACCCCTACTGCCAGGTCTGGGTTGTCATGGAGATTCTCCAACTTCTTCACTGAGCACCCATTGCCTTGAGGGAAGAAGCTGGCCAAGTCCTCTTGCTTTTTCACTTAAGGTTGACTTTATTTACAAAAAACTCCCACTTGCTTCGTGCTTAGCCAGGGCCAGAGACCATGGACTAGAAGAAGGGAAGACAGTGGTAGAAATCTTACCTCTGGTTTGTAGGAGTATTTGGCACTGTACCTTCCACTTACCATCAAGATCCACTTCCAAGTCTTTTTTTCAGAGCCACTAAAAGCAGCCTGCACAAAAATGTAAAAAGCCCTTTTGTTCATGAAGCTTAATGAAAGACCAGATACAACCAATCCCCCAAGTCTCATGCCAGTGACTGAAGAGCTATGAGGGTTGGCTCATAGACAACAACTCTCTCTCCTGGATTACAGAGGAAACCTCCAACCATAAAGCACCTCTCTTAATGGTAGTAACCTGTAGCTGCATTTATAAAACCCTTCCCTTTGAACCTACTACTTTGGCATCTCCTGAGACATTTTTCCTTACAGCTAAGATTCTCCAGAATGGTTCTTTATGCTATAAATAATTATTTCAAGGGGAATCTGAAGAAATTTTAAAAAATCAGAGGTTTCTTATCCATTTTTTTGTGGTATACACTGGTAAAAAATAGGCTACCTATTCCTAAGAGAAGAAAAGAAGACAAAAAGTGTAATGACATGAGTCATAATGTAGTTCTGTCTTTTGGGTTAAGGTCTACTTACTTCAAGCTGATTTTCTCACAGAATCATAAACAGCTGACCCTCTATATCCTTAGGTTCCACATCTTTGGATTCAACCAACTGGATTCAATAGAAAATATTTGGGGACAAAACAAGTAAAAATAACAACATGACAATTAAAAATAATAAATAAAAATAAAAATGCAATTAACAAATATTTATATAATGTTTACATTGTACTAGGTATTATAAGTAATCAGAGATGATTTAAAGTATATGGGAGGATGTGCATTAGTTATATGCAAATATTATGCCATTTTTTTTCTAAGAGTCTGAACATCTGAGGATTTTTGTATCTGCTAGCATCCTGGAAGCAGTCCACCAGGGATACTGAAGGATGATTAAATTTATCTCAGGGCTGGAAGGAAGCCCCAGCCTCCTCTCATCCAACTCTTTGTTGCCTGGAGTCACCTTTTTACAAATTTTTTTTTAAAAATTTTGTTGGTAAAGAGTAGATGTAGACATTTATAAAGTACATGAGATATTTTGATACGGGCATGCACTGTAAAATGTGCAATAGGCACAACATGGAGAATTGGGTGGTTATTTCCACAAGCATTTATCCTTTGAGTTACAAACAATCTAATTACATTCCTTAAGTTATTTTAAAATGTATAATTATTATTGACTGTAGACCCCTTATTGTGCTATCAAATAGTAGGTCTTATTCATTCTTTCTATTTTTTTAATCCATTAACCATCCCAAACTTCCCCCTAACCCCCATCTACTCTTTCCAGCCTCTAGTAACCATCCTTCTACTTTCTATGATCCCACAAATAAGTGATCACATATGATGTTCATCTTTCTGTGTCTGCTTTATTTCACTTAACATAATGATCTCCACCTTCATCATGTTGTTGCAAAAGACTGGATCTCATTCATTTTATGACAGATGCAACTCCATTGTCTATAAGTATCACATTTTCTTTATTTATTCATCTGTTGATGGACATTTTAGGTTGCTTCCAAATTTAAGCTATTGTAAACAATGCTGCAACAACCATAGGAGTGCAGATATTTGTTCAACCTACTGATTTATTTTCATTTGGGTATATACCCAGCAGTGGGATTGCTGGATCATATGATACCTCAGTTTTTAGGGTTTTTGGGTTTTTAAAATTATTTATTTATTTATATTTTTTACATTTTGCTTTAAGTTCCAGGATACATGCACAGAACATGCAGGCAGGTTACATAGGTATACGTGTGCCACGGTGGTTTGCTAAATCTATCAACCCATCATCTAGGTTTTAAGACCCACATGCATTCACTATTTTTCCTAATGCTCTCTTTTACCTCACCCCCACCCCCTGACAGGTTCAGCTAGGTGTTGTTTCCCTCCCTGTGTCCATGCGTTATCATTGTTCAAATCCCATTTATGAGTAAAACATGTGGTGTTTGATTTTATACTCCCGTGTTAGTTTGCTGAGGATGATGGCTTCCGGTTTCATCCATGTCCCTGCAAAGCACGTGATCTCATTCCTTTTTATGGCTGTGTTGTATTCCATACTGTATATGTACCACATTTTCTTTATCCAGTCTATCATTGATGGGCATTTGGGTTGGTTCCATGTATTTGCTATTGTAAATAGTGCTGCAATAAACACACACGTGCATATGTCTTTACGGTAGAATGATTTATAATCCTTTAGGCATACACCCAGTAATGGGAATGCTGGGTCAAATCGTATTTCTGGTTCTAGATACTTGAGGAATCACCACACTGTCTTCCACAATGGTTGAACTAATTTACATTCCCCTCAACAATGTAAAAGCGATCTTATTTCTCCACAGCCTCACCAGCATTTATTGTCTCATGACTTTTTAATAATCGTCATTCTGATTGGCATGAGATGGTATCTCATTGCAGTTTTGATTTGCATTTCTTGATTTGCATTACTTTTATGATCAATGATATTGATCTTTTTCTCTTTTTTCCTTTTTTTTTTTTTTTTTTTTTTGAGACAGAGTCTTTCTCTGTTGTCCAGGCTGGAGCGCAGTGGTGCAATTTCAGCGCAATACAACCTCCACCTCCTGGGTTCCAGGAATTCCCCTGCCTCAGCCTCCCGAGTAGCTGCAACTACAGGCGTGCACCACCACACCCAGCTAATTTTTGTATCTTTAGTAGAGATAGAGCTTCACCATGTTAGCCAGGCTTTTACCAAACTCCTGACCTCAGGTGATCTGCCTGCCTTGGCCTCCCAAAGTGCTGGGATTACAGGCATGAGCCACCATGCCCAGCCGATCTTTTTTTCATATGTTTGTTGGCCACATAAATGTCTTCTTTCGAGAAGTGTCTGTTCATACCCTTTGCTCACTTTTTGATGGGGTTGTTTATTTATTTCTTGTAAATTTGCTTAAGTTCCTTGTAGATTCTGGATATTAGACATTTATCAGATGGGTAGATTGCAAAATTTTGCTCTCATTATATAGCTTGCCTGTTCACTGTGATGATAGTTTCTTCTGCTCTGCAAAAGTTCTTTAGCTTAATTAGATCCCATTTGTCAATTGTAGCTGTCGCTGCAATTGCTTTTGGTGCTTTCTTCATGAAATATTTGCCTATGCCTATGTCCTGAATGATATTGCTGAGGTTTTCTGCTAGGGTTTTAATGATTTTAGGTTTTACTTTTAAGTCTTTAATCTGTCTTGAATTAATTTTTGTATAAGGTGTAAGAAAGGGGTCCAATTTCAGTTTTCTGCATAAGGTTAGACAGTTTTCTCAACACTATTTATTAAATAGGTAAGCTTTTTTCCATTGCTTGTTTTTGTCAGGTTTGTCGAGGACCAGATGGTTGTAGATGTAGGGTGTTACTTCTAAGGCATTTGTTCTGTTCCATTGGTCTATATATCTGTTTTGGTACCAGTACCACGCTGTTTTGGTTATTCTGGCCTTGTAGTATAGTTTGAAGTCAGGTAGTGTGATGCCTCCATCTTTGTCCTTTTTGCTTAGGATTGTCTTGACTATACAGGCTCTTTTTTTGTTTCATTTGAAATTTGAAGTATTTTTTTTTTCTAATTTTGTGAAGAATGTCAATGGTAGTTTGATAGGATTCATATTGAATCTATAAATGACTTTGGACAGTATGGCCATTTTTACAATATTTGTTTTTCCTATTGTATTAGGATTCTCTTAGAAGGACAGGACTAATAAGATATATATATATATACACACACACACACACACACACACACAGTATATATATATATATATAAAAGATATATATATATAAGATATATATATATACACACACACACACACACTGTATTAACTTACACGTTCCTCTTTTCACGTTTTTCTACCTGCTTTACATTTGCTGGGAGCTGATTAGATTGTGCCCACCAGAACAAGGGTGGATCTGCCTCACCCATCCCACTGATTCAAATGTTAATCTCTTTTGACAACACCCTCACAGACACACCCAGGATCTTTGTATTTTTCAATCCAATCAAGTGGACACTCAGTATTAACTATCGCACCTATCCATGAGGATGGAATGTTTTTCCATTTGTTTGTGTCCTCTCTTATTTCCTTGATCAGTGATTTGTAGTTCTCCATGAAGAGGTCCTTCACATCCCTTGTTAGCTATATTCCTAAGTATTTTATTCTCTTTGAAGCAATTGTAAATGGGAGTTCATTCATGATTTGGTTCTCTGCTTGTTGATTGTTGGTGTATAGAAACGCTTGTGATTTTTTTACGTTTATTTCGTATCCGGAGACTTTGCTGAAGTTGCTTATCAGCTTAAGGAGTTTTGGGGCTGAGACTGTGACGTTTCCTAAATATAGAATCATGTCTTTCAAACAGAGACAATTTGACTTTCTCTCTTTCTATTGAAATACCCTTTATTTCTTTCTCTTGCCAGATTGCCCTGGCCAGAACTTCCAATATTATGTTGAATAGGAAAGGTGAGAGAGGGCATCCTTGTCTTGTGCTGGTTATCAAAAGGAATGCTTCCAGCTTTTGCTCATTCAGTATGATATTGGCTATGGGGTTGTCATAAATAGCTTTTATTATGTTGAGATACATTCCATCAATACCTAGTTTATTGAGAGTTTTTAACATGAAGGAATGCTAAATTTTATTGAAGGTTTTTTCTGCATCTATTCAGATAACCATGGGGCTTTTGTCATTGGTTCTGTTTATGTGATGGATTACATTTACTGTTTTGTGTTGAACCAGCCTTTCATCCCAGGGATGAAGCCAACATGGTCATGGTGGATAAGCTTTTTGATGTGCTGCTGGATTTCGTTTGCCAGTATTTTATTTAGGATTTTTGCATTGATGTTCATCAGGGATACTGGCCTGAAGTTTTCCTTTTTTGTTGTGTCTCTGCCGCGTTTTGGTATCAGGATGATGCTGGCTTCATAAAATGAGTTACGGAGAAGTCCCTCCTTTTCAATTGTTTGGAATAGTTTCAGAAGGAATGGTACCAGCTCCTCTTTTTACCTCTGGTAGAATTTGGCCGTGAATCCATCTGGTCCGGGGATTTTTTTTTTTTTTTTATTGGTAGGTTATTAATTACTGCCTCAATTTCAGAACTTGATATTGATCACTTCAGGCATTTGGCTTCTTCCTGGTTTAATCTTGGGAGGGTGTATGTGTCCAGGAATTGACAAATTTATTATAATTTTTTTCTAGGTGTTTTTTTTGTTTTTGTTTTTGTTTTATTTTTATTTGCATAGAGGTGTTTATAGTACTCTCTGATGGTAGTATGTATTTCTATTTCGTCAGTAGTGATATCCCCTTTATCATTTTTATTGTGCCTATTTGATTCTTCTCTCTCTTCTTCTTTATTAGTCTAGCTAGTGCTTTATCTATTTTGTTAGTTGTTTTCAAAAAACTAGCTCCTGGATTCTTTGAAATTTTGGTGGATTTTTTCATGTCTCTATCTCCTTCAGTTCTCTGATCTTAGTTATTTCTTGTCTTCTGCTAGCTTTTGGATTTGTTTGCTCTTGCTTCTCTAGCTCTTTTAATTTTGATGTTAGGGTCTCAATTTTAGATCTTTTTAGTCCTCTGATATGGACTTTTAGTGCAATAAATTTCTCTCTAAACAATACTTTAGCTGTGTCTCAGAGATTCTGGTATGTTGTGTCTTTATTCTCATTGGTTTCAAGGAACTTCTTGATTTCTACCTTAATTTTCTTATTTACCCAGGAGTCATTCAGGAGCAGGTTGTTCAATTTCCATATAGTTGTGTGGTTTTGAGTCTGTTTCCTAATACTGAGTTCTAATTTGATTGCATTGTGGTCCGAGAAACTGTTTGTTATGATTTCTGTTCTTTTGCATTTGCTGAGTAGTGTTTTACTTTTAATTGTGTGGTCGATTTTAGAATAAGTGCCATGTGGCACTGAGAAGAATGTATATTCTGTTTATTTGGGAGAGTGGAGAGTCTGTAGATGTTCATTAAGTCCACTTGATCTAGAGCTAAGTTCAAATCCTGAGTATTCTTGGTAATTTTCTGTCTCGTTTATCTGTCTAATGTTGACAGTGGGGTGTTAAAGTCTCCCACTATTATTGTGTGAGAGTCTACATCTCTTTGTAGGTCTCTAAGAACTTGTTTTATTAATCTGGGTGCTCCTGTATTTATCCCTTTACCATTGCGTAATGCCTCTCTTTGTCTTTTTTTAATCTGTGTTGGTTTAAAGTCTGTTTTGTCAGAGACTAGGATTGATATCCCTGTGTGTCGTTGTTGTGTTTTCCTTTTTTTTTCTTTTTTTTTTTCACTTTCCTATTGTTTGGTAAACTTTGCTCCATCCCTTTATTTTTAGCCTATGTGTGTCTTTGCACGTGAGATGGGTCTTTTGAATACAGCACACCAATGAGTCTTGACTCTATCCAATTTGCCAGTCTGTGTCTTTTAATTGGGGTATTTACTCCATTTACATTTAAGGTTAATATTGTTATATGTGAATTTAATCCTGTCATCATGATGCTATCTAATTATTTTGCACAGTAGTTGATGCAGTTTCTTTATGGTGTATTTGGTCTTTATATTTTGGTGTGTTTTTGCAGTGGCTGCTACTGGTTTTTCCTTTCCATATTTAGTACTTCCTTCAGTAGCTCTTGCAAGACAGACCTGGTGGTGACAAAATTCCTCAGCATTTGCTTGTCTGGAAAGGATTTTTTTTTTCTCCTTTGCTTATAAAGCTTAGTTTGGCTGAATATGTATTTCTGGGTCAAAAATGCTTTAAAAAAATGTTGAATATTGGCTCCCACTCTCTTCTGCCTTGTAGGGTTTTGGCTGAGAGATCTGCTGTTAGCATGATGGTCTTCCCTTTGTAGGTGACCTGGCCTTTCTCTCTGGCTTTATTCTTCTCTCTATTCTTTTTTATTAGTCTAGCTAGTGGTCTATCTGTTTTGTTAATTTTTTGTTAACTTTTTTCCCTTCATTTTGACCTTAGAGAGTCTGATGATTTTGTATCTTGGGGCTGATCTTCTGATGGAGTATCTTAGTGGTCTCTATATTTCCTGAATTTGCATGTCAGCCTGTTTGCTAGGTTGGGGAAAATTCACCTGGATAATATCCTGAAAAGTGTTTTCCAACTTGGTTCCATTCTCCCCATCTCCTTCAGGTACCCCAATCAATCATAGGTTTGGTTCCCATATTTCTTGGAGGTTTTGTTCATTCGTTCTTATTCTTTTTTCTCTAATCTTGTCTGCATGCCTTATTTCAGTAAGATGGTCTTCAAATTCTGATATTCTTTATTCTGCTTGATCATTTGGCTATTGATACTTCTGTATGTTTTACAACATTTTTGTGCTGTGATTTTTAGCTCCAGCAGGTAGTTTATGTTTCTCTCTAAACTGGTTATTCTGCTTAGCAGCTCCTGTAACATTTTATCAAGGTTCTTACCTTCTTTGAATTGGGTTAGAACATGTTCCTTTAGCTCAATGGAGTTTGTTTTTACCCACCTTCTGAAGCCTACTTCTGTCAGTTCATGCATTTTATTCTCTGTCCAGTTTTGCACCCTTGCAGGAGAGGTGGTGCGATCATTTACAAGAGAAGAGGCTCTCTGGTCTTTTCAGTTTTCAGCACTTTTCTGCTGAAATTTTCTGATCTTCACGACTTTGTCTACTTTCAATCTTTGAGGCTGCTGACCCTTGGATGAGGTTTTGCTGGATACTTTTTGTTGTTGTTGTTGCTTTCACTTTGTTTATCTTTCAGTGGTCAGGTCCCTCTTCTGTATGACTGCTGCAGTTTGCTGGGGGTTCACTTCAGGCTCTATTCATTTGGTTCGCTCCCACACCTGGAGATGTCACTTCAGGAGGCTGGAGAACAGCAAAGATGAGTGTCTGTTTTTTTTTTTTTTTTTTTTTTTTTTTTTTGCTGGGAACTCTGACCTCGAAGGGCACCAACATGATGCCAGTAGGAACACTTGTGTATAGGGTGTATCACAATCCCTGTTGGAGGGTCTTACCCAGTTGGGTGGCATGAAGAGCAGGGCCCGTTTAATGAAACACTTTGGCTTTCCCTTGGTAGAAGGAGTGTGTCATGCTGCGGGGAAACCCACTAGTCTGGGTTGTCGAGATGCCTCAGAAAGCCTCCTTTGGCTAGGGGATGGGGGCTCCCCTACCCCATGTGGCTCTTATGTGCGCTGCTGCACCACACTGTTCTTCTTTCCTCTCCATGGGTCAAGCCAGCCACCCAGTCAGTCCTGATGACAGAACCTGGATACCTTGGTTGCCGGTGCTGGATTCGCATGCTGTTTGGTTCTTTTCAATGGAAGCCTCTGGTTTCCACGTCTTCCAGTCAGCCATCTTTGCCCTGCCCACTTTAACTTTTTGAAGAACCTTTAAACTGTTCTCCATAGTGATTGTACTAATTTACATGCCCACCAACTAGGATTTCCTTTTCTCGATGTCATCACATGCATTTGTTATTGCCTGTCTTTTGAATATAAGCTATTTTATTGGGGTGAGATAATATCTCTTTGTTTTGGTTTTTACTTATCAGATTATCAATTATATTGAACACCTTTCCATATGTCTGTTTTCCATTAATATGTTTTCTTTTTAGAAATATCTATTCAATCCTTTGCCCATTTTTTTTTGATTGAATTATTAGATTTTTTCCTATAGAGTTCTTTTAACTCTTATGTGTTATAGCTATTAATCCCTTGTCAGAGGGGTAGTTTGTAAATAATTTCTCTAACTCTATTGGTTGTCTATTTGCTTTGTTGTGCAGAAGCTTTTTAACATGATATGATCCCTGGAGTCTCCTTTTAAGCATACCTGCCTAATGGCATTTTAGCTCTGAGTGTTCACTTCTAGTAACTGTAAACTCACTAATTTTTGAATCCATTCTATGTATAGGCAAATCTAATGGTCAGAAACTTCTTCCCTGTTTTGGGTTGAAATACACCTCTGTGTGTTTCTTCTATCCATGGCTCCTAGCTCTGACTTAGGGGCAGCAAATAATACATCTACTTGTCTACTTCATCTTTCCTGTAACAAACCCTACATCTTCGGGGCTCCAGAATGAAAAATCTTTCTTTCACACATTTTTCAAGAGAACTGAGTTCCTGTCTCTTCTCCCTGCAGCTTCCTAAAAAATGTTCTAATTTATCTGTATTTCTTTTAACATATGAAACTCAGAAATGGAACTGAACTTGCCGATAAGGTCTGGACCAGGTAATACAAGCCTATCACCTCTCTCCTTTTGTCTGTAGTATAGAAATGCAGTCAGATACTATATTACCATATTGAGTTATCACATTATACTTATGTGTAAGCTATAAAAACTGCTTCGTCATTTTTATCTATGCCCTTGCTCTCTGTCACATCCCCCACCTCTCTCCTATCTCACATGACTAAATCCAGTCTATGATGGAAATGCAGGCAACTCATTGCCCTCCTTCTAAGCATATTCCAAGGACAGCTTGTTCAAATTCTCAGCTTAATATCTGCCCTGTGCTTGCTGCAAGCAAACATGATTTTGGGGAAAGGGATCTCAAGATATTTTGTCCTTGCTACATACTCCTTTAAAATCAAGAAAAATATTACTATTTTAACTGTTACCAACCACTGCAAAACCAGGATTGAAGAGGCTATTAAAGGGGGATGGAGACTTTGGTTACGTTGTTCAGTCATTGAAGGAGAAGGTAGTACAACACTCTCACTTGGAAGAGTCCAAGAGCTCTCACTCTCATGAAGTGTTTATTTAAATCTAACAATTTCTTTTGCTGCAATTTAAGCCAATTTCCACTTTTTTACAAAAGAGAGGAAGGATGTTATATTGAAAATACTCTACTCTGCCAAAGAATTCCTGAATGTTCAAGGCCAAGACCTTTCCTTTCTCTGGGCATCAATTTTCTCATTTGTAAGTCAAGAAAAACAATACTTTACTCAAAGTGTTGTTGTGACCATTCAATGGTAAAGCACCAATAGAAAGGGCAGTCATCAGTGTCTGGCAAATAATAGGTGTACTCAATACAGTTTTCTTAATTCTGTATCCTACAGTGACAGAAATGAAATGAGAGTTTCCTGATGCCCCTCTCAGAGCATTCAACAGGGGTGTGGCTTGCGTTTTGGGTCATCCCATCCATCTGCTTAAAACCCTAGCAGGAGGAGGAACATGCATATGGGCAGGTGAAGAGGCCGGGGCAAGAGCTCTGGGCTCCAGCCTTGTGATAGTGTCTAGAGGTGGGAGCCTGCAACCCCAGTGTTACAAAGCTCTTTCAGCTTTACTGTCCACAGATGACTTGAGTGTTGACCAGCTCAGTGGACCCTCTCCCTTTTTGCAAAGGCAGAGGGCCAGTGGAACAGCTTTCTGTATCTGGAGCTCTTTCCCGGCATCCCATAAATATTGGTCACACACGGATTTAATCGATGAATGTGACGTTTTATTGAGTTGTGGAGGTGGCTTTCAGTGGGATGGATGGGGAGCTGGAAGGGTAGATAGGTTTGAGTTGTTAGAATTTGAGACGAAGTAGAGTATTCCCTGGACATAGGATATTGGTAGTGAGGCTTAAGAAGAAGAGGGCAGGCAAACTAAGCAGAGTAAATGGGTCCCATTGGGCACTAGTCAATACAGTGTACAACCCAGATGAGCTGGAGAACCTCGTGACCATTGCTAAGTGTAGAGAAAAATTGTGTGAGAGCCTGTCTGTGATAAAGTCTTTAGACTGTGGATGGGTGTCAAAATTTTAACCTCTGCTTTCAGCTTCCCACAACCACTACCATCTCTTACATCATTGTTATTTTTTCTAAAAATGTATTTGTTCTTTTGAAGCATTTATGCAATTTGTAGTTGTTTATATGTGGATTTGTTTGTTTATTTTCTGTCTTCCTCATTGGATTGAGAGCTCTCTGAAAATAAGTGTTGGTGTTTAGCTCTTTAGCCATACTACTTAGCACAATTCCAATAACATAGTAGACTTTTCCTAAATGTTTGTTGATTGAATGAATGATATGTCTAGGGCCCCTTAAGCCCAAAGAAATCTACAGCCCAGAGTTCTTAAAAAGAAAAGGTCTAGATCTGTAAAACAAAATGTTTGACGGAGTTACTCTCTGATGTTTATATTCAAATGACATTTTGACATGTATCCTTAAAAAATCACAAACCATTAAATATAAACTTTTACCTAAGACCTATAAGCATCAAATATCCTCACCTTATTTCTGATTCTATCTCCATCATTGAACCTTCTCATCATTGTGTATAGAATAAAGGAAGGAGCAGAGATGAGGGATGGAATGGAAAAATGAAATGGGATTAGGATGAAGAGGGAGTAGGAGGTAGAACATGGTGAGAGTAAGGAGAAAAATAAAGGTGAAGAATGTCTTTTCCAACTTGATAAGGTTTGCATGTGTGTCCCCACTCAAATCTCATGTTCAATTTTAATCCTTAATGTTGAGGATGGACCTTGGTCAGCAGTGATTAGCTCATGGGGACAGATTTCTCATGAATGGTTTATCACCATCCCCTTTGGTACTGTCATCATAATACTGAGTGAGTTCTCGTTAGAACTGGTCATTTAAAAGTGTGTGGTACCTCCACCCTTGCTCTAGCTTGCTCCTGTTCCTGCCATGTGAGATATTTTACTCTCCTTTTGCCTTCCTTCATGACTATAAGCTTCCTGAGGCATCCCCAGAAGCCAAGCAGATAGCAACATCATGCTTTCTGTAAAGCCTATGGAATTGTGAGCAAATTAAATATTTCCTTTATAGATCACCCAGTCTCCATTTTTTTATAGCAATATTGGAACAGACTAATACACATTTACTCCTTGGTAATCAACCAATAGAATTTTTATATACTGAAAGCTGCATCCAAATGCTCTGCTTTGTTGCCAGCTTAGCTTAAAAGATGATGCCTGGTCCCCTTCACCTGTGCCAGGACACATGTTCAGAAACCTGGGACAGGATTTGAGGGGAAAGACCTAAAGGGCAGTAAGGGAAGTATAAGCTATCATGAGTTGGTTCTTCATAGGCTAAGGATCTTTCCACAGGTTCTACTCCTTTCTGATTCTCCATAATACTTCTTAGAGCCTGGTTGCTGACTAAAATCAATCAGGACTTTATCCCTTTAATTGAAATATTATTTTCTGTTGTAACACAACTCCCCACCACTGTATCACTCAACAAGATTAACATGAAAGTTTGAAAGTCCAATCCTACTTTCATATTCAAGATGAAGTATAGATTAGTAGGAAAAGTGCTGTAATATTGTCTGAAACTTTGCTCTTGAAATTCTAGCTCCATCACTTCCTAGAGGTGGAAAGTAAATTTACCTCCATTAGCCTGGTGTTTCATATGCAAACTGGAGTTAATAATCCCTTCCTCTCAGGTTGTTGTAAGAATTAATTTAAATAAAAAATGTTATTGGGCATGGTAGTTCATGCCTGTAATCTCAACAATTTGGGAAGCCGAGGTAGGCCAATTGTTTGCATCTCGGAGTTCAAGACCAGCATTGGCAACATGGTGAAACTCCATCTCTTCAAAAACAATACAAAAAAAAAATTCATTGGTCATGATGGTGTGCACCTGTAGTCCCAACTACCCAGGAGGCTGAGGTGAAAGGATCACCTGGGCCTGGGGGCTGAGGCTGCGGTGATTAGAGATCATGTCACTGCACTCCAGCATGGGAAATAAAGTGAGACCCTGCCTCTAAATGAATGAATGAATAAATAAATAAATAAATAAATAAATAAAATGTCTAAAATGTTTGTAGCATGCCTCTAGTAGCAAAGTTGGTATTTGCAAATGTTTTGATCACCCAATGCCATCAGTGAATGTATTGGAGCCCAGATTAAGGTCATGCTTTTAACAAGTGAGATTACACCATGAAAAAAAGGCTATATAAGTGTGTGTAGGTAAGATGAGGCCAGTAAGTAGGAAGGCATAGAGGACCTGTGTAAGAGAGATAACTGGTCCAGGAGTGAGCAAAAGGGCAAAGAAACCTCACCAACTTCCAGCTTTTGCTGTTTATGTCACAGTTTTTCGCATGATTTCTGGACAGAAAGGAAGTAAAAGATTTGCATGGATTTAGACCATACAGAGGTATATCTTCCCTGCTATTTGTATAACTGAGCTGTGGTGTAGTTGCTATAATTTTTCTATAGGAATTTTGTTTGGGTGCTGCACCAGTGTTCAATTGGACTCTTCCATCATTAAAAAAGTCAAGTTGCAGAGTAAAATACATAATTTTATACATACAACACAAAGAGCCAGTATAACTTTGATTTTTGTCTGGATGATATTGTGATGCTGCAAGCTAAAATCCTGACTTGACTTGAAGAAAAAGCACTGTTCAGGGCCCAATATACATGGGTTATAATTTTGCCTCTCTGAGTGAGTTTGACTTACTTCTGTTAAATGTAATCTATAAAATGGGCTTAAGAAGAAATGATCCAGGAGGCGGAGCAAGATGACAGAATAGAAGCCTCCACCAATCATCCCCCTGGCAAGGGCAACAACCTAAAAACTATTTACACAGGAAAAAAAAAAAAAAACTTAAAAAAAAAATTATTATTATACTTTAAGTTCTAGGGTACATGTGCACAATGTGCAGGTTTGTTACATATGTATACATGTGCCATGTCGGTGTGCTGCACCCATTAACTCATCATTTACATTAGGTATATCTCCTAATGCTATCCCTCTCCCTTCCCCCCCCCCCCACAATAGGCCCCGGTGTGTGATGTTCCCATTCCTATGTCCAAGTGATTGCATTGTTCAATTCCGACCTATGAGTGAGAACATGCGGTGTTTGGTTTTCTGTTCTTGCAGTAGTTTGCCAAGAATGATGGTTTCCAGCTGCATTCATGTCCCCACAAAGGATACGAACTCATCTTTTCTATGGCTGTGTAGTATTCCATGGTATATATGTGCCACATTTTCTTAATCCAGTCTATCTCAGGTGGACATTTGGGTAGATTCCAAATCTTTGCTATTATGAATAGTGCCTCAATAAACATACGTGTGCATGTGTCTTTATGGCAGCATGATTTATAATCCTTTAGGTATATACCCAGTAATGGGATGGCTGGGTCAAATGGTATTTCTAGTTCTAGATCCTTGAGGAATCGCCACACTGTTTTCCACAATGGTTGAACTAGTTTACAGTCCCACCAACAGTGTAAAAGTGTTCCTATTTCTCCACGTCCTCTCCAGCACCTGTTGTTTCCTGATTTTTTAATGATTGCCATTCTAACTAGTGTGAGATGGTATCTCATTGTGGTTTTGATTTGCATGTCTTTGATGGGAAATCAATAACCTTTTATTATATATCATAAGCTTTATGAGAACCAAAAACCAGGTGAGCACTCACAGTACCTGGTTTTAACTTCATATTGCTAAAAGAGGAAATGCTTCATATTGCTAAAAGAGGCAGTGAAGAAATACAAAAAAAAAACCAAAAAACAGTTCTGAATTGCCAATGACACCCCTCCACCACACCCATAGTAGTGGCAGCATGAAGTGGAAAACATCTCTGGGCACCAGAGGAGGGAGAGCACTGCAGTTGTGAGGCATTGATGTCACTGCCATCCTGTTAGAGCAGAAAGAAATACTGGAACAAACTTAACTGATACACACCCATGGGGGTGTATTCAAACCAGCCCTAGCCAGAGGGAAATTGCCACACATCCTGAGTTCAAAACTTGAGTTCCCACATACCTCACCACCTAGGACTAAATTGCTCTGGGACTCCAAGTACACCTGAAAGGTAGTATAGGTCATAAGGACTGCAACTCTTAGGCAAGCCCTAGTGCTGAAATGGGCCCAGAGAAAGTAGAGTGTGTGTAGGGGGGGTACAGGACCTACTGAGCTGGGGTGTCTAAGGAAATGCTGCCATCACCCCTACCCTAACCCTAGGCTACACAGCTTGTAGCTCCAAAAGGGACTCCATATTTCCACCTGAGGATAGGAGAGGAAAGAGTGGGGATGACTCTGTCTTGTATGTTGGATATCAGCTCTGGCACAGCAGGATAGGATATTGGTCAGAGTCATGAGGCCCCTGTTCCAGGCCCTAGCTCCTGGATGGCATTTCTAGACACACCCCAAGCCAGAAGGGAACCCATTGCCTTGGAAGGAAGGACCCACTCCTGGCAGCCTTCATCAACTACTGACTGAAGAGCCCATGGGCTCTGAATAACCAACAGTAATATCCAGGTAGTACATCAAGGGCCTTGGATGATCCTTTGAGATGAAATGGATTCAGATGAGACATAACACATTACCAACTGTGGTGGCTATGGGGTGGAACTTCTTCTATTTGAGTAAAGCAGAGGGAAAAGTAAAGGGGACCTTGCCTTACACCTTGGGTACCAGCATGAACACTGGGGGATATAGCACCAGGCAGACCCTTGGGGTCCCCGATTCCAGGACTTAACTCTGAGATGGCATTTTTAGATCTGCCATGGGCCAGAGGTGAGCCCACTTCCCTGATGGGTGAGTCCCAGGCCAGGCAGCATTCATGAAAAACTGACATAAGAGCCAGTGGGCCTTAAGGGAAAAACGGTGATAGTCTAGTAGTACTCCATGTGGCATGTGATGATAGAGACTATGGGGTAAGGCTCTTCTGCATTTGGAAAGGGGAGGGAAGAATGAGAAGGACTGCATCTTATGGTTTGAGGACCAGATTGGCTTCAGTAAATTAGAACACCAGGTAGAGTTCTAGAGTTCTAAGGTCTTTTACTCTAGTCCATGATGACTGGAAGTCACCTTTGGACTCATCCAGGGACTGGGAGAACTCATTGCCCTGAAGGGAAAGATACAGGCTTCAGTTGTTTTACCAGCAGCTAATTGTAGAGCCCCAGAGTTTTCAGCAAACATAGACAGTAGCCAGCAAATGGTTACAGTAGGCCTTGAGCAAGATGCAGGTGCTGTGCTAGCTTCATTCTAACCCAGTGCAGTCATAGTGGAGGTGGCCACCAGGGTGCTTGTGTGACTTCTCCCACATATTTAAGTGACTCAGAACAGAGAGAGGATCCGTTTGTTTGGGAGAAAGTAAGGGAAAAGAACAAGAGTCTCTGCCTGGTTATCCAGAGAATTATGGTGGTCATGTTCAAGATCATCAAAGTGGTACCTTTATGAGTTTTCAAGAAACACAGTGTTACTGGGCTTGGGGTGCCCCCTAAAGCAGATACAGCTTAGATAGAAATATCCAAGTCCTTTCAAATATCTAGAAAACCTTCCAAAGAAGGAAGGTAACAACAACAACAAAAAAATCACAGACAGTGAAAACTAAAATAAATACCTAACTCTTCAATGTGCAGACATCAAAGAACATTTACTATAATCTACAACATCCAAGAAAACATGACCTCACCAAATGAACTAAATAAAGCATCAGGGACTAATCTTGGAGAAACGGAGATATCTGACTTTTCAGACAGATAATTCAAAATAGCTGTGTTAAGGAAACTGAAAAAACAAATCAAGGTAACACAGAGAAGAAATTCAGAATTCTATCAGACAAATTTAACAAAGTGATGGAAATAATTTAAAAGAATCAAGCAGAAATTCTCAAGATATAAATTGCATTTGACATACTGAAGAATGCATCAAAGTCCTTTAATGGCAAAAAGGATTAAATAGAAGAAATAATTAATGAACTTGAAAACAGGTTATTTGAAAACACACAGTTAAAAAGAGACAAAGAGTGAAAAGGAATGAAGCATGCCTACAGAACCTGGAAAACAGCCTCAAAAGGGCAAATCTAAGAATTATTGGCCTCATAGAAGAGGTGGAGAAAGATATAAGGAGAGAAAGTTTATTCAAAGGGATAATAGCAGAGACTGTCCCAAACCTAAAGAAAGATATCAATATCGAAGTATAAGATGTGTTTAGAACATCAAGCAGACGTACCCCAAAGAAGCCTAGCTTAAGGAATTTAATACCCAAAGTCCCAAAGATCAAGAACAGAGAAAGATTCCTAAAAGCAGCAAGAGAAAAGAAACAAATAACATACAATGGAGCTTTCATACATTTGGCAGCAATCTTTTCAGTGGAAACCATATAGGCCACAAGACAATGGCATGAAATGTTTAAAATGCTGAAGGAAAAAAAAAAACGAAACTTTTACTCTAAAATACTGCATCTCGTGAAAATATCCTTCAAACATGAAGGAGAAATACTTTCCAAGACAAATAAAAGTTTAGGGATTTTATCAACAATAGACCTTTTCTACAAGAAATACTAAAGGAAGTACTTCGATCAGAAAGAGAAGGCCATTAAAGACCAGTAAGAAATCATCTGAAAGTACAAAACTCCCTGCTAGTATTAAGTACACAGAAAATCACAAAACATTATAAGTGTATGAACTTATAGTATTTTGTGTATAACTTATAATATTTAGTGTATGAACTACCCTTATCCTAAGTGAAAAGATTGAATGATGAACCAATCAAAAATAATAACTACAACAACTTTTCAGGGCATAGTGCTATAAAAGATAAATAAAAACCAAAAATGTAGAAAGCTGGGGCACAAAGTTGAGGCATGGAGATTTTATTTTATTTGATTTTTTTTTGTTTTTTTGCTTGTTTGTTGGTTTGTTTGTTTATGCAATGAGTGTTAAGTTGTCATCAGGTTAAAACAATGGGTTAAAAGATAGTATTTATAAGCCTCATGGTAACCACAAACCAAAAAACATACAATGGGTATACAAAAAAATAAAAGGCTAGAAACTAAATAATGTCACTTGGAAAAGCCACCTTAACTAAAAGAAGACAAGAAGGAAAGAAGCAAAAAAGAGAATACCACACACACACACACACACACACACACACCAGAAAACAAAAAAACAAAATGGCAGCAGTAAGCCCTTACTTACCAATAATAATATTGAATTTAAATGGACTAAAGTCACCAATCACAAGAAATAGAGTGGCTAAATGGAGTAAGAAGAAAAAAAAAAGGCCCATGGACCTGTTGCCTACAGGAGACACGCTTCACCTATAAAGACAAACATAGACTTAAAATAAAGGGATGCAAAAAATACTTCTTGCCGATGGAAATCAGAAAGAACAGGAATTACTATACTTTTATCAGACAAAATAGATTTCAAGACACAAACTACATGAAGAGACAAAGCAGATCACTATATAATGATTAAGAGGTCAATTCAGCAAGAAGATATAATAGTTTTACATATATATGAACCCAACTCTGGAGTACCCAGATATATAAAGCAATCATTATTAAAACTGAAGGCATTGATAGGCTCCAATACAAAAATAGCTGGAGGCTTCAAACCTTCCATTAAAAATTGGGCAGATTCTACAGCAAAAATTCAACAAAAAAACATCAGAATTAATCTGCACTGTAGACCAAATGGATCTAATAGATATTTGCAGAATATTTCATTCAATGGCTGCAGAATACACATTTTTTTTTTCTCAGCACGTGGATTATTCTCAAGGATAAGACCATGTTAGGTCTGAAACAAGTCTTAAAACATTAAAAAAATTGAAATAATATAAAGTATCTTATTTTATATTATTTATAAAATATATTGATTCTTATAAATTATTTTCTTTATTAAATTTATCTGATAGACTCCTGAATTTCTTCTCTGTTTATTTAAAGCATCACCAAAATGAAATAAAAATATAAATTAATAAAAAGAAGGAATTTGGAAATTATACAAACACATGGAAATTAAATGATATGGAATGACTAGTGGGTCAATGAAGAAATCAAGAAAGAAATTGAAAATAATTTTGAAACAAATAATAGCAGATTGAAAATGCACCAAAACTTATGGGATACAGCAAAGGCAGCACTAAGAGGAAAGTTTATAGCTATTTGCCTACATCAAAAAATAGAAAATGCTTCTAATAAATAACTTAACAATGCATCTAAAGAAATAGAAAAGCAAGAGCAAACAAGCCCAAAAGTAATAGAAGGAAAGGAATAATAAAGATCGGGGCAGAAATCAAAGAAATTGAAATGAAGAAAACAATATAAAAGATCAATGAAACGAAAAGTTGATTTTCTGAAAAGTTAAACAAAATTTATAAATTTTCAACCAGAGTAAATAAGAAGAGAGACACAAATAAATAAAATCAGAAATATGAAAAGAAACATTACACATGACACAGCAGATGTTCAAAGGCTCATTAGTGGTTACTGTGAGCAACTATATGCCAATAAATTGGAAAATCTAGAAGAAATGGACAAATTACTATACACATACAACCTATCAAGATAAAACCATGAAGAAATCCAAAACTTCAACAGAACAATAACTAGTAATGAGATTGAAGCCTTAATAGAGATTGTTCCAGTAAAGAAAAGCCCAGGGCCTGACAGCTTCACTGGTGAATTCTACCAAACATTTATATAAGAACTAATACAAATTCTACTGAAACTATTCTAAAATATGAAGGAGAAATTATTTCCAAAGACATTCTCCAAGGCCAGTATTACCCTAATACCAAAACCAGACAAGCACACATCAAAAATAAAACACAGACCAATATCTGCGACGAATATTGATGCAAAAATTCTCAACCAAATATTAGCAAAATGAATTCAACAATACATTAGAAAGATTATTGATTATGACCAGTGAGATTAATCCCTGGGATGCAAGAATGACTCAACATACGCAAATTAATCAATATGATACGTTATATAAACAGATTGAAGGATAAAAAACATATGATCATTTCAATTGATGATAAAAAGGCATTTGGTAAAATTCAACATGACTTCATGATGAAAACCCTGAAGTAACTGGGGATAGAAGGAACATACCTCAACATAATAAAAGCTATAAACCACAGGTCCAAAACCAGTATCATACTGAAAGGGGAAAAACTGAAAGACTTTCCTCTAATAGCTGATATGTGACAAGGATGCCCACTTTCACCACTGTCCTTCAGCCTAAAACTAGAGGTCCTCGCTGGAGCAATCAGACAAAAGAATGAAATAAAGGGAATCCAAATGAAAAAAAAAAAAGTCAAATATCCTTGTTTGCAGAATATATAATAAGTAGTATTTTTATACACCAACAGTAAACTATCTGAAAAAGAAATTAAAATGTCATCCCATTTAAAATATCCACACATAAATTTAAATTCCTAGGAATTAACTGAAAAAGAGAAAGATCTCTACAATGAAAACTATAAAACACTGATGGAAGAAATTGAAGAGGACAAAAAAAAAAAAATCCATGTTAGTGGATTGGAAGAATCAATAGTGTTAAAATGTCCAAAACAATATACAGATTCAATATAATCTCTTTCAAAATGCCAGTAATATTCTTTACAGAAATAAAAAATGTCCTAGAATTTATATGGGACCACAAAAGGCCCAGAATAGCCAAAGCTGTCTTAAGCAAAAAGAACAAAACTGAAAGAATCACATTACCTGACTTCAAATTATACTACAGATCTAGAGTAACCGAAACAGCATGGTACTGGCAATGAAAAAACAGACTCATAGAACAATGGAACAGAATAGAGAACACAGAAGCTAATCCACACACTTACAGCAAAGTCATTTTTGACAAAGGTGCCAAGAATACACGCTAGGCAAGAGTCTCTTACATAAATGGTTCTGGGAAAACTGGATATCCATATGCAGAAGAATGAAATTAGATCCCTATCTCTTACCATATACAAAAATGAAATCAAAATGGATTAAAGACTTAAGCCTAAGCCCTCAATATATGAAACTACTACTACTGTTGCCAAAAAAAAAAAAAAATAGGGAAAATATCCAAGATACTGGTGTGGGAAAATTTCTTAGGCAATACCTCACAAGCTCAAGCAATCAGAACAAAAATAAAGAAATGGGATCACATCGAGTTACAAAGCTTCTGCACAGCAAAGTATACAATCAACAAAGTGAAGTGGCTTACCACAGAATGGAAGAAAATGTTTTCAAACTACTCTTCTGAAAAAAGATTAATAACTAGAATATATAAGGAGCACAAACAACTCTATAGGAAAAAATCTAATAACCAGATCAAAAATTGGGCAAAGTATTTGAATAGATGTTTCTCCAAAGAAAATATACAAATGTGAATAGTGCTGCAATAAACATACGTGTGCATGTGTCTTTATAGCAGCATGATTTATAATCCTTTGGGTATATACCCAGTAATGGGATGTCTGGGTCATATGGTACATCTAGTTCTAGATCCTTGAGGAATCGCCATACTGTTTTCCATAATGGTTGAACTAGTTTACAATCCCACCAACAGTGTAAAAGCGTTCCTATTTCTCCACATCCTCTCCAGCACCTGTTGTTTCCTGACTTTTTAATGATTGCCATTCTAACTGGTGTGAGATGGTATCTCATTGTGGTTTTGATTTGCATTTCTCTGATGGCCAGTGATGATGAGCATTTTTTCATGTGTCTGTTGACTGTATGAATGTCTTCTTTTGAGAAATGTCTGTTCATATCCTTTGCCCACTTTTTGATGGGGTTGTTTGTTTTTTTCTTGTAAATTTGTTTGAGTTCTTTGTAGGTTCTGGATATTAGCCCTTTGTCAGATGAGTAGATTGCAAAAATTTTCTCCCATTCTGTAGGTTGCCTGTTCACTCTGATGGTAGTTTCATGCACACGTATGTTTATTGCAGCACTATTCACAATAGCAAAGACTTGGAATCAACCCAAATGTCCATCAGTGACAGATTGGATTAAGAAAATGTGGCACATATACACCATGGAATACTATGCAGCCATAAAAAAGGATGAGTTTGTGTCCTTTGTAGGGACATGGATGCAGCTGGAAACCATCATTCTTAGCAAACTATCACAAGAACTGAAAACCAAACACCGCATGTTCTCACTCATAGGTGGGAACTGAACAATGAGATCACTTGGACTCAGGAAGGGGAACATCACACACTGGGGCCTATCATGGGGAGGGGGGAGGGGGGAGGGATTGCATTGGGAGTTATACCTGATGTAAATGACGAGTTGATGGGTGCAGCACACCAACATGGCACAAGTATACATATGTAACAAACCTGCACGTTATGCACATGTACCCTACAACTTAAAGTATAATAATAATAAATAAATTTAAAAAAAAAGAAAATATACAAATGGCAAACAGGCATATGAAAAGGTGCTCACTATCATTATTATCAGAGAAATGCAAATTAAAACTACAATGAGTTATCATCTCTCCTCAATTGAAATGGCTTATATCCAAAAGACAGAACAATAAATGCTGGAGAGATTGTGGAGAAAAGGGAATCCTCATACACTGTTGTTGGGAATGTAAATTATTACAACCACTATGGAGAACAGTTTGGAGGTTTCTCAAAAAATAAAAAATAAACTACTGTATGATCCAGCAATCCGAGTCCTGGATATATACCCAAAAGAAAGGAAATCAGTATATTGATGAGATATCTACATTTCCATGTTTGTCGCAGCACTATTCCCCATAGCCAAGAGTTGGAGGCAAATAAATAAATGAGATTCTGTCATTTATAACAACATGGAAAGAACTGGAGATCACTATGTTAAGTAAAATAAGCCAGGCACAGAAAGACAAACATCACATGTTCTCATTTATTTGTGAGATCTAAAAATCAAATCAATTGAACTGATGGAAATAGAGTAGAAGGATGGTTACCAGAGACTGGTAAAGGTAGTGGGGGGTTGGGAGGGTAGTCAGGATAATTAATGGGTACAAAACAATAGAAAGAATGAATAGAACCTAATATTTCATAGCACAACAGGGTGACTATAGTCAAAAATAAGTTAATTGTACATTTAAAAGTAACTAAAAAAATGTGATTGAATTCCTTATAACAGAAAAGATAAATGCTTGAGGGGATGAATACCCCATTCTCTATGATGTGCTTATTTCACAATGCATGCTTGTATCAAAATATCTCATGTACATTACAAATATATACACCCACCATGTACCCACAAAAAATAAAAATTAAAAATTAAAAAATTATGTTTCTATATGTTATCAATGAACAATATGAAAAGGAAATTGAGAAAACTGTTACATGTATAATTGTATCAAAAACATAAAATATTTAGGAATCAACTTAATAAAAGAAGTGCCAAAACAATATCCTGGATTGGAATGCAATGCAGCTATAGTCCCAAACTGAACTTCAGATTCAACAAAATATTCTATCAATACCCCACCTACATTTTACTTTTTCAGAAATGGGCATACCAATCCTAAACTTCTCATGAAAATGCAAAAAAAAATTGCAAAGTCAAAATGATTTTGAGAAGAACGAAGCTGGAGGAATCTCACTTCCTGATTTCCAACCCTACTACAAAGCAGGAGAAGTCAAGACAGAATAAAATTTAGAGTCAAAAAATAATCCTTTACGTGTAGAGTTAATTCACTTTTGACAACGGTGCTAAGACAATTCAATGAGTAAAAATATTCTTTTCAACAACAGTGCTTGAAAAACTGGATATCCACATGCAGATAATGTATGTGAGTACTTTCTTCATAATATCCACAAAAGTTAGCTCAAATGGATTATCGATCCAAATGTAACAATCCAAGTGATAGAATTTTAAAGAAAACAATTGAGTAAATGTTTTTGAGCTTGGGTTAGGCAGTGGTTTTTAGATTAAACTCTTGGAAGAAAGCAACACAATGAAATCAGATAAATTGTACCTTAAAATTAAAACCTTTTTTGTTTCTCTGGCCACTATCAAATAATGACAAAAAATACGTGCAGATGATGCATCTGATAAAAATTTTGTAACCAAAATATATAAGGAACTAGTTCAAATTAACAATAAGAAACAAAAGCCCAATTAAAAAAATCAGCCAATGAATTGAATAGATTTTTTTCCCAAGGAGATATGAATAGTTTACAAGCATATGAAATGCTTCTCAAGTCTTTAGGGTAATGCAAATAAAAACCACAATGAGATACCACTTTGCGCCTACTAGGAGGGCTATAATATAAATAAAGTCTAGACAATAACAAAGCAAATGTTAGCAAAGGTGTGTTGAGATTGCAACCCTGATATATTGCTGGTAGTCCTGTAAAACGATAAGGTCATTGTGGAAAATAGTTTGGCAGTTCTTCAAAATGTTAAACATAGAGTTAACTCTGTGACATGGTAATTCCACTCCTAGGTATATATTCAAGAGAATTGAAAACATGTTCACACAAAAACTTGTGACTCTTCATAGCAACATTATTCCTAATAGCAAATAAACAAGAACAAAGTGTCCATCAGCTGATGCCAGGAAATAAAAAGTGGTATAATTCATGCAACTGAACAATATTCAGCAATTAAAAGGAATGAAGTACTGATACATGCAAAGACATGGATGAACCTTGAAAACATTATGCTTAGAGAAATAAGCCAGACATAAAAGGACAAACATTATATGATCTCATTTATATAAAATATCCATAATAAATAAATTCACAGCTATGAAAGGTATATTAGAGGTTGCTTAGGATTGGGGAGAATGAGGGGGGAATTCTTAAAAATTGATACAGAGAGTTTTTTTTGCTGTGATTAAAATGTTTAAAATTAGATATTGATGATAGCCAAAACTCTACAAGTATACTAGAAGCCACTGAATTGTACACTTTGAAGTTCTGAATTTTATGGTATGTGAATTATTATCTTAATAAAGCTGCTATTTTAAAAGATGGGATACAATAAATATGAAAATAATTTCTAATATTTACCTCATGAACCCCTTTTAAAGATCACTGAAAAATGATATCAGATACATAATAATTAAAAGCAAACTGTCTTCCAGATTGAGATTTTCTGTAGACCAACTCATGTAATCCTCCAACTTACTCTGTGAAGCAGTTATTACGTTTCTAATTTTTTAAATGAGAAACAGCAGATGAGAGAATTGAAGTACACTCCTTAAAACTACAAGTGGTGGAGCCAGGTTTTGAACATTGCTCACTAGTTTAATCACCATTTTATATTTACAACTGAGCAATACTATTTTCATATGGCACTTGACATTTCTAGATTTTTCAGTGCCTTCTCTTTCTTCTCCACCCTTGATCTTTCAACGTCTCCTGCATTATTCCTTTCAAATTGCTTGTCCAGTTTTATTTCCCTAATGTCTAGCGTTAATGGTGTCATTTGGTTAAAGAACCAAGGGGACTTGCTTGTCTCCTGGGGTCCCTTCTATACCTGTCTCTGCTCCTATTTGCCTTCTCTGAGGCCCCAGGGAATCATTTTGTTTTCTTTTCCTCTTCTTTTTTATTTATTCAAATAATTCAATTTCTTTTTCATAATTTTTATTCTGATTATAAGCAAAACATATGATCATAGTAGTAATTTTATAAACACATAGAAATGGGATGAAAACTGTACACTCTTATCCTGAGGTAATCTACTTTATTTATTTCAATTCTTCCCCCTTTCTTTCTCTGTTTATACAAATTGACATTAAACTGGGTATAAATTTATGAATTGCTTTTTCACTTAATAATATGTCATAATACACATGAAAAAATGCTCATCATCATTGACTATCAGAGAAATGCAAATCAAAACCACGATGAGATACCATCTCATACCAGTTAGAATGGCAATCATTAAAAAGTCAGGTAACAACAGGTGCTGGAGAGGATGTGGAGAAATAGGAACACTTTTACACTGTTGGTGGGATTGTAAACTAGTTCAACCATTGTGGAAGACAGTGTGGCAATTCCTCAAGGATCTAGAACTAGAAATACCATTTTACCCAGCAATCCCACTACTGGGTATATACCCAAAGGATTATAAATCATGCTGCTATAAAGACACATGCACATGTATGTTTATTGCGGCACTATTCACAGTAGCAAAGACTTGGAACCAACTCAAATTTCCATCAATGACAGACTGGATTAAAAAAATGTGGCACATGTACACCATGGAATACTCTGCAGCCATAAAAAAGGATGAGTTCATGTCCTTTGCAGGGACTTGGATGAAGCTGGAAACCATCATTTTCAGCAAACTATCACAAGGACAGCAAACCAAACACCATATGTTCTCACTCATAGGTGGGAATTGAACAATGAGAACACTTGGACACAGGAAGGGGAACATGACACACCAGGGCCTATCGTGGGGAGGGGGAGGGGGGATGGATAATATTAGGAGATATACCTAATGTAGATGACGAGTTAACGGGTGCAGTACACCAACATGGCACCTGTATACATATGTAACAAACCTGCACATTGTGCACATGTACACTAGAACTTAAAGTATAATAAAAAAATTCATGATATTATTTGTATGCATGAAAATTAGTGATTGCATCATCTTCCATTATACTGTTTATAGCTTATTTACATTACTACTATGTTTATCTTGTACCATCTTTTTAAACAACTTTATTGAAATGTAGTTCACATGACACATAATCATCCACTTAAAGTGCTCATTTTAATGATTTTACAGTATTCATAGACATGTGTAACTATCACTATGGTCAATTTTAGAACATTTTCATTAACTTAAAAAAATTCTGTGCCCTTTAGTAATCACACTCATCTATGCATCTGTCCCAGTAGCATCTATAGATTTGACTAATTTTGTATCTCTACATTTGATTATTACAGACATTTTGCATAACTGAATTATATAATATGTGATGTTTTGTGACTAAATTATTTCACTTAGAGTAATGTTTTCAATGTTCGTTTGTGTTGCAGCATGTATCAGTGCTTCATTTCTTTTTATGGCCATGTAACATTTCATTGTAGAGATATATGATATTTTGTTTATGGATTCATCAATTTGTGAACATTTCAGCTGTTTTCACTTTTTATTATTGTGAATATGTTTCTATTAACATTCATGAATAAATTTTTTGGTTGATTTGTTTATTTTAAATTTTATTTTTGAGTGGCAAATAACAACTTTATTGAGTACAATGTGAAGTTTTGATAAATGTTTACAATGTGGAATAATTCAATCAGGCTAATTAACAAATTTATTACCTTACATGCTTATTTTTTTGTGATGAAAACATTACACACATGAACATGTGTTTTTAATTATCTTGGATTTATACCTAGCAGTGCAGTTGTTGAGTTAAATGGTAACTGTCTTCTTATATTAATAAGAAAAATAAAAGAAAATAGTTTTGATGTGTTGGGGTGGTGAAAATTTTTAGGGGGGTGATATGGAGAGATAATGGGCGATGTTTCTCAGGGCTGCTTCCAGCGGGATTAGAGACAGTGTGGAAACCTAGAGTGGGAGAGATTAAGCTGATGGAAGATTTTGTGGTAAGAGGCGATATTGTGGAGTTGTTAGAAGGAGCGTTTGTCTTATAGAATGATTGGTGATGGCCTGGATGCGGTTTTGTATGAATTGAAAAACTAAACAGAAGACACAAGGTCTGAGTAAGAGAAGGAGAAAAACAGGTATTAAAGTACTAAGAATTAGGAGGACCTAGGACATCCAATTAGAGAGTGCCTAAGGAGGTTCAGCATAGTCTTGCCAGCAAAGATTATTTACTTTAAGAGGGAGTTAAGAGTGGAGGTTTGGGGATAGCACCGGGAGATATCAGCTCTGATGGCTTGGAGAAACAGTGTAAACCGGCAGTATAAACAAGAGCAGAGCATTTATGAGTAGTTGACAACAGTGAATAGGAGTATGACTAGACAGAAGATAGTAGGGACGACGTTTTTGGGGGCACAGTCCAAGTTGGTCTGGTGTCTGGAATGAGACTGGTGCTTAATAAAAAGGAGCATCTATGTAGGAGCTTAAATGGGCTGTACCCTGTAGCATTCTGCAGACAGGCCTGAATTCTGAGAAGGCAAGTGGTAAAAGTATCGTCCAGTCCTTTTTAAATTGGTGGTTGAACTTGGTGAGGCGTGTTTTTAAAAGACTATTAGTCTATTCTACTTTTCTTGAAGATTGAGGGCCGTAAGGGATATGAAGGTTTTACTGAATACTAAGAGCCTGAGAAACTGCTTGGGTGATTTGACTAGTAAAGGCTGGTCCGTTATCAGACTGTATAAAGGTGGGAAGGCCAAACTGAGGAACTATGTCTGACAGAAGGGAAGAAATGATGGCGGTGACCTTCTCAGAAGTGAAAGTGTCTACCTAGACTAAAAGGTATTTTAGTTTTCTGACTTGGAGCATGTGAGTAAAGTCAATTTGCCAGTCCTGGGCAGGGGGCAAATCCTCGAGCTTTATGTGTAGGAAACGGAGGGGGCCTGAACAATCCCTGAGGGGTAGTAGAATAGCAGATGGAACACTGAGAAGTGATTTCCTTGGGGATACATTTCCATGATGGAAAGGAAATGAGAGGTTCTAAGAGACGGGCTAGTGGCTTGTAACTTACATGGACGAGGTTATGAAATGACGACAGAATAGAATGGGCCTATGAGGCTGGAAGGAGATATTTTCCTTGGTCTAAGAACCATTTGCCTTGTGTGGGAAGAGACTGGTAGGTGGAAGTTTCAGTAGGGGAGTAGGCGGGAGTGGCCAGATGAGAAGGAGAAAAACTGCCATGAGGGACAGAGGTTGGAATACTAGCTGCTTTTTTAGCTACCTTATCAGCATAAGTGTTGTCTTGAGAGATGGGATCTGATGCCTTTTGATGGTCTTTGCAGTGAATGACCCCAGCTTCCTTTGGAAGTAAAGTGGCTTTGAGAAGCATTTTTATTAAAGAGGCATTAATGATGGAGGACCTTTGCATAGTGAGGAAATCTCTTTCAGCCTATATAACAGCTTAGTGGTGCAGAATATGGAAGGAATATTTACAGTCAGTATGAATATTGACTTTTGCAAGAGTGAGGGCCTGAGTTAAGGCAACTAGTTCGGCTTGCTGAGAGGTAGTGGAAGGTGGCAGAGTGGTAGCCTCAATGATAGGTGTGGAAGATATCATAGAATAGCCTGCCTTTGCTGGTGAGTGGCAATTAGGCCTGGTGGAACTGCCGTCAATAAACTAAGTGTGTTCAGGGTAAGGAACATGAAAGAATATGGGGAAATAGAGTGAATGTCAGGTGGATCAGAGAGATACAGTCATGGGGTTCAGGTGTGGTATCAGGAATAGTGTGGGAGGCCGGATTGAAGTCCGGGCCAGGAACAATGGTAATTGTGGGAGACTTAACAAAGAGTGAGTATAGCTGAAGGAGCCAGGGAGCAGAAAGTATATGCATCAGGTGGGAGAAAGAAAATAGATTTTGGAAGTTATGAGAACTGTAGAGAGTGCGTTGAGCATAGTTTGTGATTTTTATGGCCTCTAAAAGCATTAAGGCAGTGGCAGCTGCTGCACGCAGACATGAGGGCTAGGCTAAAACAGTAAGGTCAAGTTGTTTGGACAGAAAGGCTACAGGATGTGGTCCTTGTGTAAGAATTCTGACCCTACTAACTATGCCTAGGAAGGAAAGGAGTTGTTGCTTTGTAGAAGGGATTGGGGTTTTGGAGATTAGACGGACACGATCAGCAGGGAGAGCACATGTGTTTTTATGAGAATTATGCCGAGATAGGTAACAGATGAGGAAGAAATTTGGGCTTGACTGAAGTAATGGGGGCTGTCTGTGAAGCCTTGTGGCAGTACAGCCCAGGTAATTTGCTGAGCCTGTTGGGTGTCAGGGTCAGTCCAAGTGAAAGTGAAGAGAGACTGGGATGAAGGTTGCAAAAGAATAGTAAAGAAAGCGTGTTTGAGATCTAGAACAGAATAATGGGTTGTGGAGGGAGGTATTGAGGATAGGAGAGCATATGAGTTTGGCACCACGGGGTGGATGGGCAAAACAATTTGGTTGATAAGGCACAGATCCTGAACTAACTTGCAAGGCTTGTCTGGTTTTAGGACAGGTAAAATGGGGCAATTATAAGGACAGTTTATAGGCTTTAAAAGGCCATGTTGTAACAGGTGAGTGATAACAGGCTTTAATCCTTTTAAAGCGTGCTGTGGGATGGGATATTGGCATTGAGCAGGGTAAGGGTGATTAGGTTTTAATGAAGTGGTAAGGGGTACATGATCGGTCGCTAAGGAGGGAGTAGAGGTGTCCTATACTTGTGGTTTAAGGTGGGGAGATACAAGGGGAGGAAGTGAAGGAGGCTTTGAACTGGGGGAAAAGGCGGCAATGAGGTGTAGCTATAGCCTAGGAATAGTGAGGGAAGCAGATAATTTAGTTAAAATGTCTTGGCCTAATAAGGGAACTGGGCAGGTGGGGATAACTAAAAATGAGTGCATAAAAGAATGTTGTCTAAGTTGGCACCAGAGTTGAGGAGTTTTAAGAGGTTTAGAAGCCTGGCCATCAATACCCACAACAGTTATGGAGGCAAAGGAAAAAGGCCTTTGAAAATAAGGTAATGTGGAATTGATAGCCTCTGTATTAATTAAGAAAGGAACGGACTTACCCTCCACTGTTAAGAGTTACCTAAAGCATCTGTGATAGTCTAGGAGGCTTCCAAGGCGATCGGGCAGTGTCAGTCTTCAGCTGCTAAGCCAAGAAGATCTGGGAAGGAGTCAGTCAGAGCCTTGAGCCAGTTGGACAGTCCAGTTTCCAGTGGGGTCCTGCACAGATGGGACATGGCTTAAGAGGAATCCTGGGCTGCGGGCATTCTTTGGCCTAGTGGCCAGATTTCTGGCACTTGAAGCAAGATCCTGGGGAGGAAGTCCCGGAGGAACCCCTGGCAGCTGCGGTTCAGGTGTTTGGAAGTTCTTGTGTGCTGGAGATGTGGCTGGGGTTTGTCTCACAGTGGAGGCAAGGAATTGCAACTCAGAAATACATTGCTACTTGGCTGCCTCTACTCTATTACTGTACACTTTGAAGGCATGGTTAATTAAGTCCTGTTGTGGGGTTTGAGGGCCCGAATCTAATTTTTGGAGCTTTTTCTAATGTCACGAGCTGACTGGGTGATAAAATGCATATTAAGAATAAGGTAGCCTTCTGGCCCCTCTTGGTCTAGGGCGGTAAAGCATCTAAGGGTTCCTGCTAAGCAGGCAATGAACTGGGCTGGGTTTTTATATTTGATGAAAAAGAGCCTAAATGCTAACTGATTTAGGAGAGGTAGGATAAAGAAAAAAGTAGCATTGACCTTAACTATACTTTTAGCTCCAGCCACCTCTTTAAGAGGAAATTGTTGGGCAGGTGTGGGAGGGCTAGTCAGGGAACGAAACTGTAAACCAGACCCGGTGTGAGGAGAGGAGGTGATAGAAAGATTATAGGGTGGGGGAGCAGAGGCTGAGGAAGAATTGGGGCCTGGCAAGCAGCAGCCTGGGGAGAAGGGGAGAGGTCAGACAGGTCTGTAGAAAATTAAGGTTAGACTCAGCGATGCTTGGGGTTGGAACAGAGGGGACAGGTGGGAGGGAAAGAAGGAGGATATGGGATGAGTCGCATTGGGAACAGAGACTAGGGAGGGAACAATGTGTAAAAGAATTTCTGGACATCAGTCACCTCAGAACGTTTGCCTATTTTAGGACAAGAATTATCTAGATCTTCTAGGATGGAAAAATCAAAAGTGCCGTTTTCTGGCTATTTAGAACCACTGTCGAGTTTATATTGGGGTCAAGTGGTGTTGCAGAAGAAAATAAGACACTTAGATTTTAGGTAAGGCGAGAGTTGAAGAAATTTTAAGTTCTTGAGAACACAGGCTAAGGGAGAAGAGAGAGGAATGGAGGGTGGAAGTTTGCCTATAGTGAAGGAGGCAAGTTTAAAGAGAAGGGTAGAGACATGGAGAAGAGGGGTGGGGAGCAGCCCTGGGCTGCAACATGGGTGAACAGCCAAAGCAGGTGTCCCCTCAGTTGACTTGCCACCAAGTTAACGTGGGTGAATGACCAAGGCAGGTGTCCCTGCAGAGATCAGACACCAATGGCACGTGGGTGAATAATCAGAGAGGCATCCCCGCAATGATTAAGTACCAAGGGAAGGCTGCCTTCCCGAGTCCGTGACCAGTACTGGAGTTCTGGGTCCACGGATAAAATGTTTCTCCTTTGTCTCTACCAGAAAATGAAAGGAATTGAAATTATGAGAAGGGAGAGATTAAAGTGTGGCGCCAAGATTGAAAGGAGAAAGAGGTTGAGGGATAGTGAGAGAGGTTGGAGAAGAGAGTAAAAAGAGGCCACTTACCGGATTTAAAATTTGTGAGATGTTCCTTGGGCTAGTGGGTCTGAGGACCTGAGAATGTAGGTGGATCTTTCTCATGGAGCAAAGAGCAGAAGGACAGGGGATTGATCTCCTAAGGGAGGTCCCCGATCCGTCACGGAACCAAATTTCATGCACGTCCATATGAAAAGATCAGCAAACAGACTTTGTGTGAGCAACAAGGCTGTTTATTTCACCTGGGTGCAGGCAGGCTGAGTCCGAAAAGAGAGTCAGCGAAGGGGTGGGGCTGTTTTATAGGATTTGGGTAGGTATAGGAAAATTACAGTCGAAGGGGGTTGTTCTCTGGCAGACAAGGCTGGAGGTCACAAGGTGCTCAATAGGGGAGCTTTTGAGCTAGGATGAGCCAGGAAAAGGAATTTCACAAGATAATGTCACCAGTTAAGGCAGGAATAGGCCATCTGGATGTGCGCCTGCAGGCCACAGGGGATATGATGGCTTAACTTTGGCTCAGAGGCCTGACAGTAACTCTATTTCTAACGTTTTTAGAAGCTATAAAAGTATTTTTTTAAATTATTATTATTATACTTTAAGTTGTAGGGTACATGTGCATAACGTGCAGGTTTGTTACATATGTATACTTGTGCCATGTTGGTGTGCTGCACCCATCAACTCGTCAGCACCCATCAACCCGTCATTTACATCAGGTATAACTCCCAATGCAATCCCTCCCCCCTCCCCCCTCCCCATGATAGGTCCCGATGTGTGATGTTCCCCTTCCCGAGTCCAAGTGATCTCATTGTTCAGTTCCCACCTATGAGTGAGAACATGCGGTGTTTGGTTTTCTGTTCTTGTGATAGTTTGCTAAGAATGATGGTTTCCAGCTGCATCCATGTCCCTACAAAGGACGCAAACTCATCCATTTTTATGGCTGCATAGTATTCCATGGTGTATGGATTAAAAGTATTTTTTATGGGAACTTTATCATTTTACATTCCCAATAGCAATGTATGAGGGATTAATTTCTCTACATTCTCAACAATATTTGAGATTAAAAAAAAAAAAACTTTAGTCATCCTAGTGGATTTCAAGTGGTATCCCATTGTGTTTTCAATTTGCATTTCTCTAATGGCATTGAGTGTCTTTCCAGTATCTTCTTGGGCAAAATATGTATTCAAATACTTTGCCAATTTTAAAATTGAGCTTTACGATTTTTGGCTTCACAGTCAAAAAATAACAGATTGTGGTGAATCTACAGAAAAAAAGGGAACACTTTTATATGTTGTTGGTGGGAATGTAAGTTAGTTCACCCCTATGGAAAGCAGTTTGGAGATTTCTTGAAGAACTAAAAACAGAAACTACTGATCAACCCAGGAATCCCATTAATGAGTATATGTCTGATATGGTTTGGATTTGTGTCCCTGCCCAAATCTCATGTCCAATTGGATCTCATTTTTTTATTCATTCAGCCAGTCTATGACTTTTCATTGGAAAGTTTAGTACATTTAGATTCCATGCTATTATTCAGAAGTAGGGACTTACTCTTGCTATTTTGTTATCTGTTTTCTGGCTATTTTGTGGCCTTCTCTTCCTTCTTTCCTTTCATCCTGTGTTCCTTTCAGTGAAAGTAATTCTCTCTGGTTGTATGGTTTAAGTTCTTGCTTTTTGTGTGTGTGTATTCATTGTATGTTTTTTCACTTGAGGTTACCATGAGGCTTACAGATACTATTTTAAGACCCGTTATTTTAAATTCATGATAACTTAGGACCAATTGCAAAACACATAAATAATCATGCAAAATAAAACTAATAAAAACTCTACACTTCAACTTCATCCCCTGCTTTTCAACTTTTTGTTGTTTCTTTTTATGTCGTATTATAATTTTTGTGTCTTGAAAAGTTGTCATAGTTATTTTTGATTGCTTCATCATTTTTCTTTCAACTAAAGATAACAGGAGTTGACATACTGCAATTACAGTGTTATAATGTTCTGTGTTTTTCTCTATGCTTACTATTAACAGTGAGTTTTAAACCTTCAGATGATTTATTGTTGCTCATTAACATCCTTTTCTTTCAGATTGAAGAATTCCCTTTCGCATTTATTGTAGGACGTGTTTGGTGTTGATGAAATTCCTCAGCTTCTGTTTGTCTGGGAATATCTTTAGTGTCTTATATGAGTAAAAGGATATTTTCCCTAGGTATGCTATTCTATGGTGAAATCTTGTTTCTGTCAGCACTTTAAATAGGTCATGCCTTTCTCTTCTGGCCTGTAAGGTTTCCACTGAAACGTCTGCTGCCAGTCATATTGGAGCTCCGTGGTATATATATATTTCAATTCTCTTTCTGCTTTTAGGAAACTTTCTTTATCCTTGACATTTGAAAGTTTAATTTTATACCTTAAAATAAACGTCTTTGGGTCAAAACCGCTTGGTGTTCTATAACCTTCTTGTACATGAATGTTATGTTTCTCTAGCTTTGGGAAGTACTCTCTTATTATCCCTGTGAATAAACTTTCTACCCCAATCTTTTTCTCTACCTCCTCTTTAAAACTAATAAATCTTAAATTTGCCCTTTTGAGGCTATTTATATAGATCTTGTAAATGTGCTTTATTGTTTTTCTTTTTTCTTTTGTCTCTTTTTATTGTATATTTTCAAATAGCCTCTCTTCAATTTTTTTTTTTTTCCATTTGATTGATTCCGGTATTAAGAGACTCTGAGAATGAGTTAGAGAGGAGTCCTTTCTTCTCAGTTTTTTTGAATAGATTCAGCAGGAATGGTTCCAGCTCTTCTTTGGACATCTGGTAGAATTCAGCTGTAAATTTATCTGTCCTGAGGCTTTTTTTGCTGATGGTGGTAGGTTATTTATTTCTGATTCAATTTCATAGCTTGTTATTAGTCTTTTCAGGGATTCAGTTCCTTCCTGATACAGTCTAGAGAGGGTGAATGTGCCCAGGAATTTATCTATTTATTCTAGATTTTCCAGTTTATATGCATTAAGGTATTCATAATATTCTCTGACATCTGTTGGTATTTCCATGTAGTCAGTAGTAATATCCTCCTTGTCATTTCTGATTGTGATTACTTTAATCTTCTCTTTTCTTGCTTATTAGTCTAGCTAGAGGTCTATCTATTTTACTATATTTTTTTCAAAGATAAATAAATAAATAAATAAATAAATAAATAAATAACCAGTTCCTGGATTTAATTTTTTGAATGGATTTTCTTTTTTTGTTTTTTTTTTTTTAAATTTAACAGTTATTTATTTATTTATTTATTGTTATACTTTAAGTTCTAGGGTACATGTGCATAATGTGCAGGTTTGTTACATATGTATACTTGTGCCATGTTGGTGTGCTGCACCCATCAACTCGTCAGCACCCATCAACTCGTCATTTACATCAGGTATAACTCCCAATGCAATCCCTCCCTCCTCCCCCCTCCCCATGATAGGCCCCGGTGTGTGATGTCCACCTTCCCCAGTCCAAGTGATCTCATTGTTCAGTTCCCACCTATGAGTGAGAATATGCGGTGTTTGGTTTTCTGTTCTTGTGATAGTTTGCTAAGAATGATGGTTTCCAGCTGCATCCATGTCCCTACAAAGGACGCAAACTCATCCTTCTTTATGGCAGCATAGTATTCCACGGTGTATATGTGCCACATTTTCTTAATCCAGTCTGTCACTGATGGACATTGGGGTTGATTCCAAGTCTTTGCTATTGTGAATAGTGCCGCAATAAACATACGTGTGCATGTGTCTTTATAGCAGCATGATTTATAATCCTTTGGGTATATACCCAGTAATGGGATGGCTGGGTCATATGGTACATCTAGTTCTAGATCCTTGAGGAATCGTCATACTGTTTTCCATAATGGCTGAACTAGTTTACAATCCCACCAACAGTGTAAAAGTGTTCCTATTTCTCCACATCCTCTCCAGCACCTGTTGTTTCCTGACTTTTTAATGATCGCTATTCTAACTGGTGTGAGATGGTTTCTCATTGTGGTTTTGATTTGCATTTCTCTGATGGCCAGTGATGATGAGCATGTTTTCATGTGTCTGTTGGCTGTATGAATGTCTTCTTTTGAGAAGTGTCTGTTCATATCCTTTGCCCACTTGTTGATGGGGTTGTTTTTTTTTTCTTGTAAATTTGTTTGAGTTCCTTGTAGGTTCTGGATATTAGCCCTTTGTCAGATGAGTAGATTGCAAAAATGTTCTCCCATTCTGTAGGTTGCCTGTTCACTCTGATGGTAGTTTCTTTTGCTGTGCAGAAGCTCTTTAGTTTAATGAGATCCCATTTGTCAATTTTGGCTTTTGCTGCCATTGCTTTTGGTGTTTTAGACATGAAGTCTTTGCCCATGCCTATGTCCTGAATGGTATTCCCTAGGTTTTCCTCTAGGGTTTTCATGGTTTTAGGTCTAACATTTAAGTCTCTAATCCATCTTGAATTAATTTTCGTATAAGAAGTAAGGAAAGGATCCAGTTTCAGCTTTCTACTTATGGCTAGCCAATTTTCCCAGCACCATTTATTAAATAGGGAATCCTTTCCCCATTTCTTGTTTCTCTCAGGTTTGTCAAAGATCAGATGGCTGTAGATGTGTGGTATTATTTCTGAGGACTCTGTTCTGTTCCATTGGTCTATATCTCTGTTTTGGTACCAGTACCATGCTGTTTCAGTTACTGTAGCCTTGTAGTGTAGTTTGAAGTCAGGTAGCGTGATGCCTCCAGCTTTGTTCTTTTGACTTAGGATTGTCTTGACAATGCGGGCTCTTTTTTGGTTCCATATGAACTTTAAAGCAGTTTTGTCCAATTCTGTGAAGAAACTCATTGGTAGCTTGATGGGGATGGCATTGAATCTATAAATTACCTTGGGCAGTATGGCCATTTTCACGATATGGATTCTTCCTATCCATGAGCATGGTATGTTCTTCCATTTGTTTGTGTCCTCTTTTATTTCACTGAGCAGTGGTTTGTAGTTCTCCTTGAAGAGGTCCTTTACATCCCTTGTAAGTTGGATTCCTAGGCATTTTATTCTCTTTGAAGCAATTGTGAATGGAAGTTCATTCCTGATTTGGCTCTCTGTTTGTCTGTTACTGGTGTATAAGAATGCTTGTGATTTTTGCACATTAATTTTGCATCCTGAGACTTTGCTGAAGTTGCTTATCAGCTTAAGGAGATTTTGGGCTGAGACAATGGGGTTTTCCAAATATACAATCATGTCATCTGAAAAAGAGGGACAATTTGACTTCTTCTTTTCCTAACTGAATACCCTTGATTTCTTTCTCTTGCCTGATTGCCCTAGCCAGAACGTCCAACACTATGTTGAATAGGAGTGGTGAGAGAGGGCATCCCTGTCTTGTGCCAGTTTTCAAAGGGAATTTTTCCAGTTTTTGCCCATTCAGTATGATATTGGCTGTGGGTTTGTCATAAATAGCTCTTATTATTTTGAGGTACGTTCCATCAATACCGAATTTATTGAGCGTTTTTAGCATGAAGGGCTGTTGAATTTTGTCAAAAGCCTTTTCTGCATCTATTGAAATAATCATGTGGTTCTTGTCTTTGGTTCTGTTTATATGCTGGATTATGTTTATTGATTTGCGAATGTTGAACCAGCCTTGCATCCCAGGGATGAAGCCCACTTGATCATGGTGGATAAGCTTTTTGATGTGTTGCTGAATCCGGTTTGCCAGTATTTTATTGAGGATTTTTGCATCGATGTTCATCAGGGATATTGGTCTAAAATTCTCTTTTTTTGTTGTATCTCTGCCAGGCTTTGGTATCAGGATGATGTTGGCCTCATAAAATGAGTTCGGGAGGATTCCCTCTTTTTCTATTGATTGGAATAGTTTCAGAAGGAATGGTACCAACTCCTCCTTGTACCTCTGGTAGAATTCAGTTGTGAATCCATCTGGTCCTGGACTTTTTTTGGTTGGTAGGCTATTAATTGTTGCCTCAATTTCAGAGCCTGCTATTGGTCTATTCAGGGATTCAACTTCTTCCTGGTTTAGTCTTGGAAGAGTGTAAGTGTCCAGGAAATTATCCATTTCTTCTAGATTTTCCAGTTTATTTGCGTAGAGGTGTTTATAGTATTCTCTGATGGTAGTTTGTATTTCTGTGGGGTCGGTGGTGATATCCCCTTTTTCATTTTTAATTGCGTCGATTTGATTCTTCTCTCTTTTCTTCTTTATTAGTCTTGCTAGTGGTCTGTCAATTTTGTTGATCTTTTCAAAAAACCAACTCCTGGATTCATTGA
>NC_037689.1:86932289-86964763 GCF_003255815.1 Theropithecus gelada | reverse complement strand
TTCTCCTGGATGATATCCTGAAGAGTGTTTTCCAACTTGGTTCCATTTTCCCCCTCACTTTCAGGCACCCCAAACAGACGTAGAGATGGTCTTTTTACATAATCCCATACTTCTTGCAGGCTTTGTTCATTTCTTTTTCTTCTTTTTTCTTTTGGTTTCTCTTCTGGCTTCATTTCGTTCATTTGATCCTGAATCGCTGATACTCTCTTCCAGTTGATCGAGTCGGTTACTAAAGCTTGTCGTTTATGACCTTCTCTGCATTAATTACTCTAGCCATCAATTCTTCCATTGTTTTTTCAAGATTTTTAGTTTCTTTGTGCTGGGTACATAATTCCTCCTTTAGCTCTGAGAAGTTTGATGGACTGAAGCCTTCTTCTCTCATCTCGACAAAGTCATTCTCCGTCCAGCTTTGATCCGATGCTGGCGATGAGCTGCGCTCCTTTGCTGGGGGAGATGCGCTCTTATTTTTTGAATTTCCAGCTTTTCTGCCCTGCTTTTTCCCCATCTTTGTGGTTTTATCTGCCCCTGGTCTTTGATGGTGGTGACGTATTGATGTGGTTTTGGTGTAGGTGTCCTTCCTGTTTGATAGTTTTCCTTCTAACAGTCAGGGCCCTCAGCTGTAGGTTTGTTGGAGATTGCTTGAGGTCCACTCCAGACCCTATTTGCCTGGGTATCAGCAGCAGAGGCTGCAGAAGATAGAATATTGCTGAACAGCGAGTGTACCTGTCTGATTCTTGCTTTGGAAGCTTCCTCTCAGGGGTGTACTCCACCCTGTGAGGTGTGGGGTGTCAGACTGCCCCTAGTGGGGGATGTCTCCCAGTTAGGCTACTCAGGGGTCAGAGACCCACTTGAGCAGGCAGTCTGTCCGTTCTCAGATCTCAACCTCCGTGTTGGGAGATCCACTGCTCTCTTCAAAGCTGTCAGACAGTCGTTTGTGTCTGCAGAGCTTTCAGCTGAGTTTTGTTGTTGTTGTTGTTGTTGTTATTGTTTAGCTGTGCCCTGTCCTCAGAGGTGGAGTCTACAGAGACAGGCAGGACTCCTTGAGCTGCTGTGAGCTCCACCCAGTTTGAGCTTCCCAGTGGCTTTGTTTACCTACTTAAGCCTCAGCAATGGCGAGCGCCCCTCCCCCAGCCTCACTGCTGCCTTGCGGGTAGATTGCAGACTGCTGTGCTAGCAATGAGGGAGGCTCTGTGGGCATGGGACCCTCCCGGCCAGGTGTGGGATATAATCTGCTGGTGTGCCCGTTTGCTAAGATCCTTGGTAAAGCGCAGTATTGGGGTGGGAGTTACCTAATTTTCCAGGTGTTGTGTGTCTCAGTTCCCCTGGCTAGGAAAAGGGATTTCTTTCCCCCTTGCGCTTCCCAGGTGAGGGGATGCCTAGCCCTGCTTCAGCTCTCGCTGGACAGGCTGCAGCAGCCGACTGGCATGGATTGTCCCGCGCTCCCTAGTGAGATGAACCCAGTACCTTAGTTGAAAATGCAGAAATCACCTGTATTCTGTGTTGCTCGTGGTGGGAGTTGGAGACTGGAGCTGTTCCTATTTGGCCATCTTGCTCCGCCCCCAATAAAGTCTTAAAAAGCCACAGAAAGCACAAATTATTTAAAAATTGATAAAATGGAATTTAGAATATTTAAACTTTTGCTCTCTTTAAGATATATTAAGAAAATGAAGAGGCAAGTCACAAACAGGAAAAATAATTTGGCAAACCCTATACATGTAAAAGAGGAAAGAATTGCTGAGAATATAAGAGGAAAGTTCACAATTCAAAGCAAACTAAACAACCAAATAAAAATGCAAAAACATTTGAACAAGCGCTTCAGCAAGGAAGATCCACCAATGGCTAGCATGCACAGGCAAACATGTTCTACATCATTAGCCATTAAAGACATTCAAATTTAGATCACAAAAAGATACTGCTACTTCCCCATTAAAATGGCTAAAATGATAGAAACTGACTATAGCATGTTTATCACTGATGTGGAGGAATTAGAACTCTCATCCACTGTTAAAGGTAATGCAAAATTATGCAGTCATTCTGGAAAACAGTTTTGCAGTTTCTTTAAATACTAAACTTAAACCTACCATATGACCCAATCAATCCACTATTGAACTCCTAGGTGTTTAATCAAGAGAAATAAAAGCATATGCCCATGTAAAGACTTGTAGGCAAATGCCTATAGTAGCCTTTTTTTATAACAACCAAAACATGGAAACAAATTTCCATGAAGAGATGGATGAATAAACATATTGTCACACATCCATACAATGAATAGTACTCAGCAATAAACAGAAATGAGCATTACTTCACACTACAACATGGATGAATCTTAAAACAATTATTTTGAGTGTAAAAAAAATTGACAAGAGTACATAATGTGATTTTTTGTATATAAAACTCTAGAAAAATGCAATCTAATCTATATTAGCAGAAAGCAGATCAGTGGTTCCCTAAGAATAGGATTGAGGTGGCAGGGAGTGGCAGAAGAAAGGGATTGCAAAAAGGTAAAGAGAACAAATAAATATGTTCATCATCTTTATTGTGGTATTAGTTTCATGGATATATGCATGAAAACTCATCATATGGGACACTATATATGTATGTATTTTATTGTATACTTCAATTATCCCTCAATAAAGCTTTTCTAAAAAGTTGGAATGCATCCAATGGTAGGTTTACATACAGCCTCTCTGAATATTCTACCAATATACTTAGAAGCAACAAGACTCATCACATTCACAATAAAATTAATTGTCTACCTAATTTCAGAAACTGGTAGCAAACCACACTAAGTGCAAGGTTTATTGAAGACCAACCTACTTATGCACTACCTCACAAAACAATTTACCTCATGACATAGTTTGAATATTTGTCTCTTCCAAATATCATATTGAAATGTGAGTCCCAATATTGAAGGTAGGGCCTACTGGGAGGTGTTTGGGTCATAGGCGTAGATTATTTGTGGATGGCTTGGTGTCCTTCTTGCAGTAATGAGTTCATGGAAGACCTGGAATCTTGTTGACGAATGGAGTCTAGGACCTTCCTTCTCTCCCTCTTGCTTCCTCTCTTGCCATGCGACACACTTGCTCCCACTTCACCTACTATGAGAGAAAGCTTCCTGAGGCCCTCTTCTCATACAGTCTGCAGAACTGCAAGCCTAATAATTCTCTTTTCTTTATAAATTTTTCAACCTGAGGTATTGCTTTATAGCAATGCAAAATGGACTAACACACCTCATGACCATGAGGTAAGAACTTGTCTAAACTTTCATTTGCTATCTTTTTGTGAGTCAGAGATCTAGCTTCTGTAACAACTATTAAGTTGAACATTGTGACCTCCAATATTGACGATCTTTGATCTTTAAGAAAAGTAATTTCAAATGGTTTAATCTAATAGAAGCTTAAACAACACTTCCTCTACCTAGATAATGCAAAAATCAGGGAAATGTCTGCCATGTATAACTTTTTCTACACCCAGAGACAGGGCCTCCCAAAGAATAAATGAGCAAAATGTAGGGTGGTGAACAGGATAACTGCTTCATTGTATTAGGAGCACATTGTTCCCCCATAGGTAAAAAAATTCCAGGCAGAAACATAAGAAGGACACTGGTGTAACATAACTCTAGAAATTGTAGTTCTTGTACTTCATCACAGAACCATGTAATTGGAATTGGAAAATATATTCTCATAATAAACACATACTAGAATCTGGGAATTGAATTGGGAACAGCGTGTATATCAGCCTTCCTAACAGCATTATAACTGATAAACCAGAATAGCAGTCACAGAGTAGGATCAACACTAAATCACAAAACTAGATTTTTGTTCAGTTTTTAAGATATATGTTGATATGGTTTGGCTGTGTCCCCACCCAAATCTCAACTTGAATTGTAGCTCCCAGGATTCCCATGTGTTGTGGGAGAGACCCTGGGGGATGCAATTGACTCATGGGGGCTCGTCTTTTCTGTGCTATTCTCGTGATAGTGAATAAATCTCATGAGATTTGATGAGTTTATCAGGGGTTTCCACTTTTGCTTCTTTCTCATTTTTCTATTGCTGCCGCCATGACAGAAGTGTCTTTCACCTCCTGCCATGATTCTGAGGCCTCCTGACCCATGTGGAACTGTAAGTACAATGAAACCTCTTTTTCTTCCCAGTCTCGGACATGTCTTTGTCAGTAGTGTGAAAACAGACTAATACAGTAAACTGGTAACAGGAGAGTGGGATGTTGCTGAAAAGATATCTAAAAATGTGGAAGCAACTTTGGAACCTGGTAACAGGCAAAGGTTGGAACAGTTTGAAGGGCTCAGAAGAAGACAGGAAAATGTGGGAAAGTTTGGAACTTCCTAGAGACATGTTGAATGGCTTTGCCCAAAATACTGCTAGTGATATGGATAATAAGGCCCAGGCTAAGGTGGTCTCAGATGGAGATAAGTAACTTGTTGCGAACTGGAGTAAAGGTGACTCTTGTTATGCTTTAGCAGAGACTGGCAGCATTTTGCCCTGCCTTAGATATTTTGAACTTGAGAAAGATGATTTAGGGTACCTGGTGGAAGAAATTTCTAAGCAGCAAAGCAGTCAAGAGGTGACATGGGTACTGTTAAAGACATTCAGGTTTATAAGAGAAACACAGCATAAAAGTTTCAAAAATTTGCTGTCTGACTATGGAATAGAAAAGAATTTTTTTTTTTTTTTTTTTGTAGGGAGAAATTCAAGCCAGCTGCAGAAATTTGCATAAGTAGCAAGGAGCCTAATGTTAATCCCCAAGACCATGAGGAAAATGTCCCCAGGCCATGTCAGAGACCTTCACGGCAGCCCCTCCCATCACAGGCCTGGAAGTCCAGGAACAAAAGTGGTTTTGTGGGCCAGGCCCAGGGTCTCTGTGCTGTGTGCAACCTAGGGACTTGGTGTCCTGTGTCCCACCCACTCCAGCTATGGCTGAAAAGGGCTAATGTGCCGCTCATGTTGTGGCTTCAGAGGGTGGAAGCCCCAAGCCTTGGCAGCTTCCACGTGGCGTTGAGCCTGCAGGCACACAGAAGTCAAAAACTGAGGTTTGGGAACCTCCTCCTAGATTTCAGAAGATATATGGAAATGCCTGGATACCCAGGCAAAAGTTTGCTGCATGGACAAGGCCTTCATGGAGAAACTCTGCTAGGGCAGTACAGAAGGAAATGTGGGGTCAGAGTCCCCGCACAGAGTTCCTGTTGGGGCATTGCCTAGCGGAGCTGTGAGAAGAAGACCACTGCCCTCCAGACCCCAGAATGATAGATTTACCAACAGCTTTCACCGTATGCCTGGAAAAGCCACAGACACTCAGTGCCACCCCATGAAAGCAGTCAGGAAGGAGACTATATCCTAAAAAGCCACAGGGGTGGAGCTGCCCAAGACCATGTGAATCCACCACTTGCATCAGCATGACCTGTATGTGAGACCTGGAGTCAAAGAAGATCATTTTAGAGTTTTAAAATTTGATTGCCATGCTGGATTTCAGACTTTCATGGGCCTGTAACCTCTTTCTTTTGGCCAATTTCTCCCATTTGGGACAGCTGTATTTACTCAATACCTGTACCCCCATTGTATCTAAGAAGTAACTAGCTTGCTTTTGATTTTACAGTCTCATAGATGGAAGGGACTTGCCTTGGCTCAGATGAGACTTTGAATGTGGAATGTTGGGTTCATGCTGAAATGAATTAAGGCTTTAGGGGGCTATTGGGAAGGCACGATTGACTTTAAAAGGTGAGAATATGAGATTTGGAGGGGCTAGGGCTGGAATAATATGGTTTGACTGTATCCTCACCCAAATCTTTATCTGCAGCATGAAAACAGACTAATACATATGTGTCCAACAATTCCTTATTCTGTTTAAGGTAATTTGTTTACATATGAGTAAAGGGGGAATAAACAATGATATGAGGCTTACAAAAGAACACAGAAGGGGATTCAGACAATTCAGAGATAGAACTTATCCCTGAAAAAGTCCTCTGTGGAAGTCAGAAAAAAAATTAGAAAATTTCCAGCATCCACAATGAATGTACAAGAAGGTAAGTAGCAAAAAGAAACAAAACAACACATCAATGAACAGAACAAAAATGAATACAAAATAGTACCAAGTTGCAACAAAATAGGAAGTGAATAAAATCAGGAAGGATTTCCAGGATACGAAAAATAAAATACAATAATTGAAACACAAATTGAAAGTCATGAGAATATGATTAAAATTTTGTTGAATGAAATAATTGATACGAATAATAAGTTTGAGAAGCTATCCTAGAATTAAAAGTAAGAGGAAAATGGGATGAAAACATTGTAAAAGAAAAGTAGATACAGCATAAGCAGAGAGTTTACATATGTCTTACTAGTATTTCTAAAAATGAAATACAAATAAATGAATGGAAACATTAATCAGATAAAATAGATAATGTATTGCTAACCTTTTAATAAGAACAAAGATATATGGCAAAACTTCAAAAAGTTCATGGAAAATGAAATTAAAATATAAAAGTAAAATGTACAAACTATATTTTTCAACTTTTGGTGTTCAACTTTCAAGACACTTTTGTAAGCATTAATACCAGCCATTTCATTCATCTCTAAAGATCTGAGGGTGCTGGGAATTTAATAATGTCAATGCAGTTGTTTTTACATTATTAACTGAAGAAAAATGGGTGACCTTTAAAGTCTTTTTTTTTTTTTTTTTTTTAGACGAAGTTTTACTCTTGTTACCCAGGCTGGAGTGCAGTGGCATGATCTCAGCTCACTGCAACCTCTGCCACCTGGATTCAAGCAATTATCCTGCCTCTGCCCCTTTAGTAGCTGGGACTACAGGTGCATACCACCACACCTGGATAATTTTCATATTTTTGTAGTAGAGACGAGGTTTCACCATGTTGGTCAGGCTGGTCTCGAACTCTTGACCTTAGAAAATCCACCTGCCTCAGCCTCCCAAAATGCTTGGATTACAGGCGTGAGTCACGATGCCTAGCCTAAAGATTTTTAAGATTAAGAAACAAAAGGAAGTGAGAAGGAGACAAGTAAGGACTATCAGTTACATGTCTAATCATTTTCCATCGAAATTCTCAAAAATTGGTCTTGTTTGATAAAAGGAATGAACAGTAGTATTGTCATGGTAGAGAAAAACTCTCTGTTGAAGCTTTTCTGGGCACTTTTCTGCTGAAACTTTGGCCGACTTTCTCAAAACACTCTCAAAATAAGCAGATGTTATTATTCTTTGGCCTTCCAGAAAGTCAACAAGCAACATGCTTTGACAATCAAAAAAGAAGATAAGACTTGGCCAGGAACAGAGGAGACACCCAGGATGGCTGAATAGGCAAAGCTCCAGCCTCCAGCTCCCAGCATGAGCGACACAGAAGATAGGTGATTTCTGCATTTTCAACTGAGGTACTGGATTCAGCTCACTGGGGCGTGTCAGACAGTCAGTACTGGTCAGTGAGTGCAGCCCAACCAGCGAGAGCTGAAGCAGGGTAAGGCATCACCTCACCTGGGAAGCACAAGAGGAAGGGAATTCCTTTTCTAGCCAAGGGAAACTGAGACACACCACACCTGGAAAATCAGGTAACTCACACCCTAATACTGCACTTTACCAATGGTCTTAGCAAACGGCACACCAGGAGATTATATCCCATGCCTGGCCCGGCAGATCCCCCACCCACGGAGCCTCCCTCATTGCTAGCACAGCAGTCTGAGATCTCACTGCAAGGCGGCAGTGAGGCTGGGGGAGGGGCACCCACCATTGCTGAGGCTTAAGTAGGTAAACAAAACCACCTGGAAGCTCCAACTGGGTGCAGCCCACAACAGTTCAAGGAGGCCTGCCTGCCTCTGTAGACTCTAGGTCTGGGAACAGGACGTAGCTAAACAAAAAGCAGAAGAAACCTCTGCAAATGTAAATGTCCCTGTCTGACAGTTTTGAAGAGAGCAGTGGTTCTCCCAGCACAGAGATTGAGATCTGAGAATGAACAGACTGCCTGCTCAAGTGGGTCCCTGACCCTTGAGTAGCCTAATTGGGAGATATACCCCACTGGGTGCAGACTGACACCTCACACCCTAACATCATAATTAAAAGAACTAGAGAAGCAAGAGCAAACACATTCAAAAGCTAGCAGAAGGCAAGAAATAACTAAGATCAGAGCAGAACTGAAGGAGATAGAGACACAAAAAAACCCTTAAAAAAATCAATAAATCCAGGATCTGGTATTTTGAAAAGATCAATGAAATTGATAGACAAATAAAGAAGAAAAGAGAGAAGAATCAAAGAGATGCAATAAAAAATGATAAAGGGGATATCAACACTGATCCCACAGAAATACAAACTACCATCTGAGAATACTATAAACACGTCTATTGAAATAAACTAGAAAACCTAGAAGAAATGAATAAATTCCTGGATACCTACACTCTCCCAAGACTAAATCAGGAAGAAGTTGAATCCCTGAATAGACCAATAGCAGGCTCTGAAATTGAGGCGCTAATTAATAGCTTACCAATCCAAAAAAGTCCAGAACCAGACAGATTCACAGCCCAATTCTACTAGAGGTACAAGGAGGAGTTGGTATCATTCCTTCTGAAACTATTTCAATCAATAGAAAAAGAGGGAGTCCTCCCTAACTCATTTTATGAGGCCAACATCATCCTGATACTGAAGCCTGGCAGAGACACAACAAAGAAAGAGAATTTTAGACTGATATCCCTGATGAACATCGATGCAAAAATCCTCAATAAAATACTGGCAAACTAAATCCAGCAGCACATCAAAAAGCTTATCCACCATGATCAAGTGGGCTTCATCCCTGGGATGCGAGGCTGGTTCAACATACGTAAATCAATAAATGTAATCCAGCATATAAACAGAACCAAAGACAAAAACCACATGATTATCTCAATAGATGCAGAAAAGACCTTTCACAAAATTCAACAGCCCTTCATGCTAAAAACTTTCAATAAATTCGGTATTGATGGAACGTATCTCAAAATAATAAGAGCTATTTATGACAAACCCACAGCCAGTATCACACTGAATGGGCAAAAACTGGAAGCATTCCTTTTGAAAACTGGCACAAGACAGGGATGCCCTCTCTCACCACTCCTATTCAACATAGTGTTGGAAGTTCTGGCTAGGGCAATCAGGCAAGAGAAAGAAATCAGGGGTATTCAGTTAGGAAAAGAAGAAGTCAAATTGTCCCTCTTTGCAGATGACATAATTGTATCCTTAGAAAACCCCATCGTCTCAGCCCAAAATCTCCTTCAGCTAATAGGCAACTTCAGCAAAGTCTCAGGATACAAAATGAATGTGCAAAAATCACAAGCATTCTTATATACCAATAAAAGACAAACAGAGAGCCAAATCATGAATGAACTTCCATTCACAATTGCTTCAAAGAGAATAAAATACCCAGGAATCCAACTTACAAGGGGTGTGAAGGACCTCTTCAAGGAGAACTACAAACCACTGCTCAGTGAAATAAAAGAGGACACAAACAAATGGAAGAATATACCATGCTCATTGATAGGAAGAATCAATATCATGAAAATGGCCATATTGCTCAAGGTAATTTATAGATTCAATGCCATCCCCATTAAGCTACCAACGACTTTCTTCACAGAACTGGAAAAAACTACTTTAAAGTTCATATGGAACCAAAAAAGACCCTGCATTTCCAAGACAATCCTAAGCCAAAAGAACAAAGCTGGAGGCATCATGCTACCTGACTTCAAACTATACTACAAGGCTACAGTAACCAATACAGCATGGTACTTTTACAAAAACAAAGATATAGACCCAAGGAGCAGAACAGAGCCCTGAGAAATAATACTACACATCTACAACTGTCTGATCTTTGACAAACCTGATAAAAACAAGAAATGGGGAAAGGATTCCCTATTTAATAAATGGTGCTGGGAAAACTGGCTAGCCATAAGTAGAAAGCTGAAACTGGATCCCTTCCTTACACCTTATGCAAAAATTAATGCAAGATGGATTAAAGACTTAAATGATAGACCTAAAGCCATAAAAACCCTAGAAGAAAACCTAGGCAATACCATTCAGGACATAGGCATGGGCAAGGACTTCATGACTAAACCAACAAAAGCAATGGCAACAAAAGCCAAAATTGACAAATGGGATCTAATTAAACTAAAGAGCTTCTGCACAGCAAAAGAAACTACCATCAAATTGAACAGGCAACCTGCAGAATGGGAGAAAATTTTTGCAATCTACTCATCTGACAAAGGGCTGATATCCAGAATCTACAAAGAACTTAAACAAATTTACAAGAAAAAAACAAACAACCCCATCAACAAGTGGGCAAAGGATATGAACAGACACTTCTCAAAGAAGACATTCATACAGCCAGCAGACACATGAAAAAATGCTCATCATCACTTGCCATCAGAGAAATGCAAATCAAAACCACAATGAGATACCATCTCACACCAGTTAGAATGGCGATCACTAAAAAGTCGGGAAACAACAGGTGCTGGAGAGGATGTGGAGAAATAGGAACACTTTTACACTGTTGATGGGACTGTAAACTAGTTCAACCTTTGTGGAAAACAGTACGAAGATTCCTCAAGGATCTACAACTGGAAATACCATTTGAGCCTGCCATCCCATTACTGGGTATATACCCGAAGGATTATAAATCATGCTGCTATAAAGACATATGCACACATATGTTTATTGCAGCACTATTCACAATAGCAAAGACTTGGAATCAACCCAAATGTTCATCAGTGACAGACTGGATTAAGAAAATGTGGCACATATACACCATGGAATACAACGCAGCCATAAAAAAGGATGAATTCATGTCCTTTGTAGGCACATGGATGCAGCTGGAAATCATCCTTCTCGGCAAATTATCGCAAGAACAGAAAACCAAACACCACATGTTCTCACTCATAGGTGGGAACTGAACAATGAGATCACTTGGACACAGGAAGGGGAACATTACATATCGGGGCCTATTGAGGGGAGGGGGGAAGGGATAGCATTTGGAGATATACCTAATGTAAATGACGAGTTGATGGGTGCAGCACACCAACATGGCACATGTATACATATGTAACAAACCTGCACGTTGTGCACATGTACCCTAGAACTTAAAGTATAATTAAAAAATAAAAAATAAAAAACAAAAGTGTCTCCATGACCTTTGCTCTTTACCATAATTTCACTTTTGCTTTGCCTGGAACAATCCTACCTCTTGGTTTGCATAAAAATAATAACGTAATCTGGATTGAAATTGCCAGATAATATTCATAGACTTATAAGCTGGGTAGAATTGAGAAATAAACTCTTAAACCATTGACCTTAAATTGATTAAAACAAAAAAGGGCATTTCATTTTTGTTTTGTTTTGTTTTGTTTTTGAGACGGAGTCTCGCTCTGTCGCCCAGGCTGGAGTGCAGTGGCCAGATCTCCGCTCACTGCAAGCTCCGCCTCCCGGGTTCGCGCAATTCTCCTGCCTCAGCCTCCCGAGCAGCTGGGACTACAGGCGCCCGCCACCTCGCCCGGCTTATTTTTTTTGTATTTTTAGTAGAGACGGGGTTTCACCGTGTTAGCCAGGATGGTCTCGATCTCCTGACCTCGTGATCCACCCGTCTCGGCCTCCCAAAGTGCTGGGATTACAGGCTTGAGTATTTTTGAAACTGACATATAGGAAAGATTTTGTAGAATATTAAGTATCTACTAGTTAAATTTAAAAGTGGCTATTTACATGATAAAGCAATGAAAAAAGTAAGGGACAGTAATGCGAAACAAACATCATTCAACTGAACAATACAAGTCATTTTGTATTAAAAATAAAAATATATTGGTCATGAACCTTTATATGTCAAACATCATTACATTAAAAAAATTAAAGCAAAACTTCAGAAATACAAACAGAAATAGACAGAAACACAATAGCAGAGGACTTTAACCTCTAAAAATTCTTTACAGATCAAGTAGACAAATATAAAATAGAATTATAAACAATTTCAAAAACACAGTAAGTTATATTTTAACATATATATATAAGTTGTTTTTTACATATAAAACTTAATATATAAAACTTAATTTTTATATGTTAAAAAAATATATATGTGTGTGTGTGTGTGTGTGTGTGTATTTAAATGCCCATGGCACATTTACAAAAATTACTCACATACTACACCACAAAAAAAGCTCAACAAATGTCATAATACAATATATTGCAGAAAAGAATAAATCTATAACAGTCTTAGAAAAAGTATATATTGTTGTCAATAGAATAGACATATTTAGAAATTCCTAGAAAAAGGAGACAGGAGATTAGATTGAACAGCATGTCTATTTCCCTTTCTGCTATTACCTCAGGCTCATTAAAATGAAATCAGTCAGTAGTCACGCCTCCATCCTCTAACAGTGATTTTCTAGTCAATTTTATTGTTCATTAGACACTTCCATTCACACTAAGTCAGATAGTGTTACATTTATAAATATAAATAGAGAAGCAAGATTTTCAAACATGTAAGGAAAACCAATAGCAAAGAAGAGAAATTTCAAGATCATCATATAGAATGACAGACTGATAAAAAGATAATTCATGAAACAGAGTAATTTTTAAATTATAATTAATATCCTCAGAGATGTCAGGAGATTATTGCATTCACAAATAAAAATCAGGCTATTCTGACAAAGAAGTAGCTAAAGAAAAAGAAAGTATATCTTCAAATGAAAAATAAGATTACTTAATAATTATTAGAAGGGCTTAACAGTACAATGATTATGACTAGAGATTGAATTCATAATCTTATAATTGAGAAAATCAAATATACCACAAAGAAAAAAAAGACAAAAACTATGAAATGAAAATTGAGATACCTATATATGCAATCCAGAAGGTTCATCGTACATTTCAGAGGAGTTATAAAGATGAAGAACAAAGAATATAAATCAGGGTAAATAATCAAAGAAATAGAAAAAGACAATTTCCCCATGCTTCTCCCAAAGCATGAGACCAAACAGAATCAAGCAGAATAATAATAATAAAAGTAACCAAAATCTACCCTTAGACACTTCATTAAATTTCAGAACTACAATTTTAAAAAACTAAACGTTTCCATATTAGGAAGAATAAAAACAGATTTTACACAAAATAAATGAAAATTAATTTGGCATCTAAATTTCACTAGCAACACTGGATGCCAGAAGACAATAGCATCACATCTTTAAGTTTTTGTGTTAACATTATTTTGATTTACAATCAATCCCCAACCAAGCCAACCAGGAGCCATGAAAGCAGAATAGAAAAGTTTTCAGAAATACAAACCTCAGGAATGTTAAGGCCCTTTGAGTGAAATAATTGAGTGAAAACGAAAATCCAAGAAAGAGGAAAATGTGAATGCCAGAAATAACAGTAAACATTACAGCCAATAATATTATAATAAGTTTCCAAACAATGCTAGTTTATAACAATTCCAAACTTTAGTCACAGATGGTTACATTAAGAGAGAGATGGAGAGAAAGCGAACATATCAAATTATTTTAAAATCTAGGCTTGATAGAAAATGCAAATTTAAATATGGAATAAATACTTAAGGGTAACTATTCATCAAAAGTTTGCTATAACTTCCAATTCGCTAGAAGAAAAAGAACAAAGATGAATAATTCAACAAGAAGGCAAAAAAAAAAAAAAGTGAATAGGACTGTGTGTGTGTCTGTGTGTGCACACACTATTACATGAAGGAGAAAAAAAGAGCAGAGTAAATAGAAAACACACAAAAAAATGATACCTGAATCTTTCAAAAGAAGATTTTAAAAGTTGGAAAATAAATAATGAAAAAATATATATTAGACAAATACTAGAATGAAAACAAATACTAGAATGAAGAAAACAATTGAGAGGAAGATGAAATCAAATATTCAAGCACTATTATCAGGCAATGTTAATATCACACATACAATAGAATTCAAGGTGAAGAAATGTTTAAACAGGAAAAAGAGAAGAATTTTATATTCCAAAAGTAACAATACTTCAGGAAGCTGTAATAGACATGATTATTTACCTAAGGATATTGTTTTAAAATCTACAAACAAATTTGTTAGAAATGCTAGGGACAATGAGCTTATCAAAAAACATCAGGAAGATCACAACAAAAATCTCTTGGAGACATAAAGGGCTACATTATGATAAAATAAGGAATCAATATCAAAGGATAACACATATATATGCATCCATATAATTAGAAAACCTTTACTTTGCAATTATTTTTTAATCTTCTTAAGTTAAAATCTAAATTAATTTATTTTGAAATATTTATTTGTTTCTAACATATTTAAGGCTGAAAGATTTCTTCAGTATTCCTTTGCCTACATCACATAGGTTTTGATATGTAAGTTTTGACATATAATCTTTTTATTGTCAAGACTAATAAATTAAAGAACTAAAGGGAAAGAAAAACCGAAGACAGGTGAAAAGTTATTAATAGTGTTCATTCTGAGAGATTACAGATTGTTTTCTTCCATTTAGGTTTTTTTTTTATATTTCCTGAAAAAAGCTAGAATTATGCTTTTTAAAATGGTGAAATCAAGAGTTTTTGAAAAAATATGCCATAAATTGTTATCTTTAACTGATTAAAAAAGAAATTTATTTTCATTAAAAGTTTCTTTATTTTATTTTTCCATATTTTCTATAGTGTGTATATTTTTACAAATAGTTTTTAAAATATAATACAGTTTAATTCAAGAAGTTGAAATAAGACTATGAAATTCGTACTTACTTCAATTGTTAGCAGCTGATGCCTAGAAAATAATAATTCATTGTGCATGAATCTTACACAAGTATCGTTGAGGGAAAATAATTAAGTCCTCAAATAGTACATATTGTATAATTTTCTTTCTATAAAGTTTAAAACAAGCAAAACTAATCTATATCAAAAAACAAACTTCTTATGTAAACGACCATATAGCAAACATTTCAAGCTTTGTGGGTCATGTAGTGCCTGTTGTAACTACTCATCTCTAAAGTGCATAAAAAACTGTTGACAATACTCAAATGAATGTGTATGGTTGTGCTCCAACGAAACTCTACAAAAAACAAGGGGAAGATTGGATTAGACCCATAAGCCATAGTTTGACAAACCATGTTCTATATTGTTTAGGGATGCATACATATGTGTAGTACTATTTTTAAAGGCAAATAAATTATTACTGTATAAGTTAAGCTATGATTACCACTAGGATAAGGGTTGCAATTGGACAGGTATACAAAGGGAAACTCTAAGTGACAATAATATTTTAGTCCTTTACTTCAGTGGTTATTACATGTTTCACTATACAAACATTTGTATATTTCACATGTATGTTTTCTGCCCCTTTTTGAACACTATATATTTCATTAGAATTTCAATTCAAAAGAAATGTATTAAGAACTACTGAAAGGAAAAATGACCCTAACAATACAAAGATACACAAATAATCCACTATGTAATATTCTTTGGTGTGTTTACAAAGCCATACCAATTGATATCACCTTTCACTTGATCTCATAACAAGATTCTCATTTAAAATTGTGTAAAAAAATTACATATACAGGCAAACAATTGGGAGGAAAAGGACATGTCTAGGGAAACCACCTCTTTGCATCCATGATCCATGTGAAATACAAGACTTGGGGTCAGTCAGACTTCAGTTCAAATATGGGCCCTGCCACTTATTAACTAGGGGAACTTGGGCAAAGGCAACTAACTTTATTCAGCCTTAGTTTTTTTGGTTTTTAAATTTAAAAAAAAAATTAAGTCCTGGGATACACGTGCAGAATGTGTAGGTTATTTACATAAGTATTCATGTGCCATGGTGGTTTCCTGCACCCATCAACACATCATCTAGGTTTTAAGCAATGCATGGATTAGGTATTTGTCCTAATGATCTCCCTCTGCTTGCCCTCCACTACCTGACAGGCCCCAGAGTGTGATGTTTTCCTCCCTCTATCAATGTGTTCTCATTATTCAACTCCCACTTATGAGTGAGAGCATGCAGTGTTTGGTTTTCTGTTCCTGTGTTAGTTTGCTGCAATTGATGGTTTCCGGCTTCATCCATGCCCCTGCAAATGACATGAACTCATTCTTTTTTATGGCTGCATAGTATTCCATGGTGTATATGTGCCACATTTTCTTTATCCAGTCTATTTTTAATAGGCATTTGGGTTGGTTCCCAACCTTTGCTATTGCAAATAGTGTTACGATAAACATACATGTACATGTGTCTTTATAATAGAATAATTTACAATCCTATGGATGTATACCCAGTAATGGGATTGCTAGGTCAAATGATATTTCTGGTTCTAGATCCTTGAGGAATCACCACAGTGTCTTCCACAATGGTTGAACTAATTTAAACTCCCACCAACAGTTCCTATTTCTCCACTTCCTCTCTAGCATCTGTTGTTTCCTGACTTTTTAATGATCACCATTCTAAGTGATGTATCATGGTATCTCACTGTGGTTTTGATTTGCAATTCTGTAATGACCAGTGATGATGAGCTGGTTTTTGTATATTTGTTGGCCACATGAATGTCTTCTTTTAAGAAGTGTCTGCTCATATACTTTGCCCCCTTTTAGATGGGGTTGTTTGTATTTTTCTTGTACTTTGTTTAAGTTTGTTAAGCCCTCTGTCAGATGGATAGATTGCAAAAACTTTCTCCCATTCTGTAAGTAGCCTGTTCACTCTGATGATAGTTTCTTTTGCACCCCACTGTCAATATTAGACAGATCAATGTGTCAGAAAATTAACAAGGATATTCAGGACTTGAACTTAGTTCTGAGCCAAACGGACCTAATAGAAACCTATGAAAGTCTCACACCAAATCGACAGAATATACATTCTTCTCAGCACCACATAGCACTTATTCTAAAATCGACCACATAATTGGAAGTAAAACACTCCTCAGAAAATGCAAAACACAGAAATTATAACAAACAGTCTCTCAGTCCACAGTAAAATAAAATGAGAATTCAGAATTAGAAAACTGACTCAAAACCACACAACTACATGGAAACTGAACACAACTACATGGAAACTGCTCCTGAAGGACTACTAAAAGAATTAGAGAAGCAAGAGCAAACAAACTCAAAAGCTGGTAGAAGACAAGCAATAACTAAGATCAGAGCAGAAATGAAGGAGATAAAGACAAGAAAAAGCCTTCAAAAAAATGATGAATCCAGGAACTGGTTTTTTGAAACAATTAACAAAATAAGTAGACTGCTAGCCAGATTAATAAAGAAGAAAAGAGAGAAGTGTCAAATAGGCACAATAAAAAAAGATAAAGGGGATATCACCACTGATCCCACAGAAATAGAAACTACCATCAGAGAATACTATAATCTCATCTATGCAAATAAACTAGAAAATCTAGAAGAAATGGATAAATTCCTAGACATATACACCCTACCAAGACTAAACCAGGAAGAAGTTGAATCCCTGAGTAGAACAATAACAAGTTCCAAAATTGGTGCAGTAATTAATAGCCTACCAACCAAGAAAAAGCCCAGGACCAGATGGATTCACAGCCGAATTCTACCAGAGGTACAAAGAGGAGCTGGTAGCATTCCTTCTGAAACTATTCCAAACAATAGACAAAGATGAACTCCTCTCTAACTTGTTTTATGAGGTCAGCATCTTCCTGATACCAAAATCTGTCAGAGACATAACAAGAAAAGCAAATTTTAAGCCAGTATCCCTGATAAATAGCAATGCAAAAATCCCCAATAAAATACAGTCAAAGCGAATCCAGCAGTACATCAAAAAGCTTATCCACCGTGAACAAGTCGGCTTCTTCCCTGGGATGTAAGGCTGGTTCAACATACACAAATCAATAAATGTAATCCATCACATAAATAGAACCAATGACAAAAACCACATGCTTATCTCAATAGATGCAGAAAAGGCCTTCAAGAAAATTCAACACCCCTTCATGCTAAAAACACTCAATAAACGAGATGTGATGAACATACCTCAAAATAATAAGAGCTATGTATGACAAACCCATAGCCAATATCACACTGAGTATGCATAAGCTGGAAGCATTCCCTTTGAAAACCAGCACAAGACAGGGATGCCTTCTCTCACCACTCCTATTCAACATAGTATTGGAAGTTCTGGCCAGGAAAATCAGGCAAGAGAGAAAGATAAAGGGTATTCAAATAGGAAAAGAAGAAGTCAAATTGTCTCTGTTTGCAGATGACATGCTTGTATATTCAGATGACATGCTTGCATATTTAGAAAACCCCATCATCTCAGCCCTAAAACTCCTTAAGCTGATAAGCTACATCAGCAAAGTCTCAGGATACAAAATCAATGTGCAAAAATCACAATCATTCCTATACACCAATAATAGATGAACACCAAGAGAGCCAAGTCATGAGTGAACTCCCATTCACAATTGCTACAAAGAAAATAAAATACCTAGGAACACAACTTACAAGGCATATGAAGGATCTCTTCAAGGAGAACTACAAACCACTGCTGAAGGAAATAAGAGAGGACACAAAAAAATGGAAAAAACATTCCATGCTCATGTATAGGAAGAAATAATATCGTGAAAATGGCCATACTGTCCAAAGTAATTTATAGATTCAATGCTATTTCTATGAAGCCACCATTGACTTTCTTCACAGAATTAGAAAATAAGTACTTTAAATTTCATGTGGAACCAAAAAAGAGCCCATATAACGAAGACAATCTTAAGCAAAAAGAACAGAGCTGGAAGCATCAGGCTACCTGACTTCAAACTCTACTACAAGGCTACAGTAACCAAAACAGCATGGTACTGATACCAAAACAGATATATAGACCAATGGAACAGAACAGAGGCCTCAGAAATAACGCCACACATCTACAATCATCTGATCTTTTACAAACCTGACAAAAACAAGCAATGGGAAAAGAATTCCCTATTTAATAAATGGTGCTGGCAAAACTGTCTAGCCATATGCAGAAAACTGAAACTGGACCCTTTCCTTACACCTTATACAAAAATTAACTCAAGATGGATTAAAGACTTAAATGTAAAACCTAAAATGATTAAGAAAAAAAAAAACCCTCTAGAAGAAGACCTAGGCAATACCACTCAGGACATAGGCATGGGCAAAGATTTCATGACTAAAGCATCAAAAGCAATTGCAACAAAAGCCAAAATTGACAGATGGGATCCAATTAAACTTCAACATTAGTTTCTACATTTTGAAAATGGTGTTAATAATACCTACCTTTTACAATTGCTTAACTGAAAATGGTAGATCAAAAGAGAGGGAGAGGAGAGGGAGAGAGAGAGAAAGAGAGAGAATGAATCATAGCACAGTGCTCACCTCTTTTCTGGATCAGCACATTTCTGAGAACACTTTTTTCCAGTCCCTTACTATTTTGTTTGGACTATTAAATTCTAGATACATTTACTTAACACATACAATGTACCTACCAGACAATGAGCTAGATGTGGGTAGGACCCCAAAGCCATTGCCCATCAGAAACTTACAGACTAGCAGAAAAGCCCGGTTGTTCAATATCTACTTTTTGACTCCTGAAGAAAGATGTCACAGGTTGGAGTTCCTGAAAAGCAAAGACAGAGATTAGTGCACAGGAGGTATATTAGGAATACTCTTGAGATCAATACCTGTGAAAGAGAAGGCAAGAAAGCAGGATTTGTCAGAGAACTGAGGTGTGTCTGAATCTGGAATGATCCTTCAGAGTTTTCCTGAGTTGAGGTAAGGTGTCCAGGTCTTTAAAACTTTGTATTTATTACTAATAGAGGCACAAGTCTTCTCCCTTTCCCTGGAGAGGCACATGACCTTGAGCAAGGCAGCTCTCTTCAACTGAGGAAATACCTACTGGAGACTGACTGTTGAGGGCCATATTTCACTGTGATTGCCAGTAAGTAGGGAAATAAATGTATTCTTGTAGGCAGACTGTGCAGCTCATTAAAGACCACAACAGATGTGCTGCTGATTGCTGGTTATCCTTTCAATGTACTTGCATTTATTTTTGTTGAATATTTCAAAAGCCCCTCAAGAACCCTGCAAACTGAAGGAGCTTAATAGAAGTCTAGATGTCAAGGAATCCTGTGACCAATTTTGAACTTCTTGGAAAAAAGGGTTCAAGAAATGAGGCACCTATTTTTTCCCTAGTTTTTCTTCTTTATTATGACTTCTCTCCATCATTTTGTCTTTAATTAATGACATATTTTATCGGACTTCTTCCCCTAAGCTTTTAAGGCATAGAGCATGCTTCTAAAAAATCAAAGAACTAAATAATAAATAAAGGGCTGAGCAGTACAGAGATCCTCAGATGAAGAAATAGAAATCAAAATTCAAAGCAGAAAATGAGCCAGCTTATTTTGGTTGCCAACTGAGAGGAAGGGCCTCATGCACAGATGGCTGTAGCTCAATTCCTCATGTCAGAAGCCCTTAGTAATAGTCCTACTTGTCCACATTTTGGCCTTTAATCCAGGGCACCTTAAGAAACTGCCTACTTGGCTACAGTACAATGATCCAAGCAATGTTATGGTTTGAACAAAGTTCTCTTTTCCACCCACCTAGATCCATAAAGTGACCTTTCAGCAATTCACCTTCTGAGAGCCAGAGGAGGTTGAGGGTAGGCAAAGGACTTAGTTGAGTGGCTCGGCAAATTTGATTAAATTCAGCAAACACTTCCTGAGCACCTACTCTCTGTCAGACCCTATAGTGGGTCCCGGAAAGACATAAAACTGAGACATTAATTGCCTGCTAGCAATTTCTAATCTACTAGGGAAGACTCAGAAAATTAGACAATTATAACTAGTTGTTGGGAGAGGGGATCTTGATCAAGAGTGGTAATATAGAATTGGGAGTCAGGAGACAGAATTTTAACTTGAGACCAGTTAGATAGATATTGCCATGGATCAGGTGAGGATCAATAAAGGCTTAAGTAATGATGGAACTGCAGTCCATCTCTGTCCAATTAGCTATGATCGCCAATATATGTCTCCCTCCATCTGAGGTAGGGGCATCTTTAATTTGCATAAAGGTGATAAATCATGCCTCTAAAACTATCTTTGGTTTTATGTATATTTTCCAGCTGCTCTGGACATTTAATGAGGTGAGAAGGGGAAAGAAGATGGGAAGGCAATGATGGGAAGTGAGGCTAGGAAAGTAGTTAAGCAAAGGTTGGATCTTAAAAGATTTTGTAATGTTCACAACTGTTAATATTCACAATTACTAGACAACCATAAAAGAGGTCTTTTTCTTTTTTAGTAGGACATCATCCCATCATAAGGGCTACACCCTGGTGACCTAACTGCCACCCTAAGGTTCCACTTCTGATTACCATCACATTGAGGGTTAAGATTTCAACATATGAATTTGGCAAGGGTAAGTGCGTAAACATCCAGTCTATAGTAAAGACTTTTGTCAAATACGTGGTTTACAAATACTTTCTCCAAGTATGTAGCCTGGCTTTTCATACCTTTAACAGGAATCTTGAGCACATCAAACATTTTTTGTTTGTTTATTTAATTTTGATGAAGTCTAACATTTCAATTTTTTGTGAAGTATGATTTGATATCATGTCTAATACTTCAAAAATTTCTGGGTCCCAGAGATTTTTTTCCTGTTATCTTCTAAATGTTTTTATAGTTTTATGTTTTACGTTTAAGTCTGTGATCCATTTTGAATTGCTTTTGTATAGGGTGTGAGATTTTAGTCAAGGTTATTCTTTTATGCCTATTGATATCCAATTAGCTTTAAGAGTTTTTGCTGGGTGTGATGGCTCACGCCTGTAAACCCCACTTTGGGAAGCTGAGGCAGGTGAATCATGAGGTCGGGAGTTTGAGACCAGCCTGGCCAACATGGTGAAACCCCGTCTCTGCCAAAAATACCAAAAAAAAAAAAAACAAAAAAAAACAAAAAAAAAAAACCCCCAAAAAAAAAAAAACAAAAAAAAAAACCGCTGGGTGTGGTTTCGGGCACCTGTAATCCCAGCCACTTGGGAGACTGAGGCAGGAAAACCACCTGAACTCAGGAGGCGGAGGTTGCAGTGAGCTGAGATCACGCCACTGCACTCCAGCCCGGGTGACAGAGTGAGACTCCATCTCAAAAAAAAAAAAAAAAGTTTTTATGTTCTACAAATTTTGATCTTGTGTATTTTAATTTTCATTCAGTGAAATGTTTTATTTAATTTATCTTGAGGGTTCCTTTTTAACTCATGTAGTATGTACTAGTATGTGACTTTATGTGCAAATATTTGGAGATTTTCCTGTTATCTTACTATTACTGATTTTTACTGTGATTTCATTTGGTTAAGGAACATATTCCATATAGTTTAAATTACTTTAATATTTGTTTAGGTTTGCTTTGGGCCCAGAATATGGTCTATCTTGGTATACATTCCCTGGGCACTTATAAAATATGTGTATTCTATTGTTGGGTCGAGTTTTCTGTAAATGTTTGTTTATTAGATCAACCTGTTGGCTGATGTTGTTGTTGAATTCTATCTTTGTTTATTTTCTGTTTACTTGTACTGTCAATTGATTAGAGAGGCGTAAAGTCCCCACCTATAATTTTGATTTGTCTATTTGTCCTTTCAGTTCTGTTAATTTTTGCATCACATAATTTACAGCTCGGTTGATGTGTTATACTTATTTAAGATTATCATCTTTGGGGATTGACTTTTTATCATCATATATAATTTTATGTGTCTGTAAAATTTATTTGCTCTTGTCTACTTTATCTGATATTAATATAGTTACTCTTGCTTCCTTTTTGTAAATATGTTCATAATGTATCTTTTATGTTATTTTGTTTTCATGATGCTTTTATCGTTATATTTCAAGTGAGTTTCTTTCAGATAGAATAGTTGTGTCATGCTTATTTATTCCACCCTCTCAACCTCTGTCTTTTAAATTTATGTGGTATATTTTGACCATTTATATTTAATGAAATTATTAATAGATTAGAGTTTAAATTTACTGCTTCACTTTTGGTTTTCCCTTTGTTCTTTCTGTTTTTGTTTCTCTGTTTCTTCTTACCTGCCATTTTGGATTGCATGACTATATTTTAGAACGCTATATTGAATTATACATAGGGTGTTTGAGTGTATCTCTTTGTATAGCTTTTTTTGGTGATATTCTAGGTTATTTTATCTTATATATATGGTATTTAAATATATATTATATAATATGTGTTTTTATATTATATATTATATAATATATTACAAAATATAAATATATATTTATATAATATATAAACTATTATATATGTATATGTGTATATAGATATAGATATAGATACAATCATTTCTGGTGTTATCATGTTACCAGGGTTTTTGTCCCATTTATAATTTATTTGTCTTAGGTATTTTTTTGTACACACATTGAGAACCAATCAGAACTCACAGGAGTTCCCACATCAGAACCATATCAAACAGTGCAATAATTTTTGCTTAAATCATCAAACATTATTTTAAAATCTAAAGAGAATTGTCTATTTTATATTCTTATATTTTTATTGCTACTTTTTCTTCTTTCTGATAGTCAAGACTCCTTCTTTAATAATTTATTTTCTGTTTAGATAACTTCTTTCAAGCACTCTTTTAAAGTTGAATTGGTGAAAATTCTCTTAGTTACCCTTTATCTTAGAATGTCTTGATTTTTTCTCTATTACTGAAGTATACTTTCACTGAGTACCGAATTATGGGTTGACATGATTTTTTTCTTTAGTACTTGAAAAATGTTGTGCCACTTTTTTTCTGGCATTCATAATTTCTAATAAGAAACCTGTCATTTAAACTGTTTTTTACCTATAGTTAAAGTGTAATTTCTCTTTCACTGTTTCAAGATTTTTTTCTTTGCCTTTAAGAGTTGTGGCTAATAGTCTTAGTGTGGATTTCTTTGAGTTTATTCTATTTGGGGTTTTATCAACTTTTAAAATCTATAGATTTTTTTTTTTTTGCCAAATTCTGAAAGTTTTAGCCATTATTTTTTCAATGTCTTTTGCTCTACCTAATTTTGTCTCTCCTTTGGAACTCTGATAACATGAATGTTATACCCCTTCTTATAATCCCACAGACCTCAGAAGCTCTGTTTATTTTTTTTCAGTAAATTTCTCATTGTTGTTCAGTTGTGGTAATTTCTATCATTCTAGCTTCCACTTAATTTAGTCTTTCCTCTTTTCCTTCCATTCTGCTATTGAATCCATTCATTTCATTTCTTATTTTGGTTTTTGCATTATTTATTGTTAGAATTTCTATATTTCTATCTGGTTCTTCTTTATAGCTTTTGTTCTGTGTTGAAATTTTCTGTTACTGCTTGGAGTTCTGACCACTGACAAGGTGGAAATGATGATCCCTCCACTAGACCTCCTCTAATAGCTGCTGGGTTGCAAGAGGTAGGAATGTATTGTTACTGCTCCTCACATGGCCTCCACTGGTACTGCAGGGGAGCTGGTCTCAATACTGCTGGGCAGTGATGAGTGTCCTGACTCTACAGGAAGCCTTCTCTGATAACATCTTCGGGAGAGGGAGGGATACTCTGTTATTGCCAGATGAAAAGGGATGTTGAAAATCCCTGCATGGTTTTCTTTCACATCTAAAGAGGAGTGCTAAATACTGCCAAATGGTGATGAAAGTTTTGGTTCCCCACTCAGGTTTCTCTGATACCTACTTGACAGATAGTATTGAGTACCTTGTCATAACCTGGAAAGGGTGAAATTCTAGGCTCCTCACTCAGCCTCTGCTAATACTGTGACTATAGTTTTTTCTGTGATACTGGTTGTAGGAGAATGGTCATTGTCTAAAAGTTTTGGGTCTTTCTAGGCTGCACCTTTCTTGGTCCTTTACCTAGAAAGGGCAGACTTTTGTTTGGATTTCATTTTTGTCTGCAGCTATTGGTATTTGTGGGTTACAGCTTTCTTTGGTATCAAGTGTGGAATATATGAAGCAAAAAGGAAACCAAGAAAACATGCCAGATGTTTTTCCTCAAGGCTTGCAGTTTCTACCCAGTCTTCCTACTTCTTTCCAGTTTTGCAAGTTTTCTTATGTTTGTTGTACATACAATGTCATGGGTTTATAATTTTGCATAGTAGAAGAAAAGACAAGTATATCTAGTCCATATTTCTCAAGTTAGAAGTTCAAGCCTGTCTTAAAAGATAACTGTGGAGGCAGCATGGTGAATGGGATAGGATTAGGAAGACTCTGGCTGGGGTCCTGGACCACTCAGAGGAGGGCAGTCATTTTTATTTCAGTAGATTTGACCTCTGGGTGTTTTTATTGTCCATTTCCTTATACAAATGCCTCTTGGAGAGAAGTGAGGGATGAGAAAAGTTAGAAGGAAGTTACTGCTCAGACCTCACAGAACTACTGTTAAGTATTCAAATATACTCACACTAAAATGCTGTACTGGGTCAGGTAAAGAAGAGGGGAGAAATTAGGTATCCAACTTGAAACTTCTCACATTTCTTTTTTTGACATTTATACCAGTGTAGGTGGGATATAATTTGGAGTTACTCTAATCAGCTGTTCAAGTACTCAATACTTGGAACAACCAAATATACAAAAATCTCATCTTTAACTTGAATTAATGCCTGTGCAGGGAGGTGGATGGCACAAATTTAGTTAGTTAGGGAAGCTTGGTTTCATGGTTTCTCAGCAGTGCAAGGCAGTATGTGCTTATAAACTGAACAGCTACAATGTTAATTGTCTGATGTCAAAAAAGGAACAGCACGCACAATAAAACAATAAGCTGTGAACAAGACATATGTCTGATGACGATAAGGAGTAAAGCCTATAGATAAAAATGGAAATTTGTAGGGAAAAATGAAGCATAATGGATTTCGTGTTCTGTATGAATTTATCTTTATATTCCATCATAATCTATTTTGTTATGTATGATATATATATATATACGTATATATATATTTTATATATGTATATATGTTTGTGTGTGTGCATATGTATTTATATATACTATATATTGTGTGGTTTTGAGGTTGGATGATGATTTTGAATGGAGTGCTGAGAGGATCCATAGTCAGGAAGGCTCAAGGAGATATTATAAGTCTGTTACTTCCCAGGTAGCTCAGAGAAAAATTAGGCTAGGAACTGAATAACCAGAGACATCATCAACAGAAAATGTTTGATTCCAGATTTATTCCCTGGGCCAAATTTTTGTATTGGAACAAAGTAAAAAATTCATTCAGCAATCACAGTAGATGTTTGTACTCTGAGTTCTCAAGCCTGTAAAAGCACTGGTCTAAGGTCTAGGAGACCAAAGCCCTAGTCTAGTCTATTTCATTGCCTGTTCAGATAACCATGGGAGAGTTACTCCCCTATCTGGATGTCAGTTTCCTGATCTGAATAAGAAGGGATTAGACTAGATTAATCCCAGAGGTCTGACATTCTCTGATTTTATTTTTTAGGCAACCAAGAGGTTTTAAGATGTCTAAGGATGGTAATGTCCTGTCAAAGATGATAACAATCCCTATCTCTTAAGGCAGTGGTTCTCAACATGATCTGAGTAATGGTTGGTACCCAGGACTCTCTACTTTTAAAAGTGACCTGATGATTCTAATGCAATTTATCCACTGATCACATTTTAGAAAGTATGGCTTCAAGGTCTAGATAATGATGGTTTTGAGTGCACATGCTGTAAGAGAATCATGTGGGCTTGAACAGTAGTCATTTCAACACACACACATGCATATGTGCATACAAACACACACAAGTTCCTTGTGTCTTTCATGTACAATAATCCTTGTTTTTGTTTGCCATTCAGGCTTAAAATGTTTGAAAGGAAAACCATTATCACTTATCTCCAATTCACATGCATCAAGCCTGCTCTTCTATATTCCCGTTCTTGGTTAATAACATCACTATATATGAAGACACCCTAGCTAAAAATACTTAAGTTATCCTTGACTATTTTATTTCTCTGAAGCATAGTAAATTCTGTGCTCTCATTATAGTGTTATTTACTCACATTTTCTGCCTGCCAACTCCCAGTCTTTCTTTAATTCTTCAAAATTTAATCTATATCTCACATCCTCTGAAAAGCTTTTTCTTACATAATACTTCTTTCTCCCACCATAGATGTATTTACTCTTTCTCCAAAGTGACTTATGAATCTTAAACTTGTCCCTATCTTTATGGTTATCAGTTTATATTATATTTTATTAAAATAATGTTTGCTTTTTCTATTAGACTGGGAGCTCCTTAGAGGTGGTAGATTGGTCATCTCTGTCTCCCCAAGGAAATGGACAGTAAGCATTTGTTAAAATGAATGTTCATGTACTTTTCTAGAAGAAGAGAGTGATTCCAAGATCTGAGGCCCATTATACTCTGCCCCAAGGCCTGGGAGGGAGAAACCTACTCAAGCTCTCTAAAGACATTGTTGAGTTAAAAATATTATAGCTGCTTTCAAATATCAGAAGAGCTTCTATGTAGAGGATGAATAAAATTCAATTATTCTCTGTGGTTACAAAAGTGAAAACAATTTGTAGAATCTATAGGGAGAAAAATTTAAGAGAAAGAGCAAACGTCTTATCCAGCCATCCTTAGGTTCTCCAAAATCTGGTCATGATTTATCCACCTAGCTGAATCTCCCCCTACCTCTTTGCATGGTAATACTGCTCTTGTCAAACTGCAATACTGACTTCTCCCAGGCACGCCTTATCCTTCAATTTTGGCCCCCTCTCCTGTCTCTGACTGTCTAAATCTTTTATCTATCCTTCAAAGACCAGATAAAATGGCATCCTCTATGAGGTTCATCATACTTCCTTCTCCTCTCCATCACTTTCTGTAGAATTTTCCACCTCTAAAGTTCTCCTCTAAATAGAATTTAGGATTAGTGATTGCAAGCTGTGTCATTTTATAATCTCTTTATTTCAACACATATGTGTTTATATTTCAAGGTTCCTTGTAGAAGGTTTCCTTTTTAAACCCAATCTGACAATCTTTGTCTAGCCATTGTAATTTGTTTGTACTTTTCTTACAATTCTTATGACTTTATTGTTATATAGTAACAATGAAAATAGCTAGTATTTATTGAGTGCTCACTGTCAGCTACAATTCTAAGTGTTTTACATACATTATTTTATTTATATCCTTATAACTAGTTTATCAGATAGATACTATTATTATCCTCATCCTACAGATAAACAACTTAAGGATTGAATATATCAAGTATTTTCTCAATTATATGCAGAACAGCCAAATAATTTTCCTAATGAATGATACATGTGGAAGAAAAGGAGCTGCTAGGCCTAAGGTTTTTCACTTTTGCTTATCCCCTGACCTCTGTCTGGACCACACTGCCTTGGTTTGGACCAATCTGTACTTTATTTCAAAACTACCTCAGTAATTTTTATACCTTTAAGGGAGGAGATCACCTCTCATATTGTCTTCTGTCTAATTTTCTGCCTCAAAGGAAAGAGAAAGTAGGAGTTAAAGAAAAGTCAGAAGTGAAATTCAATAGTCAGATAGCCTGGTGCCACACCCCAGGCCTGGTAGTTAAAGATCGGCCTCTGACTTAATCACTTATGTTATCTGTAGATTCCAGACATTGTATGAGGAAGCATTGTGTAACTTCCTGTTTGGTTTGGTTCTGTTCTGATCATCGGTGCATGCAGCCCCAGTCACGTAGCCCCCGCTTGCACAATGTATCATGACCCTTTCACTTGGACCCCTTAGAGTTGTAGGCCCTTAAAAGGGACAGGAATCTTGACTTCAGGGAGCTCAGATCTTGAGACAGAAGTCTACCGATGCTCCCAGCTGACTAAAGCCTATTCCTTCCTAAAACTGGTGTCCAGGAGGTCTTGTCTAAGACCGATCCTGCTACACCTTCAGTCAACTCTAGGAGACCAGTGCTGGTGCAGTGGGGAGATTTGAGTCTGCCTTCCTTATGGGTGATGGACGGAAAGAAAATGGGAGTACACGAACAGGTTGTGATTTGGGGAAGGAAGCAGCACAGGACCTTGAGAGGCAGACAGAACAGGGCTCAAGTCCTGGCTCCTTTACTTCCTGGCTGTGTGACCATGGACATCCACTAAACCTTAGTAATAGGCTGGAATATTAAAGTGGAAATCTGAACAAGTCCACAGATCTTTGAAGAAAATCCTGTCATATGTGTCTATATCTGTATCAGAATTTACATCACTTTTGTCCCCATGTTTGACATGCTATGTAGCTTTGAGCAACTCCTTCCCCTTTCTGGACTTCATTGTCCATATCAGTAACTTGAAAAACTTAAACTGGATTTTTCTCTAAGGGTCCCTTCCATACTGATACTCTGTGAAAAAACATGAAATAAATCAGGCAGACTAGTCTCCATAAAGGAACCAGTTTTGGTGACTTACACCTTGGCTGTTTCCTACTTTGGCCTAGAAAAGAGTAAATAGTGGTATTAATCATCACTTTTATCATCATAGTCCCAAAGAAACATTTATTGTGGCCTGAAGTTTGTATCTGTTATAATGGGGAAGAGTTATACGTGGGTAATGGTATACTTATAATTGGTTGCATTTATACAACTCAGGAAAAAATATAAAATGCTTATGCCCATTAATGACATTTCATTCTCATAAAAATTTATTGAGGATGGTACTTGTCATCCCCATTTTACAGATAAGCAAACTAAGTTTGAAGTGATTACATAGTATGCCCAAAGTCACACAGCTAATAAGTGAAGTCACAAACACCAGCACTCAGATCCGTCTGCATCACAGTCTCTTTACTATGCGATAACTGCCTTTTAAAACAACTGACATAAAATAATCGTCATATTTGGCAATTTGTAAGGAGCTTTTCCATCTATTAACTGAATTAATTGAGTAGGATACTATCTCTACACTGAACAAAAAAACCCAAAAAACTTATAGTCTAGTTGGGGAGGTCAGACATAAACATACAGATGAAAAGTACCAAATGAGTGATATGAGCAGTGAGAGTAGAGGAGAAAGAAAGAGTCCTAGAGGGATGTGGGACTTTCATTGGAACTTGAAGAAAATTTGGATGGGATGACAGAAAGTGGGTAGGCCTTCCAAACTAGAATAACAATGTGAGGTATAGAGGAAGAGAATGCCCTAGGCATGTTTAAGGAATGAGTAAACAGGTTTTGTTGGGGCCAGATAATTCGGTAGATAAACATTCAGTTGTCTGAGAGACTCTAATTGGTAGCAGGCTGGAAATACCAGGCTGTTTATCTCCCATGATAGTGTAGCATTCAAATGCCTTTTAAGGAAGGCCTTTGTGAACCATAGAAAGGCCTACATGGACTATAGAAAGTCATGTGAATTTCTAAATGTCAAATGGGCCCATGGAAGAGGCAAGGTTTGATGTTGGCATCCTATCTTCTCAGTCAGTGCAATTTCCAACAAAATTCAAGTTCCGTAGTTTTGCCTACTTCAGGGACATTAATATGTAATGATTCATACTAAGTATCAGGATGGGTGGGGAGATTTTTTTCACTATTAAGGCTCTTCAAAGTACCTCCTCCATAATCTTAACCTTTCCTTCTTTGAAGGGATTGGAAGGATGTGGGTCAGCACCGCCTCACCAGTTGTTTCTCAGAATAATATACAATCAAGACACTAGTTTTCTTACTGCCTATCTTCAACACTCCCCAGATTTAGCAAAGAGTAGGGAATTCCTCAAGAAATGAGACATAGACTTGGAGAGATGGGCAGAATTGATGTCAACTCTAATAAGACATCAAATTGGAACATTTTCTCCTTTTTATTCTAAGGCTACATTTTACTTTGATGGCTTTTTAAATAAATGTACATTTGAAACATGAGGAAAGCTTCCTTGTCTGTGGCTGAATCACTCTTGAAGTTCTGGGAATCACCTTTGCTCATTGCCTCCCTTGCTTTCTGTTTCAGCTACCTGGGTCTGCTCTCGCTCTTCTCATTCCTTTTCCTGTTATTCTCTCAGTTCCAAGAAGCTCATTTATAGATGCTGCCATTGTTAGCAAATCACAGTCACCAATACAGCATTAAAATTTGGGGTGCAACAACATCAGAAATTTTATCTTAACTATAGAAGGGGTGTGTGTGTGTGTGTGTGTGTGTGTGTTTACCCACTGACTGAAGAATATTTCTTCTAAACCACTGATTAAAGTTTTAGAATGAGAAAATTAAAATGGCCTCATAGAACTTGTCCTTAACTTGGAGAGAAATCAAAGAACCAAGCTGTTCTTCTGACACGGATGAAAGGGCCCATATCAAAAATATCTGAACCCACTCAAAATTTCCAAATAACATGAGTTCAAGGCCCAAGCCCTGGGGGATGTCTTCTGTAGAGGCAGCTGGAGAGCTACAGGGAAAATACAAAATTCTTGTCCATTTTTATCTAATCCCACGCAGATCTAATCTCATCCTTCATGAAACACATCTCTTAATCAAATTCTGTGTAGAGAGGGAGAAAAAGTGCCTCGGGCATAATTTATGTTTTATTTTTAGCTCATTTAACCGCCAGAGCCATTAACTGGCCCATAGCTTCAGGGCTTACCTGGAGGAAACCTCAAAGGCTTTTGGGCCTCCTCAGTCTGACAGCCCTATCTTTCGTGAGTGCTAAAGAAGTTTAGAACTTGAACTTTAAGAGTCACATCCCAGGGTCCTGATTTGCATTTTATTAAAACACAGGCATTAGCAAAGCTTAATTTCATTGTGATAAGACCTGATTTATTTGAAGCTCAGAGCCACAGAAGATCTACTTAATTAAACTAGCTATTGTAAGTCAAGTCCAACTTTTTTACGCTGCATGGTAGATTTTAAAAAGAAATAATTTTCAAAAGTTACAATGATGTCTTCACTTCTTTTGAATATTCCTTTGGTTATATTTTAGTAAACCTGTGAAAGTTATATTCCCTTTTTAGGTCTTATTCTTCCTTTATATAAAGAAGGAGAAAGGTAAATTAAATCAACAGTTCTCAAATTTTGTGGTACATTAAAATCATGGAAGGTGCTAGTTAAAAATACACATGTCTAGTTATCAGCCATGTTGATGCTGATATAGCACAGCTGGATTATAGCTCTGAAAGTTGATTTTTAAACAAACTTCCCAGACAATTATGTTGGACACCATCAAACTCAATGCTTTCTAAATGGCTATCCACACTTAAAAAATGTTTTAATAAAAAGATGTCTCTTGAAGAAATGTTGACATGTTACTCAGCCTTTCAGTTTCCTAAGAGACTCTGAGTCATACTCAATGCATTGAAACTTGCCAGAGGGGGGCGGAGCAAGATGGCTGAATAGGAGCAGCTCCAGTCTTCAACTCCCAGCGCCAGCGACACAGAAGACCGGTGATTTCGGCATTTTCAACTGAGGTACTGGGTTCATCTCACTGGGGAGTGCCGGACAATCAGTACTGGTCAGCTGCCGCAGCCTGACCAGCGAGAGCTGAAGCAGGGCGAGGCATTGCCTCACCTGGGAAGCGCAAGGGGGAAGGGAATCCCTTTTCCTAGCCAGGGGAACTGAGACA
>NC_037689.1:86881044-86927293 GCF_003255815.1 Theropithecus gelada | reverse complement strand
TCATGGATAGGAAGAATCAATATCATGAAAATGGCCATACTGCCCAAGGTAATTTATAGATTCAATGCCATCCCCATCAAGCTACCAATGAGTTTCTTCACAGAATTGGAAAAAACTGCTTTAAAGTTCATATGGAACCAAAAAAGAGCCCGCATCTCCAAGACAATCCTAAGTCAAAAGAACAAAGCTGGAGGCATCACGCTACCTGACTTCAAACTATACTACAAGGCTACAGTAACCAAAACAGTATGGTACTGGTACCAAAACAGAGATATAGACCAATGGAACAGAACAGAGTTCTCAGAAATAATACCACACATCTACAGCCATCTGATCTTTGACAAACCTGAGAGAAACAAGAAATGGGGAAAGGATTCCCTATTTACTAAATGGTGCTGGGAAAATTGGCTAGCCATAAGTAGAAAGCTGAAACTGGATCCTTTCCTTACTCCTTATACGAAAATTAATTCAAGATGGATTAGATACTTAAATGTTAGACCTAATACCATAAAATTCCTAGAGGAAAACCTAGGTAGTACCATTCAGGACATAGGCATGGGCAAAGACTTCATGTCTAAAACACCAAAAGCAACGGCAGCAAAAGCCAAAATTGACAAATGGGATCTCATTAAACTAACGAGCTTCTGCACAGCAAAAGAAACTACCATCTGAGTGAACAGGCAACCTACAGAATGGGAGAAAATTTTTGCAATCTACTCATCTGACAAAGGGCTAATATCCAGAACCTACAAAGAACTCAAACAAATTTACAAGAAAAAAACAAACAACCCCATCAAAAAGTGGGCAAAGGATATGAATAGACATTTCTCAAAAGAAGACATTCATACAGCCAACAAACACATGAAAAAATGCTCATCATCACTGGCCATCAGAGAAATGCAAATCAAAACCACAATGAGATACCATCTCACACCAGTTAGAATGGCAATCATTAAAAAGTCAGGAAACAACAGGTGCTGGAGAGGATGTGGAGAAATAGGAACACTTTTACACTGTTGGTGGGATTGTAAACTAGTTCAACCATTATGGAAAACAGTATGGCGATTCCTCAAGGATCTAGAACTAGATGTACCATATGACCCAGCCATCCCATTACTGGGTATATACCCAAAGGATTATAAATCATGCTGCTATAAAGACACATGCACACGTATGTTTATTGCAGCACTATTCACAATAGCAAAGACTTGGAATCAACCCAAATGTCCATCAGTGACAGACTGGATTAAGAAAATGTGGCACATATACACCATGGAATACTATGCAGCCATAAAAAAGGATGAGTTTGTGTCCTTTGTAGGGACATGGATGCAGCTGGAAACCATCATTCTTAGCAAACTATCACAAGAACAGAAAACCAAACACCGCATGTTCTCACTCATAGGTGGGAACTGAACAATGAGATCACTTGGACTCAGGAAGGGGAACATCACACACCGGGGCCTATCATGGGGAGGGGGGAGGGAGGAGGGATTGCATTGGGAGTTATACCTGATGTAAATGACGAGTTGATGGGTGCAGCACACCAACAAGGCACAAGTATACATATGTAACAATCCTGCACGTTATGCACATGTACCCTACAACTTACAGTATAATAATAATAAATAAAAAAAAAAAGAAACTTGCCAGAGCGCTAAAAATCGTGGTTGATAATAAGAATAGTGCCTAAAATATAAAGAAGATCCACAAGAAAAACAGTAACGAAATGCAAAGCTGGATTTCCTGAGAAAAGTCAGGATAGGTAGTTTCCTCAGAAAAAGGGTTTTTCTTCCATAGGGACTTCTATTTTGAATAATATTCACAATCTCACTGACTTAGAAATAGGAGAATATTTGACATTGTTAATCTATGTTAAAAAAAAATAAATAAATAAAACTTGGCTGGAGGTTACCTGGTAGGACAGGCTTAGATTCAACTATTTCAACAAACACCAAATATTCTCACTTCTACATGGGAGCTAAATATTGGATACTTATGGATATAAAGATGGCAACAATAGACACTGAGGACTACTAGAGGGTCTAGGGAGGAAGGAGAAAGTGTTGAAACCTACCTATTGGATACTATACTCACTACCTGGGTGAGAAGGCCATTTGTACCGTAAACCTCAGCATCACACAATATACCCAGGTAACAAACCTGCATTTGTACCCCCTGACTCTGAAATGAAAGTTGAAAGTATAAAAATAAAGAATTTCGAGTGGTCCAGTTAGAGCTTTCAAGTAATAAATGATCTGCATGAGACTCCTTAGTCCCTCTCAGTACCACACACTCAGGGGTTTTCTGATAGTGCTCCACTACTCAAAAACTCCTCGAGAATTCTTAAAATCAAGTCTGGCACATAGATTTTGTCTGTGCAAGAATAATACACCCCAACTTTCTCCTGTAATGCTGTTCTTGTCCAGAGTGTTCTAGCCAACACAGTTTCTCTTAATGGTAACCCTTGCTTTGTCTCAGCCTAAGAATTAGGATGACTTAATTGCACACACCTGATAAGGGGAGGCAGGATTTACAATGTGGATAAAGTTCTTACACCAAAAAGCTTCTTCATGAGGTGGAAAAACATCAAACCACACATCCAACATCTCAACTTTTACATTGCTGCTTAAGGGACTGACTTGTCTCCTGCCTTTATTGGAGTGCTGATGGGACCAAACATATACTAGATACATGGGGGATACAGAGAACAAAAACAGTGGTTTGAACTAGTACATGAGTAGTTGTCATGGATTATCCCACTGGTTCATCACAGAATGAGTGAGTGAAAAACCCAGCTCCCAGCTTCTCCCCAGGGAGAGAAAAAATTGGCGCATGTGTCAAAAGTTTCAACTTTTCCAGAAGTTGCATCAGAAGCTGGTTTCTGACTCATCTGTCTCTGTGTGCTGACAGGGTATGGCATATTTTAGAAGCCTGAGGACACTACTAATACAACAGTTTGAAGGTTTAAGAGGCCCACAAAATCTCTGGCCAGGTTGATTGTTGAAAGTCTTCTCCTACACAAGGCCAAACCATGAAGACTGAAAAATGTGGTTGTTTTTGCTAACATATAGACATTAATATATTCAAGGAAAATGAAGAAATAGGGAAACACAACTCGCTGGAGAGGATGTGGAGAAATAGGAACACTTTTACACTGTTCGTAGGATTGTAAACTAGTTCAACCATTGTGGAAAACTGTGTGGTGATTCCTCAAGGATCTAGAACTAGAAATGCCATTTGACACAGCCATCCCATTGCTGGGGATATTCCCAAAGGATTATAAGTCACGCTGCTATAAAGACGCATGCACACGTATGTTTATTGTGGCACTACTCACAATAGCAAAGACTTAGAATCAACCCAAATGTCCATCAGTGACAGACTGGATTAAGAAAATGTGGCACATATACACCATGGAATACTATGCAGCCATGAAAAAGGATGAGTTTGTGTCCTTTGTAGGGACATGGATGCAGCTGGAAACCATCATTCTCAGCAAACTATCACAAGAACAGAAAACCAAATACCGCATGTTCTCACTCATAGGTGGGAATTGAACAATGAGATCACTTGGACACAGGAAGGGGAACATCACACACCGGGTCGTATTGTGGAGAGGGCGGGGGAAGGGATAGCATTAGGAGATATACCTAATGTAAATGATGAGTTAATTGATGCAGCACACCAACATGTCACATGTATACATATGTAACAAACTTGCATGTTGTGCTCATATACCCTAGAACTTAAAGTATAATAATAATAAAAAAAAGATCAAGATAAAACTCCAAAATCTGGCTTTAATAAAACAGAGATAGATTAATTACCTGACAGAGAATTCAAAGTAACAATCAGAAAATTTATTCAAGGATCTCAAGAGAATAATGCATGAACAAAGTCAGAACTTCAACAAAAAAAATGGGAAAAAATTTAATGAACTAAACCGATGCCTTGGAGCTAAAAATTATAATAAATGAATTATAAATGAAGACTCAGCAGAAGGTTCATCAGAAAACTAGATTAAGCACAATGAAAAAATCACCAAGCCTGGTGTGGTGGCTCATGCCTATAATCCCAGCACTTTGGGAGGCCAAGACAGGTGAATCACAATGTCAGGAGTTCAAGACCAGCCTGACGAACATAGTGAAACCCCGTCTCTACTAAAAATACACAAATTAGCTGGATGCAGTGGCGGGAACCTGTAGTCCCAGCTACTAAGGAGGCTGAGGCAGGAGAATCACTTGAACCCAGGAGGTGGAGGTTGCAGTGAGCCGAGATCCAGACTGAGCGACAGAGTGAAACTCCCTCTCAAAAATAAATAAATAAATAAATAAATAAATAAATAAATAAATAAACCAACAAACCTGAAGAAAGGTCATTTAAAAGTATCCGGTCAGAGTAGCTCAGAGGAACAAAAAGAAAAGAAAAGAAAAGGAAAACCATGAAGAAAACATAAAAAACGTATAGGACACTATCAAGTGAAAGAATACGGGCATTATGGATTTCCCAGAAGTTTGAGAGAGAGATAGAGAGAGAGAGAGAGAAAGAATCAGAAAGTTTATTAAAAAATAATGGCTGAAAATTTTCCAAATGTGGAGGCTAAAAAATGGACATCCGGCCGGGCGCGGTGGCTCAAGCCTGTAATCCCAGCACTTTGGGAGGCCGAGACGGGCGGATCACAAGGTCAGGAGATCGAGACCATCCTGGCTAACCCGGTGAAACCCCGTCTCTACTAAAAAATACAAAAAACTAGCCGGGCGAGGTGGCGGGCGCCTGTAGTCCCAGCTACTCTGGAGGCTGAGGCAGGAGAATGGCGTGAACCCGGGAGGCGGAGCTTGCAGTGAGCTGAGATCCGGCCACTGCACTCCAGCCTGGGCGACAGAGCGAGACTCCGTCTCAAAAAAAAAAAAAAAAAAAAAAATGGACATCCACACCCAGGAAGCTCAAAAGTTCTAAAATAAGATGAACTCAAAGAAATTCTTATGAAGACATACTGTCAAAAGTAAAAAACAGATAGTTTTTGAAATCAGAAAGATAAAATAACTTGTCACAGGCAAGGGAACCGTACAAGGCCATCAGTGGACGTTTTAGCAAAACATCACAGGCCAGAATTGAGTGGAATCATATATTCGTACTGCTAAAGGAATTTTAAAAAGCACTGTCTACCAAGAATACTATACCACATAATGCTGTTTTACAGAAATGAAGACAACATGAAGAATTTCTCAAACAAATGGAAACTGAAGAGGTTTATTATCATGATCCCTAACTTACAATAAGTGTGAAAGGGAGTTCTTCAACTTGAAATAAAAATACTCTACCAGCAACATGATAGCATGTGAAAGCATAAAGCCCATTGGTAAACATAAACATAGACAAATACAGAAACTACATTACAATAATGATGATGGGTAAACCAGTTTTAATTCTGATAAAAATGTTTCAAGTAACAAATATTGAAAGTAATAATAACTAAAATATGCTAATGGACAAACAAAACAAATAGATGTAAATTGTGACATCAATAATATATAGTGAAAGATGTAAAAGTGTAGAGTTTTTGTATATGATTGAAGTTAACTTGTTATCAGGTCAAAATATATTTTTATGGTGCCCACAAAGAAATACTTAAAGAAACTATACAAAGGTAAAAAAGAGGGAAATCAAAGCATGTCAATAAAATGTCAACAAAATACCACAATGACTGCAAGAGAGGAAAGGAGGAACAAAAGGGATAAGAGACAAACAGAAAATAATGATCAAAAGGCAAAAGTAAATTATTTCTTCTAAAAAATTACTTTAAATGTAAATGTATTAAATTTTCTATGCAAAAGACAGAGTGGATGAATAGATTTAAAAAGCACCATCCAACTATATGCTGTCTACAAGAGTTTACTAGATTTAAGGACACCCAAAGACTGGAAGTGAAAATAGTGAAAAAGATCTTCTATGCAAATGATAGCAAAAAGAGAAAAGGGGTAGCTACATTTACTTAAGAAAATACAGACGTACAGTCAAAAATTATCATAAATGACAAAAAAATTATATAATGATACGGGGTCAATTCACAAGGAAGATATAATAATTACAAACATGTTCAACCAACATAAAAACGTGTAAATATATTAAGCAAATGTTGACAGAACTGAAGGGAAAAATAGATAACAATAATATAATAGTAAGAGACTTTGATATACCCCTTTCCTATAAAGGATTTAACAACTGGAATACAACCAACAAAGAGAAAGTTGATTTCAACAGCATTATAAGCCAATGGCTCTGACAAGCATATACAGAACATTCCACTGAAAAGCAGCAGAATACATATTCTTTTCAAGCACATGTAAAAAAATCTCCATGAAAAATTACATGTTATGTCACAAAATCAGCCTTAGAAAATTGAAGAAATTTGAAATCATATCAGATATCTTTTCAGACACGAATATTATAAAAATAGAAAACAAAAGCAGAAAAAGTTGTATTCCTAGGCGTTGTATTCTCTTTGCAGCAATTGCAAATGGGAGTTCACTCACAATTTGGCTCTCTATTATCTGCATATAAAAATGCTTGTGATTTTTGCACATTTACTTTGTATCCTGAGACTTTGCTGAAGTTGCTTGTCAATGTGAGGAGATTTTGGGCTGACACGATGGGGTTTTCTAAATAAACAATCATGTCATCCGCAACAATTTGACTTTCTCTTTTCCTAAATAGGAAGAAATGAATACCTTTCATTGCCTTCTCTTGCCTTATTGCCCTGGCCATAACTTCCAATACTATGTTGAATAGGACAGGTGAGAGAAGGCATCCTTGTCTTGTACCAGTTTTCAAAGGGAATGCTTCCAGCTTTTGCTCATTCAGCATGATGTTGGCTGTCGGTTTGTCATAAATAGCTCTTATTATTTTTGAGACATGTTCCATCAATACCTAGTTTATTGAGAGTTTTTAGCCTGAAGGGGTGTTAAGTATAATTGAAAGCCTTTTCTGCATCTGTTGAGATAATCATGTGGTTTTTGTCGTTGGTTCTGTTTATGTGATGGAATAAGTTTGTTGATTTGTGTATGTTGAACCAGCCTTGCACCCCAGAGAAGAAACTGACTTGCTCATGGTGGATAAGCTTTTTGATGTGCTGCTGGATTCGGTATGACTGTATTTTGTTGAGGATTTTCACATCAGTGTTCATCAGGGATATTGGTTGGCATGAAATTTTCTTTTTTTGTTGTTGCATCTCTGCCAGGTTTTGGTATCAGGGTGATGCTGGCCTCATAAAATGAGTTAGAGAGAAGGCCCTCTTTTTCTATTGTTTGGAATAGTTTCAGAAGGAATCGTACCAGCCCCTCTTTGTACCTCTGGTAGAATTCAGCTGTGAATCTGTCTGATGCTGGGCTTTTTTTTTTTTTTGGTTGGTAGGCTATTAATTACTGCCTCAATTTTAGAACTTGTTATTGGTCTATTCAGGAATTCAACTTCTATATGGTTTAGTTTTGGGAGGGTATATGTGTCCAGGAATTTATCCATTTCTTCTAGATTTTCTAGTTTATTTGCATAAAGATCTTTATAGTATTCCCTGATGGTAGTTTCTATTTCTGTGGGATCAGTGGTGATATTCCCTTTATCATTATTTGTTATGTCTATTTGATTCCTCTCTTTTCTTATTAGTCTGCCTAGTGTTCTATCTGTTTTGTTAATATTTTCTGAATACCGTCTTCTGGATTCATTGATTTTTAAGGGTTTTTGTGTGTCTATCTCCTTCAGTTCTGCTCTGATCTTAGTTATTTCTTGTCTTCTGCTAGCTTTTGATTTTTTTTTTTTTTACTCTTGCTTCTCTAGTTCTTTTAATTGTGATGATAGGGTGTCAATTTTAGAACTTTCCTGCTCTCTCCAGTGAGCATCAGCTTACAAGGGATGGAAAGGACCTCTTCTAGGAAACTACAAATCACTACTAAAACAAATAAAAGAGGACACAAACAAATGGAAACACATTTCATGTTCATGGATAGGAAGAATCAATATCATGAAAATGGCCATAATGCCCAAAGTAACTTATAGATTTAATGCTATCCCAATCAAGCTACCATTGACTTTCTTCACAGAATTAGAAAATAACTACTTTAAATTTTATATGAAACCAAAAAAGTGTTTGTATAGCCAATACAAGCCTGAGCAAAAGGAACAAAGCTAGAGGTATCACACTACCTGACTTTAAACTATACTACAAGGCTACAATAACCAAAAGAGCATGGTACTGGTACCAAAACAGATATATAGACCAATAGAACAGAACAGAAGCCTGAGAAATAATGCCACATATCTACAAACATTTGATCTTTGATAAACCTGATAAAAAATGAGCAATGGGGAAAGGATTCCCTATTCAATAATTGTGTTGGGAAAACTGGCTAGGCGTATGCAGAAAACTGAAACTGGACCCCTTCCTTACAACTTACACAAAAATTATCTCAAGATGGATTAAAGACTTAAATGTAAGACCTAAAACTATAGAAACCCTAGAAGAAAGCCTAGTCAATAGCATTCAGAACATAGACATGGGCAAAGACTTCATGACCAAAACACCAAAAGCAATGGTAACAAAAGCCAAAATTGAAAAAGGGGATTAAATTAAACTAAAGGTCTTCTGTACAGCAAAAGAAGCTATTATCAGAGTGAACAGGTGACCTACAGAATGGGAGAAAATTTTTGCAATCTGTACATCTGACGAAGGGCTAATATCCAGAATCTACAAGGAACTTAAACAAATTTACAAGAAAAAAATGAACAACCCCATGAACAAGTGGATGAAGTATATGAACAGACACTTCTCAAAAGAAGACATTTATATGATCAACAAATATATGAAAAAAAGCTCATCTCTGGCCATTAGAGAAATGCAAATCAAAACCACAATGAGATACCATCTCATGCCAGTTTGAATGGTGATCATTAAAAAGTCAGGAAACAATAGATGCTGGAGAGTATGTGGAGAAAGAGGAATGCTTTTACACTGTAGGTGATAGTGTAAATTATTTCAACCATTGTCGAAGACCGTGTAGTAATTTCTCAAGGATCTAAAACTAGGAATACCATTTGACCCAGCAATCCCATTACTGGGTATATACCCAAAGGATTATAAATCATTCTACCATAAAGACACATGCACACATATGTTTATTGCAGCACTATTCACAATAGCAAAGACTTGGAACCAACCCAAATGCCCATCAATGATATACCGGATAAAGAAAATGTGATATATATACACCATGAAATACTATGCAGCCATAAAAAAGGATGAGTTTATGTCCTTTGCAGGGACATGGATGAAGCTGGAAACCATCATTTTCAGCAAACTAACACAGGAACAGTAAACCAAACACCACATGATCTGATTCGTAAGTGGGAGTTAAACAATAAGAACACGTGGACACAGGGAAGGGAACATCACACACCAGGGACTGTTGGGGGTGGGCGGCTAGGGGAGGGATAGCATTAGGAGAAAATACCTAGCGTAGATGACTGGTTGATGGGTGCAGCAAACGACCATGGGACGTGTATAGCTCTGCAACAATCCTGCACATTCTGCACATATATCCCAGGACTTAAAGTAATAAAAATAAATTTTAAAAAGAGAATTAAAAAAGCAGAAAGAAACAGAAAAAGTGGACAAATATGTGGAAATTAAACAACACAATACTGATTAACCATGGTATCTAAGAATAAATCAAAGGAAAAGTTTAAAGTATCTTGAGACAATCAAAACACAACAAAAGAAAACTTAGGAGATAAAGTAAAAGCGCACTAAGAGGGAAGTTTAGAGTGATAAAAGCCTAAGCAAACTTTTTAATCAAAAAATTTTTTAATCAAAAAATTAAAAAATGTCAAATAAACATCCTAACTTTTGCCTCAAGGAACTATAAAAATAAAATAAACTTATTCTAATTATAGAAATAGAAAATTAAAAATAAAAATTAAAGCAGTGATAAATAAAACAGAGACTAGAAAAAAATAGGAAACAATCAACAAAATCAGAGCTGTGTTTTTGAAAAGATACACAGAATTAACCATACCCTTAGTGAGACTATGAGAGAAAGAGAAAATGCTCAAATAATATCAGAAATTAAAAATGTGACATTATGAGGAAAACCTAAGAAATAAAAAGAAATAAAAAGGAATATAAGACACTATTGTGAACAAGTATATATTAACAAATTGAACAATCGATAATAAATTTATATTTCACTAGAAACATGTAATGTACCAAAATAGAATTGAAAAGAAAATGAAAGCCTGACCAATAACAAATAATGAGATTTAATCATTAATCAGAAACCTTCCAACAAAGAAAAGCCCAGGACCAATCTATTTATGGGCAAATTCTACCAAACATTCAAAGAAAATTAATACCAATTCTTCTGAATTTTTTTCAGAAAAATAGAAGAGAGAGCATTTACAAGCTTTTTTAAAAATAAGGTTAATATCACCCATAGAAAGTCAGAAAGACCTCACAAAAAGAAAACTTCATGTCAATATTCCTGATAAACACAAATGCAAAAATCATTAATAAATTACTGAAAAAGTGAATTCAACCACACATTAAAAGCATCACATGACATGAACAAGTGGCATATATCCCTGTGATGCAAGAATGTTTAACACATGCAAGTCAATCAATGTGATACACCACATTCATAGAATAAAAGATTAAAACTGCATAATTGTGTCAATAGATGCAGAAAAGCCACTTCAAAAAAATCAACATTCATTTATAATAAAATCAATCTCAAAAAATACATATAGAAGAAACTTACCTCAACAAAATAAAACCCATGTATGAAAAGTCTGCAAGTAACATCATAATCAATAGGAAAAAACTGAAAACTTTTCCTCTAAGATCAAGTACCAGGCAAGGATGCTGACTCTTGCCACTTGTATTCAACATGGGACTGGAATTTCTTGCCAGAGAAATTAACCACAAAAACAAAATAAATAAATAAATAAAAGGCATCTAAATATGAAAGGAAGAAGTAAAATTATCTGCTTGGAGATGATATGATCATGTGTTTACAAACCTTAAAATCTCAACAAAACAACTGTCAGAACTAACAAGTGTATTCAGAAAAGTTACAGAATGCAAAATCAACTTAGAAAATTCGTGGAGTTTTTATACATTAACAGCAAAATATACCAAAATGAAATTAAGAAAGATATTCCACTTATAATCAAAAGAGTAAAATATTTAGAAATAAATTTATCCAAAGAAGTAAAAACAAAAACCAAAAAACCATAGACTGGACATTTTACAAGTTCTATGAGAGAAATTACAGAAGACGGAGAAAAATGGAAAGTCATTCTTCGTTCGTGAATTGGAAGAAGTAATATAATTAAAATGTACATTCAACCTAAAGTGATCTACAGATTTAATAAAATCCCTACGAAAAATTCCAATGCCATTTTTCACATAAGTAGAAAAACAATTCCAAAATTCTTATAGAACCACAAACGACCTCGAATAACCAAAGCAATCTTGAGAATGTCACACAAATCTAGAGGCATCACACTTCCTGACATCAAACTATATTAAAGAGCTGTAGCAATCAAAACAGCATGATCCTGGCATAAAAACAATTATACCAATGGAACAGAATTGAAATCCCAGAAACAAACCCACATATATATGTCAATTAATTGCTGACAAGGGTGCCGAGAATAAACAATAAGAAAAGGATATTCCCTTCAATAAATGGTGTAGAGAAAACTGGATATTCACATGGAAAGAATGAAATTGGAGTTTCATAGTACACTGTATGCAAAAATTAACTCAACATAGATTAAGGACTTAAATATAAGACTTGAAATCATAAAACTCCTAAAAGACAGTAGGGAAAAACTTTCTGACATTTGTCTTGGCAATGATTTTCTGGATGTGACATCAAAAGCATAGGCAACAAAAGCAAAAACAAATAAGTGGTACTACATCAAACTAAAATGCTTCTACACAACAAAGGAAATAACACAGTGAAGAGACAACCTAAAAAAAGGGAGAAAATATTTGCAAACCATATATTTGATATGGGGTTAATATTCAAATTACTTAAGGAACTCATACAAATCCATAACAAATATTATTTAATAAACCAATTAAAAATTGGCACAAATTTTGATAGAAATTTTTCTAAAGAAGATATTTAAGTAAATAGTCAGCAGTTATATGTAAAGGTGTTCAACATCACTAATCATCAGAGACATGCAAATAAAAATCACAGTGCGATATCACCTCACACCTATTACAATGGTTTTTAAAAAGACATGAAATAACAAGTGTTGATGTGAGTGTGGAGGGAAAAAAACACTTGTACAATGTTGGTAGGAATGTAAATATGTGCAACCTACTGTAGAAAACTGTATGGTAATTTTTCAAAAAATTAAAAATAGAAATATCATATGATTCAACAATTCCACTTTTGGGTATATACCCAAAGGAACGGAAATCAAGATCTTGAAAAGGTATCTGCACCCTCATGTTCGTTGTTGCATTATTCACAGTAGCCAAGATATGAAATCAACCTACATGTCCATCAGCAGCTAAATGCATAAAGAAAATGGGATATAAAAACACAATGGAATACTCTTCAGCCATCAAAAATAAGAAAATCCTGTCATTTGCAACAACATGGATGAACCTGGTGGAAATTAAGTTATGTGAAATAAGCCAACCACAGGTAGACAAATGCCACATGATCTCACTTCTATGTGAAATCTTAAAAAAAAAAAAAGTGAATTTATAAAAGCAGAGAGAAGAATGGTGGTTACCACGAGCTGGGGTTGGGGATTTGGGGATATGTTGGTCAAAATATCCAAACACCACTTACACAGGAGGAGTAAGTTCAAGAAATCTATTGTACAGCATTGTGTCTATAGTTAATAATAATGCATTGTATACTTGAAAATTGCTTACAGAGTAGATTTTGAGTGTCCTCAACACACAAAAATAATTATGTGAGAGAATATATACAATAATTAACTCACTTTAGCCATTTCACAATGCATAAATATGTCAAAACAGCATGTTGTATCATAAACATATATGATTTTACTTGTCAACTAAAAATAAAAAAAATATATAATAGAAACAACATATTCTCCAGTAATCTTGCTTCAGGGTATTTATCCAGAAGAATTAAATCAGGATCTTAAAGAGATACTAATACTCCTATGTTTGTGGAATCACGATTGCCAATAACCAAGACATGGAAACAATCTAAATAACTATCAAGAGATGAATGAAGAAAATATGATGTATTCATACAATGGAATATTATTAAGCCTTAAAAAGGAATAAAACCTGACACATGTTATCACATGGATGAACCTTGAAGAGATAATGCAAGGTAAAATAAGCCAGTCACATAAAGACAAACACTGCATGATTCCACTTACATGAGGTTTCCAAAATATCTAAAATACTCAAACTTATAGAAGCAGAGAGTTTAATGGCAGTTGTCAAGAATTGGGAGGAGAAAATGGAGAGTTGTTATTTAATGGATATAAAGTTAAAGTTATGTAAGGTGCATAAGTTCTAGATATCTGCTGTAAAACACTGTGCTTCTAGTTAACAATACTGTAGTCTACACTAAATATCTGTTAAGAGGGTAGGTCTCATTTTAAGTTTGGTTACCACAATAAAAAAAGTTTTAAAAAGAAGTGCAATTTTGATCCACAACCATAGAATTTGCTAGATGTAATAAAATTCTCTTTCGATTTTAAAAGTCAGCAAAAATTATACCGCAGTCACAACTATGCCAGATAACTTCGGGTGGCTGTGAAAAGAACTCCAGTTAATTCATCATTTATTTGGCAGCAATGCAAAAATTAGGTTCACCAAATCTGAAGTCATTTTGTCTAGATTCAAACTCCAGATCTACCACTGATACAAGTTACTTAATCTGTAAGTGGTGGAGTTTTCTCATCTGTAAATGGGATAACAACAAACAATAGGATTTATATGTTGATAACATGAATGTCTGGCACATAGCAAGCAGGCCATAAATGTTAGCTACTATTATTAGTGGTTATGCTCCTGAATATATTTGGAAGGTAAAGCTCTTATCCATTCCCATAAAATCCACCATCTTTCTCTAGCACCGACTTGGAATAATGCCTCTCCTGCTTACTCACAGCCAGTTATAACTCCACTATAGACCCCATCAAAAGACCTGTTTCCTTAAACATTCCTCCTGATAGTGTCAATTGGAGCAAATATAAATGTAACACAGGCTTCAAATCTGGGTGGCACATGTGTAGGAAGAGCCTCTGGCATAGCAGGTCAAATCCACTAACAGGTAAGCTTAAATGAATTTATGCCTATTAGAGTGTATATTCTGAGCTCACAATTACAACCCAAAAAATGGATTTTAAAATCACTACAGATCACTCCTTGAGAGATTGGCTCAATGAGGGACTCTGAACACAAAATTAAAAAAACAAAAAACAAAACAAAAAAAAAACCACTTTTTTTTCCACATACAAGGCTGTATGCTTTTGTGTCAAAATTAAACATGAAACTAGCTTCTATGTTTCAAAAAAATAAAAAACAACAACAACAAAGAAACAAAACAAAACAAAACAAAAAACAGTTGGAGAAGATGTCCATAAAGGCAATAAAATGATGACAGTGATGGAAAGAATTTTGAAAATGATATAAAAAATCAATAGCTGGAAGAGGCTATTGGAAAAATTTCTTACGTTCTAAGAGCAATGAATAAAGTAAACATCCTAATACATTTTAACATTTACTGAGCCCTTATATGTCAGGTATTTTGTCTACATTACCTCCTTTTTATTTTCCTCATGGCAATCTTATGAGGTATGAGTCATTTTTATCCTCATTGTACCAATGAGGAAACTGAGGCTTAAATTGGCAAAAGAACCTTGGGAAAAAACAAAACAAACAAACAAAAAAAACAGGAATCACATGGTTTCAAACTTAACAGTTCAGCTTCAAAGCCTACAGTTATAACCATTGTGTTACACTTCCTCCCATATTATTTGGGAAAAGGACAGACTCATTTATTAACTTTAGAGTTTGCTAAGTTAAATAAGAGTGTTAGCAATTTAGATATGATCACTTAAAAAGACAGCAATGAATTACACAACTTACAGAGCAGTAGAGGCAAGATAATAATTGGAATAAAACACGCTATAAATCCAAAAGAAGGCAGGAAATGAGAAAAAAATGTTTAAAAAAGGAGAATAAAGGAACCACAAAACTAGATGGTAGAAATAAATCCAAAAAGTATCAGTACACATGAAAAGCAAATGGATTAAACTCAAAAGTTTGAAAGATTATCTAAATGGGATTTTAAATGATACTCATAAGACTCATATCTTACTTATAAGACACAGAAAGCTGGACTCTTAAAAAAGTTGAAAATAGGTATGCCAGACAAATCTCAAGCAAAATAATGAGAGATAAACCTAATGGGAGAGGGTAACACATCTTCCTTAAAAACTGGCAGTTTAAGTATTCAAATATTAGTAAGATTACAGGAGTGATGAATATCACAAAGAACAAATTTGATATGAGACATATTTAGAACATATGGTGGCTTTCTTATTAATTACACATGGAACATTTACAGAATTGACTACATGTTAGGTGCTAAAGCAAGGATCAAAAAATGTCAAAGAATATGTATCACATATGATATAGTCTCTGAGTGCAATGCACTTTACAAATAAATAGTAAACAAACAAAAATATTAAAGGTGTGTTTAGAAATTCAAGTGCACATTTCATATTTCACTGTTCAAAGCAGAAATTATAATGGGAATAGGAAGATAATTCAAATTCAATTTTAGTAAACACAGATACCAAAACTTCGGAAATACAGAGAAAAAGAATGTTCAGGGAAGTGTACAGCCTTAAATTTTTATATTGCAAAAGAAGAAAGCTTAAATACTAAGTTAATTATCCAGCTTAAAGAAAACTTTGAAGAACAAAAAAATAATCCAAAGCAATGTGGAAGGGAAGAAATTATAAATACGAAAGTAAAAATATTGAATAGAAAAAGTCAAATAAATCAACTGAAATAAACAGTAATCATTTGAATCAACAAATATTTTGTAGGTTTATCAAGAAAAATGAAAAAAAAATACTAAGAAAAAAAGTTCATAACTACATATGATTTAAAGATTTTTAAAATAAGGGAATACCATACACAACTTCACACCAACACATTTAAAAACTTACTCAAAATTGCCAATTTACTAGGAAATGATAACTTCCAAAAATAACTCAGGAAGAAATGAAGCCAGATTGAACCTATAATCATTAAAATCGTTGAACCAATTGTTTAAAAAAATTCTACAATGAAATAAACAACAAAGAATGGTGATAAAAAGAACAGGAGCTAATCGTTTAAGGATGTTTCTATCAAACATTCAAGGGATGGATAATTCCAATTTTATGCAAGTTTTTCCAGAAAATAGGAAGAAAGAAACGCTATCCAGCTCATTTTACGAAACTAACCTAACCTTAATACATAAGAGAAAGAGGTAGTCATAATACAAGCAAGCAAGAAAAAAATCAGCTAAAATTGTAACAAATTATTAAAGGCCAAATGTGGGTTAGCATATCAGTCTGGACATATCAATCTGGAATAGCTGTAGGCCGAGACACAAGAGAAATTCTGAGACTGTTTTACATGTATCTCCACCAGGTAATCAGGAAAAAGATTGAGGGAAGGCCAGGAGATCAAAGAAAGCCCCCCTCAATGATATGGGCATGCAAAAGCTGTGCTCCTCAGAGAAGAAAGACAAAACTTCTCTTGCTTACCTAGATCCTTCAGTCTTGCAAGCCAAAAGCCTTAAACCACTAGGGGAGAGTTAGTTAATGCTGATGTTCTCAGGAGAGAGGGAAAGATTTACTGTCACTTCAGGGGGACTAGAAGCAATGCCCTTTCTGCCTGTTGGGATGAGTAGGAAACACTTTTTTCTCAAAGGACAAAGGAAATGATTCATTTCTGTTGGGAAGAGTTAGAAGAAGTTTTATACTCCTAGAAGAGAAGAAGAAAACTGCTTTGGGCCCAGGATCCTACACCAATACAAAGCAAATGGATACTACTATTGAGAGAGGAGCAAGAAACTCCCACATAAGAGCAACTACAGATACAAAGCATAGTTTGACTATCACAAAGTCAAAGGTAGAAATTATAACAACCTGGCCCATCCTCCCAGATACACTGGGCCTGACCTAGACTAAGACTACACCAGAATGAAAGAGTGTTTTTCTGTCTTCACCGCAAGCCTAGTAGCTAGCAATAAGCAATAGCATTCTACCACTAGGCAAGGGGCAAGAGCATGGAGAGAGACCCCTCTGTGACTCAGACATACAGGAATGATCAAAAGATGTGGGGTGAGCCAAAACTGAGAAAAACCTTTCGGCACTCAGGCCCCTCTTTAAGAACAAGAAAATAAGATCCCAATTCTGCAGTAATTTGAAGCCTGTATTGCCCAGAAAGTCTTGGCATCAACAACAAATCTCAAACTTGGCTTAAGTCATGAGTTAACTTATTCAAAACTTAGTATTAACAAGCTAACAAAGGAAGAGACATGCCCGTTTTCAGACATTTAATATATTAAAAGATCTAGTGGAGAAGACAGACTACATGTGCCAACAGATAGGGAATTTCAGCAGAAAGATGGACACCATAAGGGTCAGATGGGACTGTAGTCCAGGAAATGTGGTCTGTCTCACTGAATACTGGTATAAATCCAGAAAATAATGCATAGAGCAGCTATCTGAGGACATGAAGCTATAAACAGTAGCAAACATATTTGAGAAAAACACTGTAAGTAACACTGAATTAGTTGTGCATTTACTTTTTTTTAATCTGGCATTTGCCAGACCTAGATTCAATGACAGTAAAAACAATCTAGAATTGTGTATCGAGTACAGTCAGAAGTACCTCCAAGTAAAATTATCCCTTACTATTCTGAGAAGGATGAATAAAGAGACTGCTAAGGACTAGAGACAGTAAGGGAATGCCCAGGTTGTTTTTCCTTTTTTTTTTTTTTTTTTTAATCACTTTTTCTTCATCCTAGTCCCCCCTGAATGAAGCCACACAACAGGCAGTGGGGTCAATGTCTGGGAAGGTGCCTAGAACTATAAGGAAGGAAAATTATTCTTTCTGAACAGGAAAGCTATAGTCCTAAAACCGCTGGAAAAGACCTCATAGTGCTCTCTCTCTCTCTCTGTTCCTTTATCTCTCTCTCCCTCCATCCTCCTCCTTCTCCTCTTCCTATTCCTTCTCCTCCCACTGCTGCCCACCTATGAATGCAAAAGCAGTCCCAGGAAGAATGTGAGGTGGGTTTAGGGCAAAGAGCTGGAAAGATTAATCACAGAGAAGAAGGAGATAAAGAGAGCAATCCCATAAATTTGTGTCTGAATTATTGGGCTCAACTCCCAACTTTGAATACATGTATCTACTCATAACAACCTATAGATACTTGATCTACAGGGTAGATCATCACCTAGGTCCAATGACAGATGATTTAAAATAAAATTTCAGAAAATTTGAAAACCGAACTGACTTTGGAACCATAACACACAGAATGAGGCAAGAATTTGTGGCCTGGACTTAACATGGTGAATTGCCTGGTAGAAAAATCACACACACAAAAAAAACCATTAACACTCTCCTTGGAATTTAAACAAGGATATAATCTAAAATTACTTGACAAACATACACATACACACACACACACACACACACACAAAGGAAAATCTAAACTCATAAGTAAAAGATAAACAATAAATTCCATCTCAGATGACATAAATGTTGAAACTATCAGACATAAACCTTTAAATGAACTAACACAACAATGCTCCAAGAAGTAAGTGTAAACTAACTCAATAGAAATGTATAAAGGTATAAAGTTTCAGTAAATAAACAAAAAACATAAAGAACACAATGGAAATTTTATACTTAAACAACATAATGATCAAATTGAAAAAAATACTGGATGGGATCAATATCAGAATGGAGATGAGAAAGGAAAACCTGCAAACTTGAAGATAGAGAAGCCAATATAACCAAAAGCTAGCTATTGGAAAAGATTAATAAAATTGACAATGTGGTACTAATAAAATAATAGACACATATAAAATAGAAAAGAATAGAGTTCAGAAATAAACCATGATAAATAAGGCCAATTGATTTTTAAAGTTATTTTTATTGTGGTAAAATATATGTTTGCCTGTCTGTTCCTCCAAGATTTGATTCAGTGGATGTAAAGTGGAAGAGGGGTCCTGAAATTTTTATTTTGAAAAGTCTTCTGATGAGACCCCCATCAATGCCGTACATTGAGAACCACTGAGAGAAGATGCCAAAGATGACTAAGGACTAACAACATTTAATAATAGTATGTTTGAGAAACATAGACTGGAAAGAATGTGACATTTGGAAAAAATAGAGATGTATTTATTGTGTTAGAGTATGAGGTACACAATGGGATGGCATTTGGGTGAGAATGAGGCTTATGGAAAATTAAACTAGAAACATGATTTAGTATAATATTTTGAACAATCTTGCTTGCCATGGCATGGGATTTTGTATTTATTCTGTAAGCAGCCAGGAACCAGTGGTTATTTTGCAGCAGGAATATAACAAATTACATTTATTTTTAATTAATTTAATAAATATTTATTCAGTCCCTATTCTGGGTATTGCAGTGGGTGCTAGGCATGGGGCTACAATACAATACTAAGCAAGATAAACAGTATAAAAATAGATTGGAATGGAGAAAGAGCAGAGTCTGGAAGTCCTATTAAGAGATCACTGAAGTAGTCCTAGAAAGCAATATTGAGTAGAAAAAGAGGCAATGACAAAGACCTGAATTAAATTAAAACAGTGGAAATGGGGCCAGGGAAGGAGACAAGAGGCTACAATAGAAAAAGAGTTGAAAGTCATATTCAGAGGACCTGATGAACTATTGAACATGAAGAAGGAGAGAAAAGGAGGAGCAAAGAAGATGAAAGATTTCTACTTAAGCAAACTGGTGAGACAATGATGAGAGAGAGAGAGAGAGAATATCAGTCATTTTCCATTGTGAAACTCTCATACCAGTTTAGCCTCCTTAATAATGGAGGCATCTCAGAGTTAACATTCAGTTGTCCTATACTTCTATGGTCAGGGTTTCTTAACCTCAACGTTAATGACCTTTCATCTCAGATAATTAATTGTATGTGAGGAGGGGGATAGGGGAGTAGAGGAGGCTGTACTGTGCATTGTAAAATGTGTGACAGCATCAATGACCCCTAGCCACTAAAGGCCAGTCACACTTCCCTAGTCAGAGCAATCAAAAATATCTGTAAGGAGGTGGAGCAAGATGGCAGAATAGAAGGCTTCACTGATTGTCTCCCTCACAAGGACACCAATTTAACAACTGTATACACAGAAAAAAAACTTCATAAAATACAAAAATTGGGTGAGCCCTTACAGTACCCAGTGTTAAATTCATATCCCTGAAAGAGGTGTTGAAGAGGAAGAAAAACAGTCTTGAATCACTGATGTCACTCCTCCCCCACCCTCAGCACCCTTGGTGGCAGCAGCAGCAGCATCAGAATGTTGCGCAGATTATCTTTGGTGTTGGGGGAGGGAGAGAAGCAACTGTGAGGCATTGACCTAAGAAATGTCCTGTTGGAGCAGAAAGGAAAACCACACCAAACTCAGCTGACACTCGCCTGTGGAGAGACCATTTAAGCCAGCCCTAGCAAAAGGGGAATTACTAATCCTAGCAGTCAGAACTTGAGTTCCCACAAACCTCACCATCATGGGCTACAGTTCTCTGGGTCTCTAAGTAAACTTGAAAGGAAGTCTAAGCCCTAAGGACTGCAACACTTCAGTGAGTCCTAGTGCTAACCAGGTCAAGAGACAGTGATTTGGGGTGAGGAACGTAATCTACTGAGACACCAGCTAGGACAGCTAAGAAAGTGCTGTCATTACACCTCCCCTAACCCAAGGTTGCACAGCTCGTGGCTCAAAAAGAGATGCCTTCCTTCCACTTGAGGACAGGAGAAGGATGAGTAGGGAGGACTTTTTCTTGCATCTAAAATACCAGATCACAGCAGGAAACAGCACTGGACAGAGCCATGAGAACCCCATTCCATTCCCTACCTCCCAAATGACATTTCTAAACAGGCTGTGGGTTAGAAGGGAATTCACTGCCTTGAAGAGAAGGACCCAGACCTGGCAGCATTTATTACCTGTTAACTTAAGAGCACTTGGGCCCTGAATAACCAGCAGCAACATCCAGGTAATATGTAGAGGACCTTGGGTGAGCCACTAAGACTTTCTGGCTTCAGGTGAGAATGAGCACATTACCAGCTATGGTTGCTAAAGGGTGAAACTCCTGCTTGAGAGAAGCAGAAAGAGTAATAAGGGGGACTTTCTGTTGCTCCGTAAGTAGTAGCTTTGCACAGGAGGATAGAATACCAAGCAAACACTTGGTTTCCCCAATTTCAAAGCATGACAATTGGATAGCATTTCTGGAACTGCTCTGGGCCAGAGGGGAACCCAAGACACTGAGGGGTGAGCCCCAGGCCAGGTAGCATTCACCACAAGATGACTGAAGAGCCCTTGGGATTTAGGTGGTAGTCTACTATTATTCCCTGTGGCCTGTGGTCTCAAGAGCTATTTGGTGGGGATCTTTTGACTTTGGAAAGAGAGGGGGAGAGTGGGAAGGACTGCATCTTGTGGTTTGAGTGCCAAGTCAGCCACAATACAATAAAACACCAAGTATACTTCAAAATGTTTGACTAGTTCCTGACTCTCAGACAGCGACTCTGACCTCACCTAGAGCCTGGGGGAACTCATCATCCTGAATGGAAGAACACAGGTATAGAAAGCTTTGCAACCTGCTGATTGTAGAGCCCCAGGTTCTTGAGCAATCATAGACAGTAGCCAGGGAGCAGAGACACCAGGTCTTGAATGAGACCCAAAGCTGTGCTGGCTTCTGTTCTGACCCACTGCAGTCATAGTGGTGGTGCTTCTGTCACTATACTTCCAGCTTTATGTGGCTAAGAACATAGAGAGAAAGACTCCATTTGTTTGGGAGAAAGTAAGAGAAAAGAACAAGAGTCTCTCTCTGGTAATCCAGAGAATTCTTCTGGATCTTTTCTAAGACAATCAAGGCGGTACCTCTATGAGTCTGCAAGAACCACAGTGTAACTGGGCTTGGGAACCCTTTAAAGCAGATACAGCTTAGATTACAACAACCAGGTCTTTTCAAATATCAGGAAAGCCTTACCAAGATGGACAGATACCAATAAGCCCAGGCAATGAAGACTACAATATATGCATAACTCTTTAATGCCCAGACACCAAAGAACATCTACATCAACAACACCCAGGATAATGTGACCTAAGCTAATGTACTAAATAAGGTACCAGGGAACAATTCTGGAGAAGCATAGATATGTGATCTTTCAAAATAGATGTGTTGAGAAAACTCAAAGAAATTCAGGATAGAACAGAGAAGAAATTCACAATTATATTAGATAAATTTATAAAGAGATTGAAATAATTAATTAGCTAAGCAGAAATTCTGGAGCTGAAAAATGCAACTGGCATACTGAAGAATGCATTAGAGTCTTTGATACAGTTTGGCTGTGTTCCCACCCAAATCTTGTTTTCAACTGTAGCTTCCATAATTCCCACGTGTTGTGGGAGGGACCTGGTGGGAGACAATTAAATCATGGGGGCAGATTCCCCCATACTGTTCTCATGGTGGTGAATAAGTCTCACAAGGTCTAATAACTTTATAAGTGTTTTCCCTTTTTACTTGGCTCTCATTCTTTCTCATCTGGTACCATGTAAGACATGCCTTTGCCTCACCATGATTGTGAGGCCACCTCAGCCACATGGAACTGTGAGTTCATTAAACCTATTTTTATTTATAACTTACTCAGTCTCATGTATGTCTTTATCAATACTGTGAAAACACACTGATGCAGTAAATTGTTACCAGAAGTGGGGTGCTGCTGAAGAGATACCTGGAAATGTGGAAGTGACTGTGGAACTGGGTAACAGACAAAAGTTGAAACAGTTTGGAGGGCTCAGAAGACAGAAAAATGTAGGAAACTTTGGGTACTTGTTGAATGGCTTTGAAGAAAATGCTAATAATGATATGGACAAAGAAATCTGGACTGAGGTGGTCTCAGATGGTGATAAGGAATTTGTTGGGAACTGGAGTAAAGGTGACTCTTCCTATGTTTTAACATAGAGACTGGTGGCATTTTGCCACTGCCCTAGAGATTTGTGGAACTTCTAACTTGAGGGAGATGAGTTAGGATATCTAGCAGAAGAAATTTCTAAGTAGCAAAGCATTCAAGAGATGACTTGGGTGCCATTAAAAGCATTGAGTTTTAAAAGGGAAACAGCATAAAAGTTTGGAAAATTTGCAACCTGATGATGTGCTAGAAAAGAAAAATCCATTTTCTGAGGATAAATTCAAGCAGGCTGCAGATATTTGCATAAGTAATGAGGAGCCAAATGTTAATTGCAAAGACAATCAGGAAAATGTCTTCAGGGCATGTCAGAGACCTTTGTGGAAGCCCCTCCCATCACAGGCCCAAAGGCCTAGGAGGAAAAAATGGTTTCATGGGCTAGACCCTGGGTCCCCCTTCTGTGTGCAGCCTAGGAACTTGATGCACTGCATCCCAGCCACTCCAGCCATGGCTAAAAGGGGCCAAGGTACACCTCAGGTCATGCTTTAGAGGGTGCAAGTCCCAAGTCTTGGCAGCTTCCATATAGTATTGAGCCTGTGGGTGCACAGAAGTAAGAATTGAAGTTTGGGAACCTCCGCCTAGATTTCAAAGGATGTATGGAAATGCCTGGATGTCCAGGCAGAAGTTTGCTGCAGGGTCAAGGCCCTAATGGAAACCTCTGTTAGAGTGGTGCAGAAGGGAAATGTGGGATTGGAGCCCCACACAGAGTCCCCACTGGGGCACTGCTTAGCACAGCTGTAAAATGGGCCACCATCCTCCAGACTGCAGAATGGTAATTCCATCAACAGTTTGCACCATGCACCTGGAAAATGACCAACCCTCAACACAAGCCTGTGAAAGCAGCTGAGAGGGAGGCTGTACCCTGCAAAGCCACAGGGGTGGAACTGCCCAAGACCATGGGAAACCACTACTTGCATCAGCATGACCTGGATGTGAGACAGAGTCAAAGGAGATCATTTTGGAACTTTAAGACTCATAGGAAGGACTTGCCTTGTCTCAGATGAAACTTTGGACTGTGGACTTCTGAGTTAAGCTTAAATGAATTAAGACTTTGGAGATTTATTGGGAAGGTATGATTGGTTTGAAGTGTGAGGACATGAGATTTGGAAGGGGCCAGGGTGGAAAGATATGATTTGACTGTGTTCCCACCCAAGTTGCATCTTCAATTGTAGCTCCCATAATTCCCATTTTGTTGTGTGAGGAACCTCATGGAAGACAATTGAATCATGGGGGCAGTTTCCCCCATACCGTTTTCATGGTAGTGAATAGGTCTCACAAGATCTAATAATTTTATAATGGTTTCCCCTTTAACTTGGCTCTCTCATTCACTCTTGTCTGCTGTCATGTAAGATGTACCTTTTGCCTTCCACCATGATTATGAGGCCTCCCCAGCCACATGGAACTGTGAGTCTATTAACCCTCTTTTTATTTATAAATTGCCCAGTCTGAGGTATCTCTTTATCAGCAGTGTGAAAATGAACTAATACACCATTTAATAGCAGAAATGATAAAGTGGAAATATTAGTGGTATGGAAAAAGGCTATTTGAAAATACACAGGGCAAACCTAAGAGCTATTGCCCTTAAAGAGGAGGTAGAGAAAGAGATAAGGGTAGATAGTTTACGCAAAGAAATAATAATACAGAATGTCTCAAACTTAGAGAAAGACATCAATATCCAAATACAATAAGATTATAGAACATCAAGTAGATTTAATACAAGGAGGACTACCTCAGGTATTTAGTAATCAAACTCCCAAAGGTGAAAATAAAGAAAGGATTATAAAAGCAGCAAGACAAAAGAAACAACATGCAGTTGAACTTCAATACATCTGACAGCAGACTTTTAAGTGAAAACCTTACAGGCAAGGAGAGAGTGACATGACATATTTAAAGTGTTGAAGAAAAAAATAATATTTTAAAACGGCCGAATAGGAACAGCTCCGATCTACAACTCCCAGTGTGAGCGACACAGAAGATGAGTGATTTCTGCATTTCCAACTGAGGTACCAGGTTCATCTCACTGGGGCTTGTCAAACAATGGGGGCAGGACAGCGGGTGCAGCCCACTGAATGTGAGCTGAAGCAGGGCAAGGCATTGCCTCACCCAGGAAGTGCAAGGGGTCAGGGAATTCCCTTTCCTAGCCAAAGGAAGTGGTGACAGGTGGCACCTGCAAAATTGGGTCACTGCCATCCTAATACTGCACTATTCCAATGGTCTTAGCAAACAGCACACAAGAAGATTATATCCCGCACCTGGCTCGGAGGGTCCCACACCCATGAATTCTGGCTCATTGCTAGCACAGCAGTCTGAGATCAAACTGCAAAGTGGCAGCAAGGCTGGGGAAGGGGCACCTGCCGTTGCTGAGGCTTGAGTAGGTAAACAAAGTGGCCTAGATGCTCGAACTGGGTGGAGCCCACCACAGCTCAAGGAGGCCTGCCTGCCTCTGTAGACTCCACCTCTGTGGGTAGGGCATAGCCAAACAAAAGGCAGCAAAAACCTCTGCACACTTAAATGTCTCTGTCTGACAGCTTTGAAGAGAGTAGTGGTTTTCCCAGTATGGAGTTTAAGATCTGAGAACGGATAGAATGCCTCTTCAAGTGGGTCCCTGATCCCCAAGTAGCCTAACTGGGAGGCACCCCTAAGTAGGGGCAGACTGACACCTCACATGTCCAGATGCCCCTCTGAAATGAAGCTTCCAGAGAAATAATCAGGCAGCAACATTTGTTGTTCAGTAATATTCACTGTTCTGCAGTATCCACTGCTGATACCCAGGCAAACAGAGTCTGGAGTGGACCTCCAGTAAATTCCAACAGACCTGTAGCTGAGGGTCCTGACTGCTGGAAGGAAAATGAACAAACAGAAAGGACATCCACACCCAAACCCCATCTGTACATCACCATCATCAAAGACCAAAGGTAGATAAAACCACAAAGATGGGGAGAAAGCAGTGCAGAAAACCTGAAAATTCTAAAAATCAGAGTGCCTCTCCCCCGCCAAAGGAATGCAGCTCCTCGCCAGCAACAGAACAAAGCTGGACAGAGAATGACTTTGATGAGTTGAGAGAAGAAGGCTTCAGTTGATCAAACTTCTCCAAGCTAAAGGACAAAGTTCAAACCCATCGCAAAGAAGCTAAAAACCTTGAAAAAAGATTAGACAAATGGCTAACTAGAATAACCAGTGTAAAGAAGTCCTTAAATGACCTGATGGAGCTGAAAACCATGGCACGAGAACTACGTGATGCGTGTATAAGCTTCAGTAGCTGATTCAATCAACCAGAAGAAAGGGTATCAGTGATTGAAGATCAAAAATGAAATGAAGTGAGAAGAGAAGTTTAGAGAAAAAAGAGTAAAAAGAAACGAAAAAAACCTTCAAGAAATATGGGACTATGTGAAAGGGCCAAATATACATCTGATTGGTGTAGCTGAAAGTAAGAGGGAGAATGGAACCTTGTTGGAAAATACTCTGCAGGATGTTATCCAGGAGAACTTCTCCAACCTAGCAAGGCAGGCCAACATTCAAATTAAGGAAATACAGAGAAAGCCACCAAAATGTGCCACAATAAGAGCAACTTCAAGACACATAATTGTCAGATTCACCAAAGTTGAAATGAAGGAAAAAATGATAAGGGCAGCCAGAGAGAAAGGTCTGGTTACCCAAAAAAGGAAGCCCATCAGACTAACAGTGGATCTTTCAGCAGAAACTCTACAAGCCAGAAGAGAGGAGGGACGAACATTCAACATTCTTAAAGAAAAGAATTTTCAATCCAGAATTTCATATCCAGCCAAACTAAGTTTCATAAGTGAAGGAGAAATAAAATCCTTTACAGACAAGCAAACGCTGAGAGATTTTGTCACCACCAGGCCTGCCCTAAAAGAGCTCCTGAAGGAAGCACTAAACATGGAAAGGAACAACCAGTAATAGCCACTGCAAAAGCATGCCAAATTGTAATGACCATCGATGCTAGGAAGAAACTGCATGAACTACCGAGCAAAATAAGCAGCTAACATCATAATGACGGGATCAAATTCACACACAAAAAAATTAAACTTAAGTGTAAATGGGCTAAATGGAGCAATTAAAAGACACAGACTAGCAAATTGGATAAAGAGTCAAGACCTATCAGTTTGCTGTATTCAGGAGACCCATCTCACATGCAGAGATACACATAGGCTCAAAATAAAGGGATGGAAGAAGATCTACCAAGCAAAAGCAAAACAAAAAAAAAGGCAGGGGTTGCAATCCTAGTCTCTGATTAAACAGACTTTAAACCAACAAAAATCAAAAGAGACAAAGAAAGCCACTACATAATGGTAAAGGGATCAATTCAACAAGAAGAGCTAACTATCCTAAATGCATATGCACCCAATACAGGAGCACCCAGATTCAGAAAGCAAGTCCTTAGAACCTACAAAGAGACTTAGACTCCCATACAATAATAATGGGAGACTTTAACACCCCGTTGTCAACATTAGACAGATCAACAAGACAGAAAATTAACAAGGATATCCAGGAATTGAACTCAACTCTGCACCAAGCGGACCTAATAGACATCTACAGAACTCTCCACCCCAAATCAACAGAATATACATTCTTCTCAGCACCACATCTCACTTATTACAAAATTGACCATATAATTGGAAGTAGAGCACTCCTCAGCAAATGTAAAAGAACAGAAATTATAACAAACTGTCTCTCAGGTCACACTGCAATCAAACTAGAACTCAGGATTAAGACACTCACTTAAAACTACTTGACTACATGGAAACTGAACAACCTGTTCTTGAATGACTACTGGGTACATAACGAAATCAAACCAGAAATAAAGATGTTCTTTGAAACCAATGAGAACAAAGACACAACATACCAGAATCTCTGGGACACATTTAAAGCAGTGTGCAGAGGGAAATTTATAGCACTAAATGCCCACAAGAGAAAGCAAGAAAGATCTAAAACTGACACCCTACCGTCACAATTAAAAGAACTAGAGAAGCAAGAGCAAACACATTCAAAAGCTAGCAGAAGGCAAGAAATAACTAAGATCAGAAGAGAACTGAAAGAGATAGAGACACAAAAATCCCTTCAAAAAATCAATGAATCCAGGAGCTGGTTTTTTGCAAAGATCAACACAATTGTTAGACCGCTAGCAAGAGTAGTAAAGAAGAAAAGAACGAAGAATCAAATACACGCAATAACAAATGATAAAGAGGATATCACCACCAATCCCACAGAAATACAAACTACCGTCAGAGAATACTATAATCTCATCTATGCAAATAAACTAGAAAATCTAGAAGAAATGGATAAATTCCTGGACACATACACCCTCCCAAGACTAAACGAGGAAGAAGTTGAATCCATGAAAAGACCAATAACAGGCTCTGAAATTGAGGCAATATTTAACAGCCTACCAACCAAAAAAAATCCAGGACCAGACAGATTCACAGTCGAATCCTACTATTCAAATCAATAGAAAAAGAGGGAATCCTCCCTCACTCATTTTATGAGGCCAGCATCATCCTGATACCAAAGGCTGGAAGAGTCACAACAAAAAAAGGGAATTTTAGACCAATATCCCTGATGAACATTGAAGCAAAAATCCTCAGTAAAATACTGGCAAACTGAATCCAGCAGCACATCAAAAAGCTTATCCACCATGATCAAGTGGGCTTCATCCCTGGGATGCAAAGCTGATTCAACATATGAAAATCAATAAATGTAATCCAGCATATAAACAGAACCAAAGACAAAAACCACATGATTATCTCAATAGATGCAGAAAAAGCCTTTGACAAAAGGCAACAGCCCTTCATGCTAAAAACTCTCAATAAATTTGTTATTTATGGGATGTATGCCAAAATAATAGGAGCTATTTATGACAAAACCATAGCCAGTATCACACTGAATAGGCAAAAACTGGAAGCATTCCCTTTGAAAACTGGCACAAGATAGGATGCCCTCTCTCACCACTCCTATTCAACATAGTGCTGGAAGTTCTGGCCAGAGCAACTAGGCAGGAGAAAGAAATAAAGAGCATTCAATTAGGAAAAGAGGAAATCAAATTGTCTCTGTTTGCAAATGACATGATTGTATATTTAGAAAACCCCATCGTCTCAGCCCAAAATCTCCGTAAGCTGATAAGCACCTTCAGCAAAGTATCAGCATAGAAAATCAATGTGCAAAAACCACAAGCATTCTTATACACCAATAACAGACAAACAGAGAGCCAAATCATGAGTGAACTCCCATTCACAATTGCTTCAAAGAGAAAAAATTACCTAGGAATCCAACCTACAATGGATGTGAAGGAACTCTTCAAGGAGAACTACAAACCACTGCTCAGTGAAATAAAAGAGGACACAAACAAATGGAAGAACACTCCATGCTCATGGACAGGAAAAATCAATACTATGAAAATGGCCATACTGCCCAAAGTAATTTATAAATTCAATGACATCCCCATCAAGCTACCAATGAATTTCTTCACAGAATTGGAAAAAACTACTTTAAGGTTAATATGGAACCAAAAAAGAGCCTGCATTGCCAAGATAATCCTAAGCCAAAAGAACAAAGTGGAGGCGTCATGCTACCTGACTTCAAACTATACCACAAGGCCACAGTAACCAAAACAGCATGGTACTTTTACCAAAACAGAGATATAGACCAATGGAACAGAACAGAGCCCTCAGAAATACCACACATCTACAACCATGAGATCTTTGACAAAACTGACAAAACAAAGCCATGGGGATAGGATTCCCTATTTAATAAATGGTGCTGAGAAAACTATCTAGCCATATGTAGAAAGCTGAAACTGGATCCCTTCCTTACACTTCATACAGAAATTAATTCAGGATGGTCTAAAGACTTAAATGTTAGACCTAAAACCATGAAATCCCTAGAAGAAAACCTAGGCAATGCCATTCAGGACATAGGCATGGACAAGGATGTCATGTCCAAAACACCAAAAACTATGGCAACAAAAGCTAAAATTGACAAATGGGACTTAATTAAACTAAAGAGCTTCTGCACAGCAAAAGAAACTACCATCAGAGTGAACAAGCAACCTACAGAATGGGAGAAAAAACATTAAAAAGGGGCAAAGGATATGAACAGACACTTCTCAAAAGAAGACATTTATACAGCCAACAGACACATGAAAAAATACTCATCATCACTGGCCATCAGAGAAATGCAAATCAAAACCATAATGAGATACCATCTCACACCAGTTAGAATGGCAATCATTAAAAAGTCAGGAAACAACAGGTGCTGGAGAGGATGTGGAGAAATAGGAACACTTTTACACTGTTGGTAGGTCTGTAAACTAGTTTAACCATTGTGGAAGACTGTGTGGCGATTCCTCAAGGATCTAGAACTAGATGTACCATATGACTCAGCCATCCCATTACTGGGTATACACCCAAAGGATTACAAATCATGCTGCTAGAAAGACACATGCACATGTATGTTTATTACGGCACTATTCACAATAGCAAAGACTTGGAACCAACCCAAATATCCATCAATGATATCCATCAATGATAGACTGGATTAAGAAAATGAGGCACATATACACCATGGAATACTTTGCAGCCATTAAAAGGGATGAGTTCATGTCCTTTGTAGGGACATAGATGAAGCTGGAAACCATCATTCTCAGCAAACTACTGCAAAGATAAAATACCAAACACCTCATGTTCTCACTCATAGGTGGGAATTGAACAATGAGAACACTTGGAAACAGGAAGGGGAACATCACACTCCAGGGCCTGTCATGCCATGGGGGGATAGGGGAGGGATAGCATTAGGAGATATACCTAATGTAAATGACGAGTTAATGGATGCAGCACACCAACGTGGCACATATATACATATGTAACAATCCTGCAAGTTGTGCGCATGTACCCTAGAACTTAAAGTATAATAAAAAAAAGAAAAAATAATAATTATGCTACAATAGTGTATCTGGCAAAAATATCCATCCAACATGAAGAAGAAACAATTTTCCAGATAAATGAAAGCTCAGGGCTTTCATAAACATCAACTTGTGTGGAAAAAAAAAAAAGGTTAAAAGGGTACTTCAATCAGAAAACACAAAACATAAATGAGCAATAAGTAATCACCTGAAGATAAAAGAGTAAGTACTGATAATAGTACTTACCAGTAATCACTGGTAATAGTAAGTTCACATAAAAAACAGTATACTGTATTACTGTAACTGTGGTAAGTAAACTATTCCTATCCTAAATAAAAAGAATATTCAAGAAACCACTCAGAAATAATAACTACAAGTTTTTCAAGACATAGATAGTTCAAAAAGATATAAATAGTAACAAAAGAAAATTAAAAAGCAAGAGAACGAAGTTAATGTATAGAGTTTTTATTAGTTTTATTTAGCTTGTTTATATAAAAGTGTCAAGTCCTTACCACATAAAATTAATTCATTATAAAATAGTATTTGCAAGCCTCATGGTAACCTAAAACAAACAAAAAAATACAGTAGATACACAAAAATAAAAAGTAAGACACTAAATCATATCACATGAGAAAATCACCTTCCCTGAAAGATGACAGGAAGGAAAGAAAGAAGGAAAAGAAGACCACAAAACAACCAGAAAAAAAAAAAAAAATGACAGGAGTAAATCTTTACTTATCAATAATTTCAGGGAATGTAAGTAAACTCTCCACTCAAAAGACATAGACTGAATGAAAAAAACAAGACCCATTGATCTGTGCCTACAAGATACACACTTTACTTATAAAGACACACATATACTAAAAATAAAGGGATAGAAAAATATTCCAGTTTAACAGAAGCCAAGGAAGTGCAGGAGTAACTACATTTATGACACATAAAATAGATTTCAAGACAAAAACTATAAGACTAGCCAAAGAAGGTCATTATATAATGATAAATAGGTCAATTCAGCAAGAAGATATACTAGTTTTGAATATATAAGAACCCAATATTGGAGCACCCAGATACATAACGCAATTATTATTAGAACTAAAAAGAGTGATAGGCCCCAATACAGAAATAGCTGGAGTCTTCAAATTCCCACATTAAAAACTGGAGAGGTTCTATAGCAGAAGATCAACAAAGAAATATTAAAATTAATCTGCACTTGACTAGGTGCATTGCCTCATGCCTGTAATCTTAGCACTTTGGGGCACTGAGGAGGGCGGATTGCCTGAGCTTAGAAGTTTGAGACCAGCCTGGGCAACATGGTGAGACATCATCTCTACTAAAATACAAAAAATTAGCCAGACAAGATGGCACACACCGATAGTACCAGCTACTCAGCAGGCTGAAGCACAAGAATTGCTTAAACCTGGGAGGGGGAGGTTGCAGTGAGCTGAAGTCACACCACTGCACTCCAGTCTGGGTGACAAAGTGAGACTCTGTCTCAAAATAATAGTAATAATAATAATTATTATTATTTTACACTATAGACTAAATGAACTAATAGACATTTACAAAACATTTTATGCAACAACTACACAATACACAGTATTTTTCCCCAGCACATAATTTATTCTCAAGGATAAGCCATATGTTAGGTCTGAAACAAGTTTTAAAGCATTCAAAAATTGAAATAATATAAAGCATCTTATTTGGCCAAAATGGACTTAAAGTAGAAATTAAAAACAAGAAAAAAATTGGAAATTATACAAACACATGAAAATTAAATGGTGTGGTCCTGAATGATTAGTGGTCAATGAGGAAAACAAGAAAAAAATTTAAAAAAAATTTTCGAAACAATTGATAACAGAATGACAACACACCAAAACCTATGGGATACAACAAAGACAGTATTAAGAGGGAAGTTTATAGCTATAAGTGCTTACATCAAAAAGGAGAAAAGGCTACAAATAAACAACTTAATGATGCATCTTAAAGAAAAAGAAAAACAAGAGCAAACAATACCCAAAATTAGTAGAAGAAAAGAAATAATAAAGACCAGGGCAGAAATCAATGAAATTGAAATGAAGAAAATAATACAAAAGATCAATGAAACCAAAACTTGATTTTCTGAAAAGTTAAACAAACTTGACAAATTTTTAGCCAGAGTAAGAAAATAAGAGAGACACAAATAAATTATATCAAAAATAAAAAAGAGACATTACAACTGATGCTGCAGATGTTCAAAAGCCCATTAGTGGATACTGTGAGCAACTATATGCCAATAAATTAAAAAATCTAGGAGAAATGGACACATTCCTAGACACTTAAAACCTACCAAGATTAAACCAGGAAGAAATTCAAAACCTCAACAGAACAATAATCAGTAATGAGATTGAAGCCTTAATAGAAATTCTCCCAGTAAAGAAAAGCCCAGGATCTGATGGCTTCACTGCTGAATTCTTCCAAACATTAAAGAAATAATATCAATCTTACTCAAACCATTTCAAAAAATAGAGAAAAAAAGAAATACTTCCAAATTTATTCTACAAGGCCAGTATTACCCTGATACTAAAACCAGACAAAGACACATCAATAAAATAAAAACACAGACCAATATCTCTGATTAAAACTTACACAAAAATTCTTAACAAAATACTAGCAAGCTAAATTCAAAAACATTAGAAAAATTATTCTTCATGACAGAGGAAAGGTGGGGGATATGAGACAGGGCCGAACTGCAGCTCCCACTTGGATTGACAGAATACTGTGTAGAGACTCACACCATGGACTTTTGCTCCAGGAACCATGGCAGGACCATACCAGAAAAAGCAAAAGAAATCACAGATTCTTTGAAAGAAGCACCAGGCCACTGCAAATTCCATAAGACAGGCAAAAAACTGTACGCTCTCAAAGTACAAGGGAGGAAAACCTCCCTCTGAACACATGTCCTCACTGAGGAACCCGAAAATCCAGATTACAGAAGGAATTAACATTACTTACTGCTGAAACAGATTTAACATGAAATATAAAAAAAAAAATAGAAGCAGCAGTCGGAAGAGCCTTGTAGGCACTCCCATTCTCCTGCTCAATCTCAGGGAAGCCACCCCTGACTATACCTCACAGGAGCCCTCAGGGAAAACAACTGGCAGAATCTGGGGTGGAGGCGGGTCACAGGGTGAAAGATGCTTCCAATTTAACTTTTTAACGATTTTGACTGGGCACAAACTCTGTTGAGTAGAAGCTGGAGGCAAATGGGAACTGCTGCAGAAAGGAAAGCAGGAGTCACAGCTAATGTTGTGGGCAGATGGAAAAGGGCATGGGCTGAAATCAGTGCTTGCTTTCTCAGCAGGAAAACTTATGGCCTAAAGTTACATCTGAGTCCCACTCACAGGGTGCCTGGAGATAAACTTGGTGCTGATAGAAGGGCACAGCAAGACCGAGACTGGCCAGGTAAACTGGGTGGGAGCTGGGTGAGGCCTAAGGCTACCAGCTTTTCCTCACTTCCTTGGAGACATAGGCAACCATAATTCCCTCTGGAACATAACGTCATTGGTTCAAGAATCACCCACCATCCCCTACAGTGGCTTTGGTAAGCCCCACTCAAGGAGACTCTGAGCTTAGACCCACCTAACTCTGCCCCTACCTGATGGTATTTCTTTACCCACTTCAGAAGCCCATAACAAAAGACGTAAACTCTTGGGTGCTTTATGACCCCACTCATTGCCTGAGAAACCCAAATACTTATCCTGACCAATGTAGGGCAAGCTTATATCCATCTTCTACTATGACAGCTGCTGCTCTCTTGAAAGTGCTACCTCTGGCTGGAGACCAAACAGCTCAAGACATTACAGCACTCATGACAAGATAACCTTGCTCCCAAGAAGGAGAAAACAACAGCTAATTTACTTCTTTCAACATCCTGGCTAACCAGTGGTCCTGAGTCTGTCCACATGACAATTCACTGCTAGTATAACCAGCATTTGAGAAGTCCAGCACACTAAATTTATCTGCAACCAAAGACTCTCACAGAGTCTAATTCACTCCCCTGCCACCTCCACCAGAACAGGTGCTGGTATCCACACCTGGGAAACCTGAAGATGGAACAAATCGCAGGACTCTTTGCAGACATTCCCCAGCACCAACCCAGAGCCTGGTAGCCCTGCTAGGTGGCTAGACCCAGAAGAACAATAACAATCACTGCAGTCTGGCTCTCAGGAAGCCCCATCCCTAGGGGAAGGAGGAGTGCACCACATCAAAGGATCACCCTGTGAAATGACAATATCTAAACAACAGCACTTGAGTTCCAGATTTCTCCATCAAAATAGTCTACCCAAATGAGCAGGAATCAGAAAAGTAATTCTGATAATATGACAGAACAAGGTTCTATAACACCCCCAAAAAACCTCACTAGCTCTGCAGCAATAGACTCAAACCAAGAAGAAATCTGAACTGCCAGATAAAGAATTCAGAAGGTTGATTATTAAGCTACTAAAGGAGACACCAGAGAGAGGTGAAGATCAACTTAAAGAAATTCGGAAAAAAAAAAAAATCAGAATGTGGATAAGAAATGCTCCAGAGAAATAGACATCATAAAGAAAAAACAATCACAACTTCTGGAAATGAAAGACACACTCAGAGAAATGCAAAATGCATAGGAACATTTCAACAATAGAATCAAGCAAGTAGAAGAAAAAACGTCAGAGCCCAAAAACAAGAATTTCAAACTAACCCAACCAGGCAAAGTCAAGAAAGAATCAAATAAATTGAACAAAGCCTTGAAGAAATTTGGAATTATGTTAATCAGATAAACTTAAGAATGATTGGTGTTCCTGAGGAAGAAGAGTAATCTAAAAGCTTAGAAACATATTTGAGGCAAAAATTGAGGAAAATGTGTCAGGTATCACTAGAGATCTAGACATTCAAATACAAGAAGCTCAAAGAACACCTGGGAAATTCTTCACAAAAAGGTCATCCCCTAAGCACACAATTATTGGGTTATCTAAAGTCAAGACAAAGGAATAAATCTTAAGAGATATGAGGCAAAAAAATATCAGGTACCCTATAAAGGAAAACCTATCATATTTGCAGCAGATTTCTCAGCAGAAACCTTAAAACCCAAAAGGGATAAGGGTTCTATCTTTAGCCTCCTCAAACAAAATAATTGCCAACCAAAAATTTTGTATCCATCAAAACTAAGTTTCATAAATGAAGGAGAGATAGTCTTTTTTCAGATAAACAAATGCTGAGAGAATTCACCACTACCATGGCAGCACTAAAAAAAAAAAAAAAAAAAAAAAAAATGAGTTCTAAATCTTGAAACAAAACCTCAAGACACATCAAAATAGAACATCCTCAAAGTATAAATATTATGGGGCTTTATAATAATAACAAAATAAAAAGAAACACAAGATACTCAAACAAGTGGCATGACGAATAAAACAATACCTCACATCTCAATAATAACATTGAACGTAAATGGCTCAAATGCTCCTCTTAGGAGATACAAAATTGTAGAATGAATAAAAATCCACCAAATGAGTATCTTGCTGTTTTCAAGAGACTCATCTAATAAATAAGGGCTTGAATAAACTTAAGGTAAAGGGGTGGAAAAAGACATTCCATGCAAACGGAAACCAAAAGCAAGCAGGAGTAACTATTCTTCAACGAAACAGACTTCAAGCAACAGCAGTTAAAAAAGACAAAGAGAGCCATTATATAATAATAAAAGGAATAGTCCAGCATGAAAATACAATTCTAAATATATATACACCTAACATGGGAGCTCCCAAATTTATAAAACAATTATTATGGGGGTGGCTGGCAAGACGGCTGAATAGGAACAACCCTGGGCTGCAGCTCCCAGCAAGATCAATGAAGAAGATGAGTGATTTCTGCATTTCCAACTGAGGTACAGGGCTCATTGGGGCTGGTTAGACAGTGGGTTCAGCCCAGGTAAGGTAAACAGAAGCAGGGTGGGGTGTCACCTAACCTGGGAAGCACAAGGGGTCAGGGAACTCCCTCCCTTAGCCAAGTGAAGCCCTGAGGGACTGTGCCCTCTGGCCCACATTCTATGCTTTTCCCAAGGTCTTTGCAACCCACACACCAGGAGATTCCCTCGGGTGTCTACACCACCAGGGCCCTGGGTTTCAAGCACAAAACTAGATAGCCATTTGGGCAGACACCAAGTTAGCTATAGGAGATTTTTTCATACCCCAGTGGTGCTTGGAATGCCAGCAAGACAGAACCATTCACTCCCCTAGAAGGGGCTGAACCCAGAGAGCCAAGTAGTCTAGCTCAGTGGATCCCATCCACAAGGAGACTAGAAAGCTAAGATCCAATGGCTTCAAATTCTCACTGAAGTCGACCTGGGACACTTCAGCTTGGTGGGCGAGGGGCATAGCCATTACTGAGGCTTGAGTAGGCGATTTTCCCCTCACAGTGTAAACAGAGCTACCGGGAAGTTTGAACTGGGAGAAGCCCACCTCAGCTCTGCAAAGCCGTTATAGCCAGACTGCCTCTTTAGATTCCTCCTCTCTAGGCAGGGCATCTCTGAAAGAAAGGAAGAAGCCCCAGTCAGGGCTTTATAGATAAAATGCCCATCTCCCTGGGATAGAGCACCAGAGGGAAGGAGTGGCTGGGGACACAGCTTTAGCTGATTTAAACATTCCTGCCTGCTGGCTCTGAAGACAGCAGTGGATCTCCCACCACAGAGCTGGAGCTCTGCTAAGGGACAGACTGCCTCCTCAAGTGGGTCCCTCACTCCCGTGCCTCCTGACTGGGAGTCATCTCCCAGCAGACACCTAATACAGGAGAGCTCCAGCTGGCATCTGGTGGGTGCCTCCCAGGATGAAACTTCCAGAGAAAGTAACAAGCAGCAATCTTTGCTCTTCTGCAGCCTCCACTGGTGATACCCAGGAAAACAGTGTCTGGAGTGGACCTCTAGCAAACTGCAGCAGACCTGCAGCAGAGGGCCCTGACTGTTAGAAAGAAAACTAACAAACAGAAAAAAAATAATCAACATAAACAAAATAGACATCCACACAGAAACCCCATCCAAAGGTCACCAACATCAAAGACCAGAGGTAGATAAATCCAGGAAGATGAGGAAAAGCCAGTGCAAAAAGACTGAAATTTGCAAAAACCAAAACACTTCTTCACCTCCAAAAGATCAGAACTCCTCGCTAGCAAAAGAACAAAACTTGACAGAGAATGAGTTTGATGAATTGACAGGAGTAGGTTTCAGAACAGGGGTAACACCAAACTCCCCCAAGCTAAAGGAGCACGTTCTAACTCAATGGAAGGAAACTAAGAACCTTGAAAAAAGGTAAGAGGAATTGCTAACTAGAAGAACCAGTTTAGAGAAGAACATAAATGACCTGATGGAGCTGAAAAACACAGCACGAGAACCTTGTGAAGCATACAAGGAAGAATAGCTGAATCGATCAAGAGGAAGAAAGGATATCAGAGATTGAAGATCAACTTAATGAAATAAAACATGAAGACAAGATTAGACAAAAAAGAAATAAAAAAAAGAATAAAACCTACAAGTAATATGGAACTATTTGAAAGGACCAAACCTACGTTTGATTGCTGTACTTGAAAGTGACAGGGAGATTGACACCACATTGGAAAACACTCTTCAGGATACTATCCAGGAGAACTTCCTTAACCAAGTAAGACAGGCCAACATTCAAATTCAGGAAGCACAGAGAACACCACAAAGATACTTCTCAAAAAGAACAACCCCAAGAAACATAATTGTCAGATTCACCAAGGATGAAATGAAGGAGAAAATGTTAAGGGCAGACAGAAAGGTCGGGTTATCCACAAAAAGAAGTCCATCAGACAAACAGCGGATCTCTCTCAAGAAATCCTACAAACCAGAAGAGAGTGGGAGCCAATATTCAAAATTTTAAAGAAAGGAATTGTCATCCCAGAATTTCATATCCAGCCAAAATAAACTTCATAAGCAAAGAAGAAATAAAACCCTTTACACACAAGAAAATTCTGAGAGATTTTGTCACCACCACATCTACCTTACAAGAGATCCTGAAGAAAAACACTAAACATAGAAAGGAAAAACTGGTAGCAGCCACCGCAAAAAGATACCAAATTGTAAAGACCATAGACACTATGAAGAAACTACATCACTTAACAGGCAAAATAATCAGCTAGCATCATAATGACAGGATCAAATTCACACATAACAAGATTAACCTTAAATATAAATTGGCTAATTGCCCCAATTGAAAGACTCAGAGTGGCAAATTGGATAAACAGTCAATACCCATCAATGTGCTGTATTCAGGAGACCAATCTCATGTGCATAGACACACATAGGCTCAAAATAAAGGGATGGAGGAAGATTTACCAAGCAAGTGGAGAGCAAAACAAAGTCAGTGTTGCAATCCTAGTCTCTAATAAAACAGACTTTAAATCAACAAAGATCAAAAAAGACAAAGAAGGGTGTTACATAATGGTAATGAGATCAATGCCTCAAGAAGAGCTAACTATTCTAAATATAAATGCACCCGATACAGGAGCTCCCAGATTCATAAAGCAAATTCTTAGAGACCGACAAAGAGACTTACATTCCCACACAATAGTAATGGGAGATTTTAACACCCCACTGTCAATATTAGACAGATAAACGAGACAGAAAATTAACAAGGATATTCAGGACTTGAACTCAGCTCTGGACCAAGCAGACTTAATGGACATCTACAGAACTCTCCACCCCAAATCAACAAAATATACATTCTTCTTAGCACCACTTCTCACTTATTCTAAAAATTGACCACATAATTGGAAGTAAAACACCCCTCAGCCAATGCCAAAGAACAGAAATCATAACAGTCTCTCAGACCACAGTGCAATGAAATTAGAACTCAGGATTAAGAAACTCACTCAAAACTGCAAAACTACATGGAGACTGATCAACCTGCTCCTGCACGACTACTGGGTAAACAATATTAAGGCGGAAATAAAGTTCTTTGAAACAAACGAGAATAAAGGTATAATGTACCAGAATCTCTGGGACACATGTAAAGCAGTGTTTAGAAAAAAATTATTAGCACTAAATGCCCACAGGAGAAAGCAGGAAAGATCCAAAATAAACACCCTAACATCACAATTAAAAGAACTAGAGAAGCAAGAGTAAACAAATTCAAACGCTATCAGAAGACAAGAAATAACTAAGATCAGAGCAGAACTGAAGGAGATGGAGACACCAAAACCCTTAAAAAAATCAATGAATCTAGGAGCTTTTTTTTTTTTTTTTAAGATTAACAAAATAGACCTCTAGGCAGACTAATAAAGAAGAAAAGAGAGAAGAATCAAATAGACACAACAAAAAATGATAAAGGGGATATAACCACTGATTCCACAGAAATACAAAGTACCCTCAGAGAATACTATAAAAACGTCTATGCAAATAAACAAGAAAATCTAGAAGAAATGGATGAATTCCTGGACACATATACCCTACCAAGACTAAACCAGGAAGAAGAAAACTCCCTGAATATACCAGTAACAAGTTATAAAATTGAGGCAGTAGTTAATAGCCTAGCAACCAAAAACAAAGCACAGAAGCAGACGTATTCACAGCCGAATTCTAACAGAGGGACAAAGAGGAGCTGGTACCATTCCTTCTGAAACTATTCCAAACAATAGACAAAAAGGGAATCCTCCCTAACTCATTTTTTGAGGCAAGCATCATCCTAAAAAACCTGGCAGAGACACAACAACAACAACAACAACAACAAAATTTCAGGCCAATATCCCTGAAGAATATTGATGCAGAAATGATCAATAAAGTACTGGCAAACTGAATCCAACAGCACATCAAAAAGCTTATCCACCACGATTAAGTTGGCTTCATCCCTGGGATGCAAGACTGGTTTAATGTACGCAAATCAAAAAGTGGAATCTGTAACATAAACATAACAAATTACAAAAACCACATGATTATCTAAATAGATGCAGAAAAGGCCTTCGATAAAATTCAACACCCTTTCATGCTTAAAACATTCAATAAACTAGATATTGATGGAACATATCTCAAAATAATAAGAGCTATTTATGACAAACCTACATTATACTAAATGGGCAAAAGCTGGAAGCATTCTCTTTGAAAACCAGCATAAGACAAGGATGCCCTCTCTTACCCCTCCTGTTCAACATAGTACTGGAAGTTCTGGCCAGGGAAATCAGGAAAGAAAAAGAAATTAAAGGTATTCAGATAGAAAGAAAGAAGTCAAATTGTCTCTTTTTGCAGATTACATGATTGTATATTTAGAAAACCCCATTGTCTCAGCCCAAAATCTCCTTAAGCTGATAAGCAACTTCAGCAAAGCTCAAGACACAAAATCAATGTGCAAAAATCACAAGCATTCCTACACACTAATAATAGAAAAACAGAGAGCCAAATCATGAGTGAACTCCCATTCACAGTTGGTGCAAAGAGAATAATTACATAGAAATCCAGCTACAAACGGATGTGAAGGAACTCTTCAAAGAGAACTACAAACTTCTGCTCAAGGAAATAAGAGAGGACACAAACAAATGGAACAATATTTTATGTTCATGGATAGGAAGAATCAATATCATGAAAATGGCCATACTGCCCAAAGTAATTTATAGATTCAATACTATTGCCATCAAGCTACCACTGATTTTCTTCACAGAACAAGAAAAAACCATTGTAAATTTCAAACGGAACAACAACAACAAAAAAACTAATATAGACAAGACAATCCTAAGCAAAAAGAACAAAGCTGGAGGCATCATGCTACCTGACTTCAAATTATACTACAAGTCTACAATAACCAAAACAGCATGGTACTGGTACCAAAACAGATATATAAACCAATGGAACAGAATAGAGACCTCAGAAATAATGCCACACATCCACAAGCATCTGATCTTTGACAAGCCTGACACAAACAAGCAATGAGAAATGGATATCCTATGTAATAAATGGTGTTGGAAAACTGGCTAGTCATATGCAGAAAACTGAAACTGAACCCCTTCCTTACAGGTCTTACAAAAATTAACCCATGATGTATTAAAGACTTATACGTAATTCCTAAAACCATAAAAACCCTAGAAGAAAACCTAGGCAATACCATTCAGGACACATACATGGGCAAAGACTTCATGACTAAAACACTAAAAGCAATAACAACAAAAGCCAAAATTGACAAATGGGATCTAATTAAAATAAAGAACTTCTGCATAGCAAAAGAAAGTACCATCAGAGTGAACAGGCAACCTACAGAATGGGAGAAAATCTTTGCAATCTATCCATCTGACAAAGGGCTAATATCCAGAATCTACAAAGAACTTAAATAAATGTATAAGAAAAAAACAAACAACCCCATCAAAAAGTGGGCAAAGGATATGAACAGACACTTCTCAAAAGAAGACATTTATGCAGCCAATGAACATATGAAAAAGAACTCATCATCACTGTTTATTAGATAAATGCAAATCAAAACCACAATGAGATACCATCTTGGGCCAGTTAGAATGGTGATCATTAAAAAGTATGGAAACAACAGATGCTTGAGAGGATGTGGAGAAATAGGAATGTGTTTACACTGTTGGTGGAAGTGTAAATTAGTTCAACCATTATGGAAGACAGTGTGGTGATTTCTCAAGGATCTAGAACCAGAAACACCATTCAACCCAGCAATCCCATTACTGGGTATATACCCAAATGTTTATAAATCATTCTACTATAAAGACACATGCACACATATGTTTATTGCAACACTGTTCACAAAGGCAAAGATTTGGAAACAACCCAAATCCCCATCAATGATAGACTGGATAAAGAAAATGTGGCACATATACACCTTGGAATTCTATGCATCCATAAAATTGGATGAGTTCATGTCCTTTGCAGAGACATGGATGAAGCTGGAAACCATCATTCTCAGCAAACTAACACAGGAACAGAAAACCAAACACCACATGTTCCCATTCATAAGTAAAAGTTGAACAATGAAAACACATGGATAAAGGGAGGAGAACATCACACACTGGGGCCTGTTGGAAGGTGGAGGTGGGGGGGGCTAGGGGAGGGCCAACATTAGAAGAAACCCCTAATGTAAATCACGGGTTGATGGGTGCACCAAACCCCCATGGCATGTGTATACCTATGTAACACACCTGCATATTCTGCACATGAATCCCAGAACTAAACATATAATAAAAATTATTACTAGACATAAGAAACGAGATAGATGACAACACAATATTGTGGGGGAATTCAATACACCACAGACAGCACTTGACAGGTAATCAGAACAGAAAGTCAAAAGGAAACAGTAGACTTAAACTCTACCCTAGAACAAATAAACTTAACAGATACACAGAACATTCTAACCCCAAACTGCAGAATATACATTTTCTTTTTCATCAGCACATAGAGCACTCTCCAAGACAGATCACTTTGTAGACCACAAAAGAAGTCTCAATAAATTGAAGAAAATCAAAATTATATCAAGTACCTCTCAGATCATAGTGTAATAAAACTGGAAATTAAATACAAAAGAAAACCTCAAAACTACAGAAGTAAATGGAAGTTAATTAATCTGTTCCTGACTCATCTTTGGGTCAACAATGAAATCATGATGGAAATTAAAATATTATACGAACTGAATCATAATAGTGACCCAACTTATCAAAATCTCTGGAATATAGCAAATGCAGTGCGAAGAGGAAAGTGTATAGCACTAATTGCCCACATCAAAAAGTTGGAAAGAGCAAAAAGAGATAATCTAAGATCATATATCAAGGAGCTAGAGAAAAAAGAACCAACCAAACTCAAACCTAAGAGAAGAAAAAAAAAAAAAGTCACAGCAGAACTAAGTGAAATTGAAACAAAAATCTACAAAAGATAAAACAAAAACTGGTTCTTTGAAAATATAAACACAATTGATACACCACTAGTGAGCTTAACCATCAAAATAAAGAGAGGAGATCCAAATAAACTCAATTAGAAACAAAATACGAGATATTACAACTGATACCACAGAAATACAAAAGATTATTCAAGGCTACTATGAACACCTTTATGCAAAAAAACTAGAAAATCTAGAGAAGATAGATAAATTCCTGGAACTATACAACCCACCTTGATTAAATCAGGAAGAAATTGGAACACTGAACAGACCAATGAATAGTGAGATTAAATCAGTAATTTAAAAAATGCCAATAAAAAAGTTCAGAACCAGATGGATTCAGAGCTGAATTCTATCAGACCTTCAAAGAAGAATTCGCGCCAATCTTACTGAAACTATCCCAAAAGCTACAGAAAAAATCAAACCCCTCTAAATCATTTCATGAAGCCAGTATCATTCTAATGCAAAAAGCAGGAAAGGACATGACCAAAAACAACAACAACAACAAAAACTACAGATCAATACCCTTGATAAACATAGATGCAAAAATCCTCAACAAAATGCTAGCTAACCAAATCCAACAGCATATTAAAAAGATAATACACCACAATCAGGTGGGTTTCATAGCGGGGATGCAGGGGTGGTCTAACATATGCAAGTCAATAAACATTATACATCACATAAACAGAATTAAAAACAAAAATTGTATGGTTATCTCAGTAGATGTCCAAAAGCATTTGACAAAATCCTTTATGATTAAAACCCTTAGAAAGATCTGCATAGAAAGGACATACCTCAACTTAATAAAAGCCATCAATAAAAAATCCACAACCAACATTATACTAAATGGGGAAACATTAAAAGCATTCCCCCTGAGAACTAGAACAATATAATGATGTCCACTTTTACTACTTCTATTCAACATAATACTGGAAATCTTAGCCAGAGCAATCAGGCAAGGTAAAGAAATAAAGGGCATCCAAGTTGGCAAAGAGGAAGTCAAACTGTTGCTGTTCACTGATGATATGATTATATACCTAGAAAATCCACAAGACACATCTAAAAAGTTTATAGGTCTGATGAATGAATTCAGTAGTCAGGATACAAAATCAATGTACACAGATCAGTAGCACTTCTATACACCGACAACCAACCACCAAGCTGAGAATCAAATCAGGAACTCAACCACTTTTACAACAGCTGCAAATACATATGTATATATACACACACACTTAAGAATATACCTAATTAAGGAGATGGATGATCTCTACAAGGAAACTTACAAAACACAGCTGAAAGAAATCATAAATGACAGAAACAAATGGAAACACATCCCATGATCATGTATGGGTAGAATCAATATGGGTAGAATGTATGGGTAGAGTCAATATTGTAAAAATGACAATACCGCCAGAGGCAATGAACAATTTCAATGAAATTCCCATCAATATACCATTATCATTCTTCACAGAAATAGAAAAAACAATTCTACAGTTCAGATGAAAGAAAAAGAGAGCCTGAATTACCATAACAAGATAAAACAAAAGAAACAAATCTGAAGCCATCACATGTCCTGACTTCAAACTATACAAGGCTATAGTTACCAATACAACACGGTACTGGTATAAAAATAGATACATAGACCAATAGAATAGAATAGAGAACCCAGAAATAAAGCCAAATACTACAGCAAACTGATTACTGAAAAAACAAGCAAAAACATAAAGTGGAGAAAGGCCACCCTTTTCAACAAATGGTGCTGGAATAACTGACGAGCAACATGTAGAAGAATGAAGCTGTATTCTGATCTCTTAACTTACACAAAAGTCAACCAAAATCTCAGAAATCACCACTAAAGAACTTATTCAACTAACCAAACACCACCTGTTCCCCAAAAACCTATTAAAATAAAAAAATAATATTCCATGGTGTATATCTGCTACATTTTCTTAACCCAGTCTGCCACTGATGGACATTTGGGTTGATTCCAAGTCTTTGCTATTGTGAATAGTGCCGCAATAAACATACGTGTGCATGTGTCTTTATAGCAGCATGATTTATAATCTTTTGGGTATATACCCAGTAATAGGATGGCTGGGTCATATGGTACATCTAGTTCTAGATCCTTGAAGAATCGCCATACTGTTTT
>NC_037689.1:86860247-86871065 GCF_003255815.1 Theropithecus gelada | reverse complement strand
GGCGCCCCTCCCCCAGCCTCGCTGCTGCCTTGCCGGTAGATCACAGACTGCTGTGCTTGCAATGAGGGAGGCTCCCTGGGTATGGGACCCTCCCAGCCAGGTGTGGGATATGATCTCCTGGTGTGCCTGTTTGCTTAAAGCGCAGTATTGGGGTGGGAGTTACCCGATTTTCCAGGTGTTGTGTGTCTGAGTTCCCCTGGGTAGAAAAAGGGATTCCCTTCCCCCTTGTGCTTCCCAGGTGAGGTGATGCCTCACCCTGCTTCAGCTCTTGCTGGTCGGGCTGCAGCAGCTGGCCAGCACCGATCGTCCAGCTCTCCCCAGTGAGATGAACCCAGTACCTCAGTTGAAAATGCAGAAATCACCAGTCTTCTGTGTCGCTGGCGATGGGAGTTGGAGACTGGAGCTGTTCCTATTCGGCCATCTTGCTCCGCCCCTCCTGGATCTCTCTTTTTTTCTTAGTCTGACTAAAGGTTTCTCAATTTGGCTCATCTTTTCAGAAAATCTACATTTTATTTTTTTGATTTTGTATTTTTGTGTTTAAATTTCATTCGTTCTGCTGATTTTTATTACTTTTTTCTACTAATTTTGGGTTTGGTTTGCTCTTGCTTTTCTAGTTCTTTAACATGCATCATTAGTTTTTTTTATTTAAAATTTTTCTACTTTATTGATGTAATTTCTTATTGCTATAAAAATTTCTATTAGTAGTACTTTCACTATACTCCACTGGCTCAGGTATGTTGTATTTTTATTTTTATTTATTTATTTTTTAATTATTATTATATTTTAAGTTCTAGGGTACATGTGCACAACGTGCAGGTTTGTTACATATGTAAACATGTGCCATGTTGGTATGCTGCACACAGTAACTCGTCATTTACATTAGGTATATCTACTAATGCTATCCCTGCCCCCTCCCCCTTCCCCACAATAGGCCCTGGTGTGTAATTTTCCCCTTCCTGTGTGAAAGTTATCTCACTGTTCAATTCCCACCTATAAGTGAGAACATGTGGTGTTTGGTTTTCTGTTCTTGCAATAGTTTACTGAGAATGATGGTTTCCAGCTGCATCCATGTCCCTACAAAGGACACGAACTCATCCTTTTTCATGGCTGCATAGTATTCCATGGTGTATATGTGCCACATTTTCTTAATCCAGTCTGTCACTGATGGACGTTTGGGTTGATTCCAAGTCTCTGCTACTATGAATGGTGCCACAATAAACATACGTGTGCATGTGTCTTTATAGCACCATGATTTATAATCCTTTGGGTATATACCCAGTAATGGGATGGCTGGGTCAAATGGTATTTCTAGTTTTTGATCCTTGAGGAATCACCACACTGTTTTTCACAATGGTTGAACTAGTTTACAATCCCACCAACAGTGTAAAAGTGTTCCTATTTCTCCACATCCTCTGCAGCACCTGTTGTTTCCTGACTTTTAATAATTGCCATTCTAACTGGCATGAGATGGTGTCTCATTGTGGTTTTGATTTGCATTTCTCTGATGGCGAGTGATGATGAGCATTTCTTCATGTGTCTGTTGGCTGTATGAATGTCTTCTTTTGAGAAGTGACTGTTCATATCATTTGCCCACTTTTTGATGGGGTTGTTTGTTGTTTTTTGTAAATGTGATTGAGTTCTTTGTAGGTTCTGGATATTAGCCCTTTGACAGATGAGTAGATTGCAAAAATTTTCTCCCATTCTGTAGGTTGTCTGTTCACTCTGATGGTAGTTTCTTTTGCTGTGCAGAAGCTCTTTAGTTTAATTAAGTCCCATTTGTCAATTTTGGCTTTTGTTGCCATTGCTTTTAGTGTTTGAGACATGATGTCCTTGCCCACGCCTATGTCCTGAATGGTATCACCTAGGTTTTCTTCTAGGGTTTTTATGGTTTTAGGTCTAACATTTAAGTCTCTAATCCATCTTGAATTAATTTTTGTATAAAGAGTAAGGAAAGGATCCAGTTTCAGCTTTCTACTTATGGCTAGCCAATTTTCCCAGCACCATTTATGAAATAGGGAATCCTTTCCCCATTTCTTGTTTCTGTCAGGTTTATCAAAGATCAGATGGCTGTGGATGTGTGGTGTTATTTCTGAGGGCTCTGTTCTGTTCCATGGGTCTATATCTCTGTTTTGGTAAAAGTACCATGCTGTTTTGGTTACTGTAGCCAGGTAGTATAGTTTGAAGTCAGGTAGCATGATGTCTCCAGCTTTGTTCTTTTTGCTTAGGATTGTCATGGCAATGCGGAGTCATTTTTGGTTCCTTATGAACTATAAAGCTGTTTTTTCCAATTCTGTGAAGAAACTCATTGGTAGCTTAATGGGGATGGCATTGAATCTATTAAATACCTTGGGCAGTATGGCCATTTTTACAATATTGATTCTTCCTATCCATGAGCATGATATGTTCTTCCATTTGCTTGTGGCCTCTTTTATTTCACTGAGCAGTGGTTTGCAGTTCTCCTTGAAGAGGTCCTTTACATCCCTTGTAAGTTGGATTCCTAGGTATTTTATTCTCTTTGAAGCAATTGTGAATGGAAGTTCATTCCTGATTTGGCTCTCTGTTTGTCTGTTACTGGTGTATAAGAATGCTGGTGATTTGTGCACATTGATTTTGTTTCCTGAGACTTTGCTGAAGTTGCTTATCAGCTTAAGGAGATTTTGGGCTGAGACGATGGGGTTTTCTAAATATACAGTCATGCCATCTCCAAACAGAGACAATTTGACTTCTTTTCCTAACTGAATACCCTTGATTTCTTTCTCTTGCCTGATTGCCCTAGCCGGAAATTCCAACACTATGTTGAATAGGAGTGGTGAGAGAGTGCATCCCTTTCTTGTGCCAGTTTTCAAAGGGACTGCTTCCAGTTTTTGCCCCTTCAGTGTGATATTGGCTGTGGGTTTGTCATAAGTAGCTCTTATTATTTTGAGATACGTTCCATCCATACTGAGATTATTGAGAATTTTTAGCATGAAGGGCTGTTGAATTTTGTGAAAGGTCTTTTCTGCATCTATTGAGATAATCATATGGTTTTTGTCTTTGGTTCTGTTTATATGCTGGATTACGTTTATTGATTTTCATATGTTGAACCAGCTTTGCATCCCAGGGATGAAGCCCACTTGATCATGCTGCATAAGCTTTTTGATGTGTTGCTGGATTCTGTTTGCCAGTATTTTATTGAGGATTTTTGCATCAATGTTCATCAGGTATATTGGTCTAAAATTCTCTTTTTTTGTTGTTGTGTCTCTGCCAGGCTTTGGTATGACGATGATGTTGGCCTCATAAAATGAGTGAGGGAGGATTCCCTCTTTTTCTATTGATTGGAATAGTTTCAGAAGAAATGGTACCAACTCCTCCTTGTACCTCTGGTAGAATTCGGCTGTGAATCCATCTGGTCCTGGACTTTTTTTGATTGGTAGGCTGTTAATTATTGCCTCAATTTCAGAGCCTGCTATTCATCTATTCAGGGATTCAATTTCTTCCTGGTTTAGTCTTTGGAGACTGTAGCTGTCCAGGAAATTATCCATTTCTTTTAGGTTTTCTAGTTTATTTGCATAGAGGTGTTTATTGTATTTTCTGATGGTAGTTTATATTTCTGTGGGATCAGTGGTGATATCCCCTTTCTCATTTTTTATTGTGTCTATTTGATTCTTCTCTCTTTTCTTCTTTATTAGTCTTGCTAGCGGTCTTTCAATTTTGTTGATCTTTTCAAAAAACCAGCTCCTGGATTCATTGAATTTTTGAAGGGTTTTTTGTGTCTCTATCTCCTTCAGTTCAGCTCCGACCTTAGTTATTTCTTGCCTTCTGCTAACTTTTGAATGTGTTTGCTCTTGCTTCTCTAGTACTTTTAATTGTGATGTTACGGTGTCAATTTTAGATCTTTCCTGCTTTCTCTTGTGGGCATTTAGTGCTATAAATTTCCCTCTACGCAGTTTTAAATGTGTCCCAGAGATTCTGGTATGTTTTATCTTTGTTCTCACTGGTATCAAAGAACCTCTTTAGTTCTAGTTTCATTTCATTATGTAACCAGTAGTCATTCAGGTACAGGTTGTTCAGTTTCCATGTAGTTGAGCCGTTTTGATGGACTTTCTTAGTCCTGAATTCTAGTTTGATTGCACTGTGGTCTGAGAGACAGTTTGTTATAATTTCTGTTTTTACATTTGCTGAGGAGTGCTTTAGTTCCAACTACGTGGTCAATTTTGGAATAAGTTCAATGTGGTGCTGAGAAGAATGTATATTCTGTTGATTTGGGGTGGAGAGTTCTGTAGATGTCTATTAGGTCCGCTTGGTGCAGAGTTGAGTTCAATTCCTGGATATCCTTGTTAACTTTCTGTCTCATTGATCTGTCTAATGTTGACATTGGGGTGTTAAATTCTCCCATTATTATTGTATGGGAGTCTAAGTCTCTTTGTAATTCTCTAAGGACTTTGCTTTATGAATCAGGGTGTTCCTGTATTGAGTGCATATATATTTAAGATAGTTAGCTCTTCCTGATGAATTGATCCCTTTACCATTATGTAATGACCTTCTTTATCTCTTTTGATCTTTGATTGCTTAAAGTCTGTTTTATCAGAGACTAGGATTGTAACCCCTGCTTTTCTTTTGTTTTCCATTTGCCTGGTAGATCTTCCTCCATCCCTTTATTTGGATCCTCTGTGTGTCTCTGTATGTGAGATGGCTCTCTTGAATACAGCAGACTGATGGGTCTTGAGTCTTTATCCAGTTTGCCACTCTATGTCTTTTAATTGGACCATTTAGTTCATTTCCATTTAAGGTTAATATTGTTATGTGTGAACTTGATCCTGCCATTATGATATTAGCTGGTTATTTTACTGTTTAGTTGATGCAGTTTCTTCCTAGCATCGATGGATTTTACGTTTTGGCATGTTTTTGCAATGGCTGGTACCGGTTGTTCCTTTCCATGTTAGTGCTTCCTTCAGGGTCTCTTGTAAGGCAGGCCTGGTGGTGACAAAATCTCTAAGCATTTGCTTGTCTGTAAAGGATTTTATTTCTCCTTCACTGATGAAACTTAGTTTGGCTGGATATGAAATTCTGGGTTTAAAAATCTTTTCTTTAAGAATGTTGAATATTGGCCCCCACTCTCTTCTGGCTTGGAGAGTTTTTGCCAACAGATCTGCTGTTAATCTGATGGGCTTCCCTGTGTGGGTAACCCGACCTTTCTCTCTGCCTGCCCTTAACATTTTTCCCTTCATTTCAACTTTGGTGAATCTGACAATTATGTGTCTTGGAGTTGCTCTTCTCTAGGAGTATCATTGTGGCGTTCTCTATATTTCCTGAATTTGAATGTTGGCCTGCCTTACTAGTTTGGGGTTCTCCTGGATGATATCCTGCAGAGTGTTTTCCAACTTGGTTCCATTTTCCCCATCACTTTCAGGCACACCAATCAGACGTAGATTTGGTCTTTTCACATAATCCCATATTTCTTGGAAGCTTTGTTCATTTTTTTTTTTTTTTTTTGCTCTTTTTTCTCTAAACTTCTCTTCTCACTTCATTTAATTCATTTGATCTTCAATAATTGATAATCTTTCTTCCAAATGATGAAGTCCATTACTGAAGCTTGTGCATTTGTCACGTAGTTCTTGTGTCATGGTTTTCATATCTATCAGTTCGTTAATGGACTTCTTTGCCTTGGTTATTCTAGTTATCCATTCTTCAATTTTTTTTCAAGGTTTTTAGTTTCCTTGCACTGGTTATGTAGTTCCTCCTTTAGCTCTGAGAAGTTTGATTGACTGAAGCCTTCTTCTCTCAACTCGTCAAAGTCATTCTCCATCCAGCTTTGTTCCATTGCTGGCGATGAGCTGCGTTCCTTTGGAGGGGGAGATGCGCTCTGATTTTTTGAATTTCGAGCTTTTCTGCACTGCTTTTTCCCCATCTTTATGGTTTTATCTGCCTTTGGTCTTTGATAATGGTGATGTACTGATGGGGTTTTGGTGTGGGTGTCCTTTTTGTTTGTTAGTTTTCCTTCTAACAGTCAGGATCTTCAGTTTCAGGTCTGTTGGAGTTTGCTTGAGGTCCATTCCAGTCCCTGTTTGCCTGGGTATCAGCAGCGAAGGCTACAGAAGATAGAATATTGCTGAACAGTGAGTGTTGGTGTCTGATTCTTGCTTTGGCAGCTTCATCTCAGGGATGTACTCAGCCGTGCGAGGTGTGTGGTGTCGGTCTGCACCTAGTGGGGTATGTCTCCCAGTTAGGCTACTCAGGGGTCAGGGACCCACTTGAACAGGCAGTCTGTCCGTTCTCAGATCTCAACCTCTGTGCTGGGAGAACCACTGCTCTCTTCAAAGCTGTCAGACAGGGACTTTTATATCTGCAGAGGTTTCTGCTACTTTTTATTTAGTTATGCCCTGTCCCCAGAGGTGGATTCTGATATTTTTATTTATTTCAAAACATTTTTTAATTATCTTCTTAATTTCTTCATTGACTCACTGGTTATTCAGGAGTGTATTGTTTAATTTCCATGTGTTTGTATAAGTTCCTAAATTTTTCATTATTGGTTTCTAGTTTTATCCCATTGTGTTCGTAGAAGATATGTGTTATAATTTCAATTATTTATACTTTTGGAGACTTGCTTTTCAGTCTAACATATTACTTCTCTTTGAGAATATTGCATGTGTTGAGGAGAAAAATATATGCTCTGCAGATGTTGGATGAAATATTCTGTAAATATCTATTTGGTCCACTGTTCTATAGTGTAGATTAAATGCAATGTGTTCTTGCTGATTTTTCTGTCTGGATGATCTGTCCAATACTGATAATGCTGTGTTGAAGTATTTAGCTTTTGTTGCATTGGGATATATCTCTCTCTTTGAATCTAATAATATCTTATTTATATATCTGAGTGCTCTAGTGTTGGGTGCATATATATTTCATATTGTTATATTTGCTGAATTGATTTCTCTATCATTAATAACTTTTTAAATCTGTTTTTATAATTTTTGTTTTGAAATTTAGTATGTCTATAGCTATTTCCCCTCTCTTTTGGTTTTCATTTGCACTGTATATCATTTGTTATCCTTTTATTTCCAGTTTATGTGTGTCTTTACAGGTACAGTGTGTTTGTTGTGGGCAGTAGATCATTGGATCTTGTTTTTTTTGTTTGGTTTTTTTTTTTTTTTAATTACTTCGACCACTCTATATCTGATAGGGGAATTATATCCTCTTACATTCAATGTTATTATTCATAAGAAAGGATTTTCTCCTGCCATTTTTTGGTTGTTGTTTGTTTTCTTGCTGTTTTGTAGTCTTTTTTCCCTTCTTTCCATTCTTCTTGTTTTTCTTTTGGTGAAAGTAATTTTCTCAGAGGGTACGTTTTGATTCCTTGCTTTTTATTATTTTTGTATTTGTTGTGTCTTTTGTATTTTTTTATATTTTAGTTGGTACATAGTAAGTGTATATTCTTATAAAGTACTTGAGGTTTTGAAACAGGCATGCAATATGAAATAAGCACTTTATGAAGAATGGGTTATTCATCCCTTCAAGCATTTATCCTTTGAGTTACAAAATAACCAGCCACACTTTCAAGTTATTTTAAAATGTACAGTTCAGTTATTATTGACTATAATCACCTTGTTGTGCTATCAAATACTAGGCCTTATTAATTCTTTCTATTTTTTGTACCCATTAACCATCCTCACTGCCTCTCCATGAGCCCCACACTATCCTTCACAACCTCTCATGACCGTTCTTCAACTCTATGTCCATGAGTTCAATTGTTTGATTTTTAGTTCCATCAAATAAGACAGAATATATGATGTTTGTCTTTCTGTGCCTGGTTTATTTCACATAATATAATCATGTCTAGTTCTATGCAGGTTGTTTCAAATGACTGGATTTCATTCATTTTATGGCTTAATAGTACTCCATTGTGTATGTGCAGCACATATTCTTTATCCATTCATCTGTTGATGGACACTTAGGCTACTTCCAAATCTTAGCTATTGTAAACAGTGCTGCAAAGAACATAAAAGTACAAATATATCTTCAATAAACTGATTTTCTTTCTTTTGGGTATATACCCTGCAGTACGACTGATAGATCATATGGTAGCTCTATTTTTAGTTTCTTGAGGAACCTCAAAATTATTCTCTAGAGTGGCTGTACAAATTTGCATTCACACCAAGAGTGTATAAGGATTCCCTTTCCTCTGCATCCTTGCCAGCATTTATTTTTACCTGTCTTTTGGAGGTAAGCCATTTAACTACGATGAGATATCATGTTGTAGCTTCAATTTGCATTTCTCTGATAATAAGTGATGTTGAGCACCTTTTCATATGCACATTTGCCTTCTGTATGTCTTCTTTTGAGAAATGTCTATTCAAATCTTGTGCCTATCTTTTGATTGAATTATAATTTTTTGATAGAGTTTTTTGAACTCCTTATATATTCTGGATATTAAATTCTTGTCAAATGGGTAGTCTAGAAATATTTTCTCCCATTCTATGGGTTTGTCTCTTCCCTGGTTTGATTTTTTCCTTTTCTGTGCTGACGTTTTTTAAGTGTATGTGATCCCGTTTGTCCATTTTTGCTTTGGTTATCTATGCTTGTAGGATATTACTTGAAAAATTCTGGCCCAGTCTAATGTCTTGGAGAATTTCCCAAATATTTTCTTGTAGTAATTTTATAGTTTGAGCTCTTATATTTAAGTGTTTAATCCATTTTGATTTTAGTTTTGTACATGGTGAGAAATAGGAATCTAGTTTCATTCTTCTGCAGATGAACATCTAGTTTTTCCAACATCATTTATTGAAGAGACTGTCTTTTCCCCAGTGTATGTTCTTGGCACCTTTGTCAAAAATGAGTTCACTGTAGGTGTGTGGATTTATTTCTGGGTTTTCTATTCTGTTCCATTGGTCTATGTATCAGTTTATATGCCAGTGCCATGTTTGTTTTGTTGTTATTGTAAACCTGTGGTATAATTTGAAGTCAGGTAATGTGATTCTTCTTGTTGTGGTTTGTTTTGTTTTCTTTTTTGTTGCTTAGGATAGCTTTAGCTATTCTGGGTTTTTTTGGGTTTATATGTATTTTATGATTGTTTGTTAATGTGATGAATGTCATTGGTACTTTGACAGGGATTGAATTGAATACATAGATTGCTTTGGGTGGTTAGGGACATTATAACAATATGGAGATTCTGAGTCCATCAACATAGAATGTTTTTTCATTATGTTGGTATTGTTTTTAATTTATTTCATCTGTCTTTTATAGTTTTTATTACAGAGATATTTTTCCCTTTTTGGGTAGGTTAATTCCTTGGTATTTAATTTTATGTGTGTCTATTGTGGGATTACATTTTTAATTTCTTTTTCGCATTGTTCACTGTTAGCATACAGAAATACTACTGATTTTTGCATGTTGATGTTGTATCCTACCACTTTGCTGAGTTTGTTTATCCGTTCTAATAATTTTCTTGTGAGGTCCACAAGTATTTGCAATATAATATTATATCAGCTGCAAACAAGGATAACTTGATTTCTTCTTTTCCAATCTGGTTGCACTTTATATCTTTCTCTTGTCTGATGGCTGTAGATAAGAGTTCAAGTACCTAGGTTGAATAACAATGTTGACAGTGCACACTTATGTAGTGTGCCAGATCTTTGAGAAAATGCTTTCTGGTTTGTTTTTGCTGTTGTTGTTGTTTGGTATTCAGTATGATACTAGTAGACTGGGTCTGTCATATAGGGCTTTTATTATGCTGGGGTATGTTCCTTCTATCCCCAGTTATTTTAGGGTTTTCCTCATTAAGGGATGTTGAATTTTATCAAATACTTTCTTATTATCAATTGAAATGACTGTATGGTTTTTATTCTTCATTCTGTTGACAAGATGTATCACATTGATTGGTTTATATATGTTGAACCTGCCTTGCATCGCAGGGATAAATCCCACTTCAACTTGATTCATGTTCTTTCTAATGTATTGTTAAATTTCATTTGCTAGTATTTTGTTCAGAATTTTTGGATCAATATTCATCAGAGATATTGGCCTATAGTTTCCTTTTATTGATGTGTCTTTGTTTGGTTTGGGTATCAGGGTAATACTGGCCTTATAGAATGAGTTTAGAAATATTCTCTCTTCTTCAATTTTTCCAAATAATTTTAGTACAATTAGTATTAGTTTAAATGTTTGATAAAAGTCAGCAATGAAGCCATCAGTTCCTGGGCTATTCTTTAGTAGGAAAAGAAAAGGCTCCTGGGCTTTTCTATTTATGACAGCTTTGATCTCATTTCTTGCTACTACTCTGTTCAAGTTTAAATTTCTTCTTTGTTCAATCTTAGTAAACTGTATATGTCTAGAAATTAGTTTGTTTTTTCTCAGTTGTCAAATTTGTTGGCATATTGTTGCCCATAGTTTGTACTAATAACTTTTTAAATATCTGCAGTGTCAGTTGTAATGATTTCTTATATATTTCTGATTTCATTTATTTATATCTTCTTCCTTTTTTCCATTTATTTGTATTTTGTCTTCCTTTTTTGTTAGTCTAGCTACGTTTTTTTTTTTTTTTTTGAGACGGAGTCTCGCTCTGTAGCCCGGGCTGGAGTGCAGTGGCCGGATCTCAGCTCACTGCAAGCTCCGTCTCCCAGGTTTACGCCATTCTCCTGCCTCAGCCTCCCGAGTAGCTGGGACTACAGGCACCCGCCACCTCGCCTGGCTAGTTTTTTGTATTTTTTAGTAGAGACGGGGTTTCACGGTGTTCGCCAGGATGGTCTCGATCTCCTGACCTCGTGATCCGCCCGTCTCGGCCTCCCAAAGTGCTGGAATTACAGGCTTGAGCCACCGCGCCCGGCCTTTTTTTTTTTTTTTTTT
>NC_037689.1:86835299-86860147 GCF_003255815.1 Theropithecus gelada | reverse complement strand
CCCGGCCTTTTTTTTTTTTTTTTTTTTTTTTTTTGAGTCTCACTCTGTCACCTAGGCTGGAGTACAGTGGCATGATCTCGGCTCACTGCAATCTCTAGCCTCCTGGGTTCAAGCAATTCTCCTGCCTCAGCCTCCTGAGTAGCTGGGAATACAGATGCCTGGCACCGCACCTGGCTAATTTTTGTATTTTTAGTAGAGATGGGGTTTCACCATCTTCACCAGGCTGGTCTTGAACACCTGACATCATGATCTGTCCACCTTGGCCTCCCAAAGTGCTGGGATTACAGGCATGAGCCACTGTGCCCAGCCCAAGGTTTGTGAATTTTATTTAATTTTTTCAGAAGATCAACTTTTTGTTTCACTATTTTTTTAATTTTTTTTAATTTTGATTTTTTTGTTTGTTTTGGTCTGATATTTATTATTTCTTTTCTTCACCCAATTGTGTGTTTGGTTTGCTTTTGCTGTTCTAGTTCTTAATTATGCAACATTAGGTTCTTCATTTGAGATTTTTTCTCTTTTTTGATATACGAACTTATAGCTACAAACTTACCTGGTAGAACTGCTTTTGCTGTATCTCACAGGTTTTGGTATGGTGTGTTCCCATTATTACTTGTGTCAAGAAATCTTTTAATTTTCTTTTAAAATCTTTTAATTTTCTTTTAAATTAATTTAATTTAAAATTAATCTTTCTTTTTAATTTTTTATTGACTCCCTGATCATTCAGGACCATACTGTTTAATTTTTTGTGTATTTGTACATGTTCCAGAATTCTGTCTGTCTACTTTCACTTCCTTGTGGTCAGAAATGATTCTTGATATTATTTAAATTTTCTGAATGTTTTAACACTTGTTTTGTGATCTAACATATCATCCTTGAGTATGACCCATGTCCTGAGGAAAATATTGTGTATTCTGCAGCCATTTGGTTAAATGTTCTGCAAATGTCTATTAAGTCCATTTCGTCTAAAGTGCAGATTATGTCTAATGTTTTTGCTGTTGTTGTTGTTGTTGTTGTTGTTGAATTTCTGTCTGGATGATCTGTCCAATGCTGAAAGTGGGGTTTTAAAGTCTCACATTATTATTGAACTGCAGCCTGTCTCTCTCTTTAGTTCTAATAATATTTGCTTTATATAGTTGAGTGTTCCAGTATTGGGTGCATATATATTTAAAATTGTTGTATACATCCATTTGTTGAATTGCTCCATTTATTATTATATAGTGACTGTCTTTGTCTCATATTATACATTTTGTTTTGAAATATATTTTGTATGATATAAGCATAAGGACTCCCGCTGTACTTTTTTGATGTAAGTTTAGTGACTCCTGCTAGTCTTTTTTATTTCCGTTGGCATGGAACAATTGTTCATCTGTATATTTCAGTCTATGTCTGTCTTTGTAAGTGAAATATGTTTCTTGTAGGCAATAGATCAATAAGTCTTGTTTGTTTGTCCACTCAGCCACTCTATGTCTTTTGATTGGAGAGTTTAGTCTATATTTATTCAATATTATTATCATGATATTATATGATAATAATTTTCCCCTGCCATTTTGTTATTTGTTTTCTAACTGCTTTGTAGTCTTCACTTTCTTTTTTCTTTCCTTTCCTTTCCATCTTCTTTTTTTTTTTTTTTTGCCAGAGAAAACATAATTTCTTTTATTTTTTCCCTTTGCATCATTAAGAGATTTATTATCTTCTATTTATTTTCAGCACTTCTCTTCATTTCTGGGAAGTCAGACCTACCTAAATCATTATTGCATCTGAACAGAGTTTTACAGGCAAATTTCCAGTAATGGGCTCAAATAATAGGTTCTAATTGATATTTCATAATGGTCCTCCTTTATGTGTTCTTTAGTGAAGATTATTTTCTCAGGTGATTTAATTTAGCTTCTTCCTTTTTACATTTTCTGTCTCCATTGTGTATCTTTTGGTTTGAAGTTACTATGAAGCTTGCAAACATTATTGTATAATCCACTATTTTAACTTGAAAACAACTTAACACTCTTTACATGAAAAACAAACAAGCGGAAAGAAAACTATTATAAACTATATGCCTTAACTCTATAAACCTGCTTTTTAAATTTTTGTTTTTTTTCTATTTGTATCTCCTTTTACTGACTCTCTCTTAAAATGTTGTTCTAGTTGTTACTTTTGACTTGCTCATCATTTACTCTTCATACTTAGGATAAGAGTAGTTTACACACCACAGTTACAGTGTTATATTATTCTGGTTTTTTTTTTCTGTGTACTTACTATTATCAATGAGTTTTGTGCCTTCAGGTGATTACTTATTGCTCATTGATGTCCTTTTCTTTCTTATTGAAGCACTCCCTTTAGCATTTTCTATAAGATTGGTCTGCTGTTGATGAAAACCCTCAGCTTTTGTTTGTCCGGAAAATGCTTGTTACCAGATACTCCACTCTAGAATAAAAGATTTTTGTTGTTGTTGTTGTTGGTTTTTTTTTGGTTTTTGTTTTTTACTTTTCAGCTCTTTAAATATGTAATACCACTCTTTCCTAGCTGGTAAGATTTCCACTAAGAAGTAGGCTGCCAGATGTATTGGAGCTCCATTGTACATTGTTTGTTTCTTTTATCTTGCTGCTTTTAGGATCTTTTCTTTATCCTTGACCTTTGGGAGTTTGACTGTTGATTGTCTTGGAGTAGTCTTGTTTGGATTAAGTGTGCCTGGTGTTCTATAACCTTCTTGTACTTGAACATAAATATCTTTATCTAGGTCAGAAGTTCTCTGTTGTCATCTCTTTGAATAAACTTTCTATCATAATTTCTCTCTCTACTTTCTCTCTATGACCATTACTTCTTAGATTTGTCTTTTTGAGGTTATATCTCACCATGTAAAACACCTAACAGAAGATGAATTAGAGGCATAGCTAAGAAGGCCAACTAGAAGCAGCTATTGTGTGTTGGTCTAATAGAGAGGAATGGAAGGAGCAAGTAAATACAGCACCTTAAACGGAAACATTCAGGTACTCATGTTGGTACTAATCAAAGAAACTACTTGACCCATGAAAAATGAAGTAAAAGCAAGGCAGGATGGCCACCCACCTAGGAGTGACACAGAGCCAAGAGAACTTCCCCTGCCCAGGGAAGCCATGGTGAATGTGCGTCCCTGGGAACCCATGCTTCTCCAATAGATCTTTATAACCCTTGGGTCAGGAGATCCCTTTGTGAACCCACTCCACCAGGGCCTTCAGTCTGACAGAATGATGTGGAGTCTCAGAAGAGCAGCTCCTCAAGCATGTGCAGAGACCGAGGAGCCTTAGATACTCTGGCATTATGAGCTTCCCAGCAAAAGTAGTTGCAACTCTGGCAAAGTGGGGTGTTACACCCCTATGCATAGCCCTAGGAAAGAGGTTGAATTCAGGGGGCTGAGCAGTGACAGCCTGTGGGCTCTACTTCCGTGGCACCACAAATGATAAAACCCACTGGTTTGAAATTCCAGCCAGTCACCTGTAGCAGTGTTGTGCCTCCCTGGGATGGAGATCCCAGGAGGATAGGCACACTGACATCTTTCATGTCAGGGCAATGTAGCCATTCTAGCCTTTGGGCTTTGGAAAGTTCAAACTGACTGGAAGTGAAAGGGATCCCCCAACACAACAGAGGTGCTCTATGAAAATGTGGCCAGACTGTTTTTTAAAGTGGGTACCCAATCCTGTTTCTCCTCACTGAGCAGAACCTCCCAACCAGGGTCTCCAGCCACACCTGCCAGTGATTTCTAGCTGACATAGTTTTGAAGCCTCCCTGGGATGAAGTTCCCAGAGAGAGGGGTGAGCCACCATTTTTGCTATTTGGGTGACTTAGTTGTTCCAGCGTTTGGGCATTGGAAAGTTCAAGCCAACCAGGGGTGGAAACAGTACCCCGTACAGCCTAGCTGCTCTATCAGAATGTGTCCAGGCTACTTCTTTAAGCAAGTGCCTGTTCCCTTTCCTCCTCCCTGGTCAGTACCTTCCAACCAAGGCCTCCAGCCACCCCTCCTGGTGTTCCCCAGCTGACAAAGATTTGAAAAGTCCCTGAGAGAGATCCCCCACAGGGAGGAATGGGCCACCATCTTTGCTCTTTGGGAAACTTAGCCTTTCAAGCCTTTGGGCTTTGGAGAGTCCAAGCCAACTGGGAGCAGAGGCAGTCCCTCAGCACAGCACAACTGCCCTATGAAAATGTGGCCAGACTGATGACTTAAGTAGGTCCTAAATCCCATTCGTCACCAGGTGGAACCTCCAAACTGGGGTTTCTGCCTACCCTAGCCAATGACTTTTGGCTGACAGAGGTTTTAGGGCCCCCTAGGATGGAGCTCCCATGGTGAGTGGCAGGCCCGACTGGTGGAGACCTCTAGTGAGGCAGCCCCTGTAGCTGTGCGTTAGCTGGCACATTCTCTTGCCATACAGCAAAATCCTCTAAGCCCACAGCACCTCCCCACATCACTTTGCTGGTGTTCATCTGCATGGGTGGGTTTTGTTTTACTTGTCCCACCAACATGCAAGAGTACAGCATGTGCCCCCACCCCTGCTGACTACCATTGCAGATGAAGCCTTGGTGGACACAGAGCCAGCAAGCCCTACCCCCACAAACACCCAAACCTTGCACTAAACCTGCACAGACAACAGAAGATCCTTGCACACCCTGAGTGATCACTCTTGCTCATGAGACACAGAGAAGGCACCCAGACCTGTGCTGACTAGCACCCCACCCCAAGCTAACACCACCTCCAGTGCAATCATGCACACAGTCCCCAGCAGAGGCCCCTGCTTCCCCCTCCAGCTGTTTTGCCTCTGCCACTGTGGTGAATGCCCACATGGAGGCAGGTGCCCTTGAATCCACCAGCGCTCAGTAAAAGTCTCCCAGAGTTAGAGCACACAGACTAGGAGTTGAGAGCTGAGTGTTGGCCCCCTAAAATCTCCCAGAAATGAAGCCAGTTAACCCACTTGATACCACAATCAAACCTTCAAGGACATCAAATAGGACAATAGGAAAAAAAAAATCGAATGGTCAGCAACCTCAAAGACTGATTGCAGATAAGCCCACAAGGTAAGAAAGAATCAGTACAAGAACACTGAATACTCAAAAAGCCAAAGTGCCTTCTTTCCTCCAAATGACCACATCCCTTCCCCAGCAAGGATTTGGAACTGAGCTGAGGCTGAGATGGCTGAAATGAAAGAAGTAGAATTCAAAATATGGATAGGAACAAAGTTAATGGAACTACAGAAGGGCATTGAAACCCAATGCAGGCCGGGCATGGTGGCTCATGCCTATACTCCCAGCACTTTGGGAGGCTGAGGCAGGTGGATCACAAGGTTGGGAGATTGAGACCAGTCTGGCTAACATGGTGAAACCCTATCTCTACTAAAAATAGAAAAAATTACCCTCACGTGGTGGTGGACACCTGTAGTCCCAGCTATTCAGGAGGCTGAGGCAGGAGAATGGCGTGAACCTGGGAGGTGGAGTGTGCAGTGAGCCAAGATCACACCACTGCACTCCAGTCTGGGCAACAGAGTGAGGCTCTGTCTCAAAATAAATAAATAAATAAATAAATAAATAAATAAATAAATCCCAATGTAAGGAAGGTAAAGATCATGATAAAACATTGCAGGAGATGACAGGGAAAGAAAGATAGCCAGTATAGACCTGATAGAGCAGAAAAACACACTTTAAAAATTTCATAATGCATAATTAATAGAAGAATAGACCAAGTAGAAGTAAGAATCTCAGAGTTTGAAGATTGGATTTCTGAAATAAGACAAGAAGACAATAATAGAGAGAAAAAATAAATAAAACGAATGAACAAAGCCTCAGAGAAATATGGGGTCATGTAAACAGACCAAATATACAGCTCATTGGTGTTCCTGATAAAGATAGGAAGAGTTAAACCAACTTGAAAAACATATTTCAGGATGTCATCCGTAAGAATGTCTCAACCTAGCTAGAGAGGCCAACATTCACATTCAGGACAGGCAGAGAAACTCAGTAAGATATTTCACAAGATCATGCCCAAGACATATAAATATTAGATTCTCCAAGGTGGAAATAAAAGAAAAAAAATTTTAAAGGCAGCTAGAGAGAAAGGTCAGGAAACTACAAAGGGAAGCCCATCAGACTAACAGTGGACCTCTCAGTTGAAACCCCAAAAGTCAGAAGAGATTTGGGGCTAATATTCAGCATTCTTAAAGAGAAGAAATTGTTATCTAGAATTTCCTTTCTGGCCAAGCTAAGCATAAACAAAGGAGAAATAAGATGTTTTTCAGACAAGCAAACGCTGAGGGAATTCATTATCTGCAAACCTTCCTTACAAGAGCTAGTAGAGGAAGTACTAAAAATGAAAAGGAAAGACCATTACCAGCCACTACAAAAACACACTAAAGTACACAGACCAGTGACACTATAAAACAACCACAAAAATAAGTCTGCAAAATAATCAGCTAACATCATGATGATAGGATCAAATCCACATATATCCATACCATTTTTCAATGTAAATGGGCTAAATGCCCAAATTAAAATAAACAGAGTGGCAAGCTGGCTAAAGAACCAAGACCCATTGGTATGCTGTCTTCAAGAGACCCATCTCACATGCAATGACATACGTAGGCTCAAAATAAAGGTATGAAGAAAAATTTACCAAGGAAATGGATAAAAGCAAAAAGCAGAAGTTGAAATCTTAGTTGCTGACAAAACAGACAGTTCAAAAAAGAGAAAGAAGGGCTTTACATAATGGCACAGGGCTCAATTCCATAAGAAAAGCTAACTATCCTGAATAAATAGGCACCTAACTCAGGAGCACCCAGATTTGTAAAGCAAGTTTTTAGAGACCTTCGAAGAAACTTAGACTCCCACATGACATTAGTGAGAGACTATGATACCCCACTGACAATATTGGACAGATCATGGAGATAGAAAATTAACAAACATATTCAGGACCTGAACACAGTAGTAGATCAAGTGGACTTGATAGATATCTACAAAACTCCACCTAAAAACAGCAGAATATACATTCTTCTCATTGCTAGATGGCACATACTCTAAAATTGATTATATATTCATAAGTAAAATACTGCTCAACAAATGCAAAAAAATAAAAAAAAATTATAGCAAACAGTCTCCTGGACCACAGCACAATTAAATTAAAAATCAAGACTAAGAAATTCACTCAAAACCATACAATTACATGGAAATGGAATATGAGCACATGAATCTGCTTCTGAGTTAATTTCAGGTAAATACTTAAAGCAGAAATGAAGAAGTTATTTGAAAGTAATGAGAGGATAGATAAAACATGCCAGAATCTCTGGGACACAGCTAAGGCACTGTTAAGAGAGAAATTTATAGCACCAAATGCCCACATCAAAAGGTTAGAAACATCTCAAGTTAGTAACCTAACATCACAACTAAAGGAACTAGAGAACCAACAGAAAACAAACCCCAGAGATAGCAGAGGACAATAAATAACCAAAATCAGAGCTGAACTGAAGGAGATAGAGACACATACAAAATAAAAGCACAATAAAAAGGTCAATGAATTCAGGAACTTGTTTTTTGAAAAAAATAATAAAATAGACAGATCTCTAGTTAGACTAATAAATAAGAAAAGAGAAAATTCAAATAAATACAATCAGAAACAAGGGGCATAATCCCACTGACCCCACAGAAATACAAATAACTATCAGACAGTATTATGAACGCCTCTATGCACGTAAACTAGAAAATCTAGAAAAAAAATGAATAAATTCCTGGACAGATACAACCTTCCAAGACCGAATCAGGAAGAAGTTGAATCCCCAAACAGACAAATAATAAGCTCTAAATTTGAGGCAGTGATAAATACTATACCAACAAAAAAAGCCCAGGACCAGTGGGATTCATAGCTGAATTCTACCAGGTGTACAAAGAAGAGCTTGTACCATTCCTACTGAAACTGTTTCAAAAAATTGAGGAGTAGTGACTCCACTCTACCTCATTCTGTGAGGCCAAAATCATCCTGACATCAGAACCTGACAGAGATACAGTGAAAAAGGAAAACTTCAGACCAATATCCTTGATGAAATTGATGCAAAAAAATTTCACTACACAATACTGGCAAACCAAATTCAGCAGCACATCAAAAAGATTATCTACCTATTATCAAATAGGTTTTATCCCTGGGATGCAAGGGTGGTTCAATATATACAAATCAGCAAATGTGATTCATCATATAAACAGAACTAAAGACGAAAAACACAAAATTATCTCAATAGGTGCAGAAAAAGCTTTTGATAAAATTCAATGCTTCTTCATGTTTGAAACTCTCAGTAAACTAGATATTGAAGAAACAAACCTCATAATAATAAGAGCCATCTATAACAAACCCACAGCCAACATCATACTGAATGGACAAAACCTAAAACCTTTAAAACCGGCACAAGACAGGGATGCCCTCTGTCACCGCCCCTATTCAACATAGTATTGGAAGTCCTGGCCAGAACAGTCAGGTAAGAGAAAGAAATAAATGGCATCCACATAGGAAGAGAGGAAGTCAGACTATCCCTGGTTGCAGACCACATTATCCTGTATTTAGCAAACCTCATAGTCTCAGCTCAAAAGCTCCCTGATTCACCAAACAACTTCAGCAAAGTCTCAAGATAAAAAATTAATATTCAAAAATCACCAGCATTCTATACTTCAAGAACACTCAAGCCAAGAGCCAAATTGGAAAGAAACTCTCATTCATAATTGCCACAAAATGAATAAAGTATCTAGGAATACAGCTAACTAGGGAGGTGAAAGATCTCTACAAGGAGAATTATAAACTACTGCTTAAATAAATCAGAGATGACACAAACAAATGAAAAAAACAGTTCATGCTCATGGATAGGAAGAATTAGTAACATTAAAATGGCCATAATTCCCAAAGCAATTCATAGATCTAATGCTATTCCTATTAAACTACCATGAGATTCTTCAGAGTAGTCGAAAAAAAATTTAAAAATTTGCAGGGAACGAAAAAGAGCCTGAATAGCAAAGGCAATCCTAAGCAATAAGAGCAAAGCTAGAGGCATCACCCTAACTGACTTCAAACTAATCTTCAGGACTATAGAAACCAAAACAGCATAGTAGTACTATGAAAACAGACACATAGACCAATGGAACAGAATAGAGAACCCAGAAATAAGACCACAAACCTATAACTATTTGATTTTCAACACACCCGATAAAAACAATCACTGGGAAAAGTATTCCCTATTCAATAACTGGTGCTGGGATAACTAGATAGCCATAGGCAGAAGATTAAATTGGACTCCTTCATTACACCATATACAAAAATTAACTCGAGATGGACTGAAGACTCAAATGTGAAACTCAAAACTATAAAAACCCTGAAAGACAACCTATGCAAAGCCATTCAAGCCATAGGCACTGGCAACAATTTCATGATGAAGATGTCAAAAGCAGTTGCAAAAAACCCCAAAAATTAACAAATGTGATGTAATTAAACTAAAGAGCTTTTGCACAGAAAAACAAACCATCAACAGAGTAAATAGACAACCTACAGATTGAGAGAAGTTTTTGCAAACTATGCATCTGACAAATATCCAGGATCTATAAGGAACTTTAGCAAATTTACAAGAAAAAAACAAAGAACCCATGAAAAAGGGGGCAAAGGACATAAACTTTTCAAAGAAAGACATACCTGCAGCCAACATTCACCTGAAAAAAAATCTCAACATCACTGATCATTAGAGAAATGTAAATCAGAACCACAATGAGATACCATCTCATACCAGTCAGAATGGCTATTATTAAAAAGTCAAAAAACAACAGATGCTGGCAAGGTTGTGGAATAAAAGGAATGCTTTTACACTGTTGCTGGGAGTATAAATTAGTTCAACCATTGTGGAAGACAATGTGGCAATTCCTCAAAGATATAAAGACAGAAGTGCTATTTAACATGGTAATCCCATTAGTGAGTATATACCCAAATGAATATAAATTGTTCTATTTTCAAGATGAATGCAAGCTTATGTTAATTGCAATAATATTCACCATAGGAAAGACATGAAATCAACCTAAATGCCCATCAGTTACAGACTGGATAAAGAAAATGTGGTACATATACACAATGGAATAATATGCAGCCATAAAAAAAGAACAAGATCATATCATTTGCACGGACATGGATGGATGTGGAGGCCATCATCTTATCCAACCAATGCAGAAACAGAAAACCAAATACCACATGTTCTCACTTATAAGCGAGAGCTAATTGATGAGAACACATAGACAGATAGAGGGGAACAGCACCCACTGGGACCTATGAGAGTGGAGGGTTGGAGGATGGAGAAGATGGGGAAAAATAACTAATGAGAACTAGGCTTCATACTGGAGTGACAAAATAATCTGTACAACAAACTCCCATGGCACAAGTTTACCTATGTAATAAACCTACACATGTACCCCGAACTTAAAATAAAAGTTATAAAAAGAGGAATTAAGGACATAAATGTAAGACTCAAAACTGTAAGCCTACTACAAGAAAACAGGTGAAAAGCTTCAGGGGATTGGTCCAGGCAAAGATTTTATGGTTAATGTCTCAAAAGCAGAGGCAACAATAAAAGACAAATGAAACTATATTAAACTAAAATGCTCCTGCATAGCAAAAGAAAGAATCAATAGAATGAATAGATAATCTGTTGGATACAAGAAAATATTTGCAAACTAGTCATTTAAGAAGACACTAGTATCCTGAAAACACAAGAACCTCAAACAACTCAACAAAATATACCTTCACCAAAAATGAGCAAAGGACATGAGTAGACATCTCTGAAAAGAAGAAATACGGATGGTCAATAAGCATATGAAACCCATCATCACCATTCATCAGTAAAATGCAACATAAAACCACAATGAGATATTATCTTACACAAATCAGAATGGCTATTGTTTATAAAACAAAAAATAACAGATGTTACTAAGGTTGAGAAACAAGGGGAATGCTTATACACTGCTAGTGGAAATGTAAATCAGTACAACCTCTATGAAAAAGAGTATGGAGATTTCTATAAGACCTAAAGTGGAACCACCATTTGATCTAGCACTCCTACTATTGGGTAGCTACCTAAAGACAACAAAATCATTATATTTAAAAGATAACCTGCACTTGTCTGTCTATCACAGCATTATTTGCAATAGCAAAAATATGGAATCAAGCTAAGCGCCTATCAATGGATGATTAGATAAAGGAATTGTTATATATATATATACTATATATATATATAATAGTTATATGTGTATATATATACACTATTCGTCCATATAAAATAATTAAACTACGTCTCCTGCAGAGGCACGATGGAACTCAAAGTCACTATGCTAAATGTGAAATAAGTGAGGCACAGACAAATATTGCATGTTTTCACCTATTTGTGTGAGCTTAAAGAGTTGATTTCCTAGAGGTAGAAAGTAAAATAATAGATGTCAGAGTCTGGGAAAGGTTTGTATGTGGTGTGGGGGACAAAGAGAAATTGGTCAATTAGCACAAATATACAGTAAACTAAAGGGAATATGTTTTAATATTCAAGAGCAGAGTAGGGTGACTATAGTTAACAGCACATGTATTTATTTTAAAACAGCTAGAAGAGCTATTGATAGTTAAGTGTCTTGAGGAAGTCTCATTTGCTTTAAATCTGCTTGGTGTTCTATAACTTTCTCGTGCTTCGATACTGATATCTTTCTCTAGGCTTCAGAAGTTCTCTGTTATTTTCCCTATGAATAAAATTTCTCTCTCTTCTCTTTAAGGCCAGTAACTCTCAGATTTGCCATTTTGAGACTTTTTTCTTTTTTCTTTTTTTTTCTTTTTCTTTTTTTTTTTTTTTGAGATGGACTCTCGTTCTATCGCCAGACTGGCTGGAGTGCAGTGGCGTGATCTCGGCTCACTGCAATCTCCACCTCCCAGGTTCAAGTGATTCTCCTGCTTCAGCCTACTGAGTAGCTGGGACTATAGACACACGTCAGCATGTCCAGCTAATTGTTGTATTTTTAGTAGAGACGGGGTTTCACCATGTTAACCAGGATAGTCTCGATCTCTTGACCTCGTGATCCACCTGCCTTTGAGGCTATATTTTAGATCTTGTATGGATGCTTATTTTTATCTTATCCCTTTTTCTTTTGTCTCCTCTCTCTCTCTCTCTCTCTCTATATATATATATATATGGTCTTCAAGCTCACTAATTCTTTCTTCTGATTGCTCAATTCTCTTGGTAGGATACTAATACATTCTTCCATATGCCAATTTCATTTTCTCCTCCAGAATTTCTGCTTAAATACTTAAAACATTATTTCAACTTCTTCATTAACTTTGATAAAATTCCAAAATTTTTTTCTGTGTTATCTTGGATGTTGAGAGCTTCCACAAAGAAGCTATTTTAAATTCTCTGTCTGAAAGGTCACATTTCTCTGTCTTTCCAGAATGGGTCACTGGTGCCTTATTTAGTTCACTTGGTGAGGTCATGTTTTCCTGGATGGTCTTAATTCTTGTGGATGTTTTTAAGTGTCTGGGCATTGAAGAGCTACTTACTTATTCTAGTCTTCACAGTCTGAGCTTTTTTGAACCTGTCCTTCTTAGAAAGGCTTTTCAGGTATTCAAAGGAACTTCGGTGTTGTGATCTAAGTTTTGGTCACTGAAGACATCTGCATCGGAAGGCACCACAAGTCCAGTAATACTTCTGTTCTTGCAGACTCATAGAGATTTTGTGGTCAATCATTGAACTGATTTAAACTGGAGCTATTGACAATACAGTGGAATGGGGAATACCCTCTGTTCTCTAATAAACTTTCTGGCTGAACTTGTTGAATTCCTCAAGTCTTAAGTTCTCTTGGATGGAGTCTGGCTACCAGATGTCAGAGAAACAAAAGAATAATACAATCTTATAATGGTAATAAGAGCTATTAGTTTTTTAGAATACACCAAGGTACTGTACATCAGAATAAATAACACCTCTAGAACTTACAGCTAAACTCTCACCTTATCTCCCTTGTTCTGTTTTACTGTTACCCCTTAAGATTTGTCTCAGGCCCCACCTCCTCCAAGGATCCTTTTCTAATCTTATCTATGTGAGTTAGGACCACTCTAGCCTTTGTACATATCTCAGTTATAACATTAACCCCATGTCTTGTCATTATTAGTTTAATTTTGTCTCACCCACTATATTTTGTGTTCTTGTGAATAGCAAAAATGTCTTATTTATTCAACGACCCTGGCACAGATGTGCTCAGTAAATACCTGTTACATGAAAGGTAATATATACATACATACATACATACATGGAGCTTCATTTTTATCTTTATACACATTCCTTAAGAAAAGTAACAGAAATTATATTTTCCTAGGACAATGAGTCTCAAACCTCACAGTGCATTAGAGCACCTGAGGTTACTTAGTAAACCTGGGCCCATTTGACTCGGGCCAGGGGAACTTGAATCTGAGGTGTGTTACTTCTGGTAACAGATGAATCTCTAGCTCTCATTGACAGTTCTCATTCCATTCAAAAAATATATAAGGCAATAAGAACCAGTCAAAATATTGTTCCTGGTTCCATGTGGACAAGTTAGGTGGAGGGTGGGGTGGAGGTGGAGCATCTTGTAGATAGGCTGATTATGAAAAGTGATACTACAATTAACCACTACCTGACAGGAAGCCTCTTCATACTCCCAATATGTTCTTTTCTGGAGAAAATAGTCTGGAAGAATTGGCTTACTATCTTTAAAGAATTGCAGGATTTCAGAGAATGAAAAGGACTACTATATTTTCCATTACACAGAGGGAGAAACTGAGGCACCAGGTGAGGGAATAATTTGTCTAAATTTACGCAGTTGCTCAGTGGTAAGGCTATTATTAAAACACAGGAATCCTAACTCCTGGTCCATTGTAATTTCCACTAGAAAACAAGTCTCTAATTGTGAATTATCAGGAACTATAAAATCATGGTATGTTGATTATTTTAAGTTTTTGGAGAAGGAATGCTTTCTCACACCTCTAAGCCCGCATCTCAAAGGGGAAATGTTATTCTTCACAGAAGATTCTTACTGTAGTGAAAGTAACCGGGGCATTGGGTCAGGGAGACCCGGATTTAAATGTTGTGTCAAATATTTAGTAACTATGTAAATATGGACAAGCTACATAACCTCTCTGAGCATTGGTTTCTTCATCTAAAAAATGGTGCTCATAATAACTCCCTCTCAGTGTCATTGTAAGGATTAAGTAAAATGATGTTTACAATGCACCTAACATAGTAACTGGCATATTTTAAACACTCAGTAAATGGTAGCTGTTATTGTATCCTAGGCTATGGTCTATTCTGTCTACCCAATCTAACAGCAGTTTTAGTATGCTGAAGGCACAAGAGTTCCTGGTGCCTGAGGAAAGATTACAACTCCTACTTTCCTCATCAGCATTGTATACTTCTTAAGAAATGAGAAACATCCCAACTCATTTCTACACCAACCCAATGTGGATCTGTTTGCTACTGAAGAACACAGCTCCTCCTCAGAGAACTGGAAGGACTGAAGAGTTGGAAATAAGTCACTGGAATAAAAAATATTTATAATCCCTTGATTTAGCCTAAGAAAGAAAAGGTCAAGCAGTGACATCATAACATACCAGTGTAAATATTTAGGATGCAGTGAAATGCTCTTCCCCGAGTCCTAAGAGAGGAAAATAGTCAGTAAGAACAGTGAAAACAACCTGGTAATTGACCCAGAAAACTTACATTTGAGGCCTGGAGCTGTCTCTTATGAGCTGTGTAATTTTTGGCAAATCACTGTATCCCAAGGGGTCTTGGTTAACCTCATTTTTCAAATGTAGAGACTGGACTAAATAGCAATAATAATCAATTACATCTGTGTAGCTCTTTATGGATTGAAAAGCTTCTCATATAATACTAACAGCCCCTTCTAGTTCTAACTTTCGAAGACCTGAAAAAGAAATGATGCTAATTGAGAACAAGAGGAAACAAGATGCATGCAAGGAAGGCATTCAAAGTGTGGAGGTTATTGGATTAATCAAAGGAAGCTATAGAATCACTTTTTGACAGGATCTTTGTGAGCAGAATGAAGACATGTAGGTATGAATACTCAAAGGGAATCATGCTCTTAGGTAAGTGGTAGCAGATTCTTTTCGCCAAAAGACTACATGATTCTACAACTTTTCTTAAAGTTTAAGGTAAAAAGGTCCAAGGACTGAGAAGAAGGAGATTGCCCAGATAGTGAGAGTAAAGGCAAGTAAGCAAGCTGAACTGAAACATGTCATTTCCCCAATTCTGTCATCCTCTGAAGTCTGGCCACTACCAGAGAAAATGTCAGCAGGAGACTGACCCTCGGGCCTTTTTCACAAGTAAACAAGAGAAGCTTTCTCAACAGAACCAAACTCCATGCCCTTGAGAAGCATGATCTGGTGGTGAGCGAACCTCTTTTTACACACGCTCTTGTCTTTCTCAACTCCTCCTCTTAACAGTGCTGGCCAGGCCTGAGGAATGAGAAGCAGCAGCTGGAATAGCCAGCAGAGTCTTGTGCATCAGAACTAGGCCAGGCCTCAGAGGACTGCTGCAGAAGACTTTTCATCCATTTGTGACCTGGGCTGGGAGGGCATTAGTTGGCCAGGAGAAGCAGAATATAGCCCAAGGACTAAGCTTCATTTCCTTTCTCCCTTACTAACCTGACTGCTTTCTACTTGCTTGTTTATGGTTCTGCTGAAAGACCTAAGGCAGCAGCAAATGATAAATGAAAAGATGTGTTCATCTTGGCCTCAGCATTCCTAGGAATGTTTTCAGCAGAGTCTGCCAGAGGGATGTTCCAGTGCTGCAACCGAAGCCTGACGTGGAGCTCTAGAGAGGAAAAAGGGAGCCAGCTCAAACTGGGGTCTACCTTACTTGTCAGCTTTCTTATTTGAAAATGAAGATTCAAATCCCAAACTTTCAGGGTTAGCAGAAGGATTCAGTAGAACAACAACAACAACAAAATGTAAATAAAATTCCTGTACTTGTCATGATAGAGGCTCAACAAATGCTTGTTCTGTTCTCTAATCAAGGGACCTAGGTGATCATTCTGAATGGCTTCCAAGACAGAGAGAGAGACAGTGATTTATTTGCCAGGGCACTGACTTTGAAGTCAGACATCCTGAAAATTGTTCCTAGAACAATGCCTGGTACCTAATAAGTGTGTAATAAGTATATGGGGCTTACTGACTTACATTCTGCTGTTAATTTATTGTGTGAACCTTGGGCAAGTCACTTACTCTCTCTGGGCTTCAATTGTCCTATTTGTAAAATGATATGACAATATTTCCTGCTAAGCTTACCCTACAAAGTTGTTGAGGGGCACATGACCTATGAGAGAATATATATGGATGTTCTGCGCACCTGTTAGAGATAATTAACATTTAGAGAGCCTAGGTGAAAGAAATTCCCCAAAGGATATAACTGCTTGCCTAGCTCATGTTATATGGAGGGAAGGGGAGGAGGAAGAAACAGTCAGGGAAAAGCCAGTCAATGTAGACTGATAGAGGACAATTGGACCTTATCAGGGGTTAAAAAGTACCCTGAAACAGAAGTACAGTATTCTTTTGCCTCCTGACGGGTTTTACCCAAGCATAAGAGGCAGTATAGCACAGTGGCAATAGCATATATTCTAGAACCAGATATTCTAGGTTCAAATCTATACTCAGTGACTTACATTATATATAACCCAGGGAAAATCACTAGATCTTTCAGTTTCTTCATCTGAATATGCAAGTGATGTACCCCATAGATTGTTATTAGGTTTAAAAGTTAATATGGGGAAATATGTTTAGACTAGTGCCTAGCACAGGGAAAGCACTATAGAAATTTAGTATTGGCTATTATTAGCATTATGTTGCAACGTCATCCTTTCTTAGAGTGTGCATGGGAATGCTGACCCTTTTTTTTAGCTTCTGATCTTCTGACCCATTGAAACCCCTTTTAATAAGCATTAATCCACAATGTTCAACTCCACCAATTTTGCAATGATTTCTAAGCCACTGCCTGTTTGGAGCTATAAAGCAAACAATTTCACAATCAAATCACTCACTCTTTCCTGACCTCTCTCCTCCTCTTCCAAGAATTAATATCGTAGTTAGTATTCAATGCAACTACCCAAACAAACCTCCCGGGAGGCTTTGAAACACCAACCAATGCACCTTTTACAAAAAATTACTCAGATTGTAATCAAAATGACAGAAAAGGAAATATTTCATCTTTTGCTGATTCCATTGTTCTTTCTCCTGCCTTGTAAAACTCCTTCTTTCTGCCTGCTTTCAAAATAACATGTGCCGTTCTCAGCAGAATGGAGAACAAGGTCAAAGAACAAGGAGACAGGAAAAGTTGAGGGCAATGCATCAAATCAGAGCTTGTTGGCCATATTACACGGTGACAAGATGATGGCCTATTTAAAAACAAACAAACAAACAAACAAACAAAAATCCTGCAATAAGCCTGTGATTGAACCCTGTTTCACAACTCACAATGCAAGACTGAGATCTGAATCACAGTAAGAGACTGAAACACGCTTTGAAAATCATCCTGTTGATGCGTCCTTACATCAACAGACAGAGAAACTGATGAACACAGAAAAGGCTCAATTATTAAAGGCAATTCTGGGATGATAAGGTTTTTTACATTTCACTCTTATGTACTGAGCCCCCATACTGTGCCAGGCACTGTGTTAGCTTTTTGATCTATTTTATTTCATGTTATTTTTAAGACATTCCTGTGAGGTAGGTACTACATTAAAAACAAAACAAAGCAAAACAATAGACACCATTTGTCGGATGTATAACTAAGACTCAAAGACCATGAGAGACATGCCTCAGGTTACCCATTCATCACCCAGATGGCCTTACTTCCAGAACAATATGCCCTCCACCAAACCATGATGTCTTAAGGAGTGAAGAATATTGAGGGTGGTGAACAGAGGAGCCTTTTTCAAGGGTGTCTGCAGCAGTCAATCTTCTAGATAGCCTCTGAAATTCACAGCTGCAAACTGCAACACTGGACAAAGTTGTCACTGCATCCTCGCTTATTTATTCGGGTCCACCAACCTGCCAGAACCATTTCCACGGATAGGATAACTCAAAATTTTACCCTGGTCCATGGGTTCTCAAAATATGTTCCAAGAACTGCCTGCATTAGAAAAACAAATTCCTGTCCACGGTCCACACCTACTGAATCTGAATCTGAATCTGAGGGAAGAGACACTGGAAATCTTTATGCTTAAAAAGCATGCCAAGTGCTCTAATGTACAATAAAGTGTGAGGCCCATTGTCTTAGAAAAATAATTCTTGCTACTTTTCCCAAGGAGTGAAGAGGAGAATGAAGATTTAATCATTTATTTATGTATGAAATATTTTCTGATGACATAAGCTGGTCTCTGTGAGTAAATAAAACATGATGCCTAATCTTAATAGCCTCATAGTCGAAGTAGATAAAATAAATAATGACAATATAGTGGGACAAGTGCTAGGACAGAAGTTTGTACAGAGGTCAAAGTGATAATCTTACGTAGATAGGATTAGAGAAAGTTTCCTAGAGAAAACTCCCTGAAACTCTCTTTAAAAATGAGTAGAAGGGAAACAAGACAAATAGACATGTGTTCTAAGCAGAAGGATCAGCTGTAAAGTTCTAAAGATGTTACTTAGTTTTATTGGATAATGTATTATACCTGGTATGCCAACAGCAACTGGTACCAATGATTGTTATTGTTCCTACTATTACCATATAGTCACTGACAGAAAGATCCCTGATCTGGCTAGAAATCAGGATACATGAGTTAGAGACCTTTGCTCTGCCACTTTGACACTATTTGACTTTAGGCAAAACATTTCTTCTCTCTTGTTCTTAATTTGTACATCTGTAAGACAGAAATTACTTCCTTAATTCAACAAATATATACTGAGGCCAGTCACAGTGACTCATGCCTGTAATCCCAGCACTTTGGGAGGCCGAGGTGGGTGGATTACTTGAGGTCAGAAGTTCGAGACCAGCCTACCCAACATGGTGAAACCCCGTCTCTATTAAAAATATAAAATAAATTAGCTAGGCATGGTGGTGCATGCCTGTAATCTCAGCTATTCTAGATGCTGAGGCAGGAGAATAGCTTGAATCTGGGAGGTGGAGGTTGCAGTGAGCCGAGATTGTGCCACTGCACTCTAGCCTGGGTGACAGAGTGAGACTCCATCTCAAAAAAAAAAAAAAAAAAAAAAAAAGAGTGTGTGTATATATATATTCACACACACACACACACACACACACACTGAATGCCTATTAAGTACCAGGCACTGTGCTAGGTGCTGGGGAAATAGTGATAAAGGCCAGTTGTGCTGAAGAAAAACACATTACAGCAATAAACTATGATGATTATTTTGAAGGAAGGTTATAGGAATAAATGCCAGTATATGGCAAGGGTCACAGTACTGCCTGCTTTGATGATCAAATGAGAAAATTCAATATGAAAATCCTCTAAAAGCCATTACTATACAAATAAAAATTATTCCTTTAGATATAGCTATTAGAAGTGTAGGGAGGCCATTGAATTACCATGTATTTCAACATTTTAACTCATGGACTTTATATGCATCACCATTCTAGCTTCTGGGTAGTTTCCACTTTCAGAAAATTTTGTCCAAATTTCCTTTTAATAAGTCTTTCAAATATCTTTCTTCAAACTACACACCTCCTTTCTATTGCCAACATCAGATTCATCGCTCTGCATAAATACTTTAAAGAAGTCCTGAAAACATGAGGACTATTTTTGTAGAGAATACAAATTAGCTCCAACCACTGGACCAGGGGTGGGACATTTTAAATATAATCCTCGTGTTCCTAAAGAAAATTCCTTCCCCTCCTAGGGCCTCAGTTTGCCTATCAATAAATGGGGATTGGGATTTCCTGCATGATGTCCTATTTCCTTTTTTTTTTTTTTTTGAGACAGAGTCTCACTCTGTTGCCCAGGCCGGAGTGCAGTGGCACGATCTCGGTTCACTGCAAGCTCTGCCTCCCAGGTTCATGCCATTCTCCTGCCTCAGCCTCCCGAGTAGCTGGGACTACAGGCACCAGCCACCATGCCCAGCTAATTTTTTGTATTTTTAGTAGAGATGGGGTTTCACGTCTTAGCCAGGATGGTCTCAATCTCCTGACCTCATGATCCCCCTGCCTTGGCCTCCCAAAGTGCTGGGATTACAGGCGTGAGCCACCACGCCCAGCCGTGATGTCCTATTTCTTTTTTTTTCTTTTTTTAAAATTTTTAGATAAAGCTTTAATTCTTTTTTATCTTTTTTTTTTTAATTTTTAGATAAAGCTTTAATTCTTATTCTTAATACCTCCTACTATATAGCACTTTGTTTTTCATTATATTTTATGTTCTGCGGTGCAGGTTTGTTACATATGTATACTTGTGCCATGTTGGTGTGCTGCACCCATTAACTCATCATTTACATTGGATATATCTCCTAATGCTATTCCTCCCCTCTCTCCCCACCCCACAACAGGCCCCAGTGTGTAATGTTCCCTTTCCTGTGTCCAAGTGATCTCATTGTTCAATTCCCACCTATGAGTGAGAACATGCGGTCTTTGGTTTTCTGTTCTTGTGGCAGTTTGCTGAGAATGATGGTTTCCAGCTGCATCCATGTCCCTACAAAGGACGCAAACTCATCCTTTTTTATGGCTGCATAGTATTCTATGGTGTACATGTGCCACATTTTCTTAATCCAGTCTGTCATTGAAGGACATTTCATTTGGTTCGAAGTCTTTGCTATTGTGAATAGTGCTGCAATAAGCATACGTGTGCATGTGTCTTTATAGCAGCATGATTTATAATCCTTTGGGTATATACCCAGTAATGGGATGGCTGGGTCAAATGGTATTTCTAGTTCTAGATCCTTGAGGAATCACCACACTGTCTTCCACAATGGTTGAACTAGTTTACAGTGCCACCAACAGTGTAACAGTGTTCCTATTTCTCCACATCTTCTCCAGCACCTGTTGTTTCCTGACTTTTTAATGATTTCCATTCTAACTGGTGTGAGATGATATCTCATCGTGGTTTTGATTTGCATTTCTCTGATGGCTAGTCATGATGTCCTATTTCTTACAACACTGCCATTTGGTGAAAGCCCTTCTGCCTCCTCTGCCATGGTAAATACCCAAAGATGACAGCTGCATGTATGAAAGGGTGAGGATAGACCCAGGTATTTGGGCCTAAAAGAAAACCTCAAGGAACCATGACACCCTGGACAAGTCAGTTCAACAAGGCTGAGTTTGCATGGCAAACCTGAGAACACAGCATAACAAAAACTACGATTGTTTGGTTTCACTCTATACTAAGTATGTCACAGAAACCCAAGCATGATTATCTTGTTTCATAGATGAGATTCAGGAGCAATTCATTCGTTCATTGATTTAATACCGATTTATTCAACATTTGCTTTGGTGCAAGCACTGTTTGGAGTTTTGAAAATATAACAGTGAATTGCTCAGAAAAGTCCCTGCTGTCATAAACATACAACAGAAACAGAAAATAAATAACTAAACACTTAAACAGATAATAAAATGTCAAATAGCAATAAACACTATGGAGAAAACAATGAAGTAATGAACACGAAGTAACGGGAAAGAGGCCAGGAATGAGTTAGATAATTTGGTTGAGGAAACCCTCTCTAAACAGGAGATGTTGAAGTTGAGACCTGAACATAGAAGACAAAGCCAGTCACGTTAAGAGTGCCAGAAAGGAGAAATTTTAAATGCAAAGATTTTGAGGTTGGATGAGTTTTTTGTGTTTCAAGAACACCAGTGTGTCTCAAGAACTCTCAGCAAAGGGGAGGATAGTATGGATTCAGAAAGACCTAAGCCATGCAGCACCTTGTGAGCTAATACAGACTGGATTTTATTACAAAAGCAATGGTAAGAAGATGCTGTATGGCTTTAAACCTAGAAGTGTTAGACTCTGAATTCCATTTGTAGAAAGTCACATAGCACATAAGAGGGAGAGCTAGAATTCAAATTCATGTCTGTCTGAACTTAAATATTCCCAAGCCCTGTCTCACACAGGAATTGTGCACCCTAAAAACCATACTTCAGTGGAGGTCCCCAAGCATAATGATTGATAGGCAGAGGATTAGGAGTAACAAACATACATTTTAGTCACCTAAATTAATAAGGCTTCTTGGACTACGTATTTGTGTGTTTTTGAGTGTGGAGAAGAAGAATCCTAGGAGGCTCTTAGTTTAAACAAAAGGGGCTGGGGAGACTAAGATTAGCATAAGGAGCAGTCTGAGAAGCAAGAATTAGTATTCGAATTCCCGGTCTATCCATCAATCACTAGCTATTTGACCTCAGGCAAGTCACTTGTCAGAAATTAAATGAAAGTAATAATGACTATCTACATCTCAGAGAACTCTGAGGATTACATGAGAAAATATACAATAAAAAATTTCAATACAGAGCTTTATATACAGTAGGTATTTTGTGTCTCTTAGCTACACTGAATTAAGACTATTTAGAACAAGAAGGAAGATAAGGCTGAAAGATAAGCTACAGATCAGTGAGTGTGCTTTTATTTCCATACCAATCAAATCTAGCCTCTTGCTGATATGCAAGCTTTTCAACACTCATCTTTCTAATAGGTCTAAGGCACTAGTTCAGGAGAAATGGTTCTCTTGCTTTGAATAGAGTCCCTCCCTGGCCATTTCTCTTCATATTAAAATAGGCAGAAGCTTTTCCTGGTTTTAAAATACAAAGATGCAGAGGATGGGTGGGATCCAAATGCCTGGGTAGTAATCCAGGTCGTGGTGACTTTGAGTAATAAAAATTACTATTTTTTTAATATCTACTCTGGATCCGGTGCTTTATATTCATTATTATTATTACATTTAATCCTTACAATTGCTGTATGAGGAGGCAAGGTAGGGATTCTTATTCAACAGATAAGGAAGCTGAGACTCAGGAAAAGAATGTGACTTACCCAAGGTCACTCATGTAGCAAGTGGCAGAGCTAGAGTTTGACTCCACTCTGCTTGGTCCCAAAGTTCATGTTTTTTTTTGTACTGGAATCACACTGTATCCTTTCACTCTTTCGGCTTCTAAGTGTGTGAACTTAGGCAAGTGATTTTGCCTCTCTGAATATTAATTATCTTATATCTACACTGAAGTTAGTAATTTATAATTCACAGGGTTATTATGAGGACTGGAAATAATATACATAAAGAGTTTCACATACTAGCTACTCAGAAAATTTTAGCTATATCATTAGTTATTATTAAATATTAACTGTTTATTTTCAACAGACATGATCAAAGTCTCATTCCACACTTACAATGACAGACAGGAAACCTACCAGAATCTTCTAACTCCCAGACATTTTTTTTCTAGATGGGAGATGTCAGGGTTATCTCAGGATAAGCTGGAACATCCAGCAGCAATTTCTGGATAATTTAGAGTAGGAGCAGAGCAAGAGCCAGAACCCCACGTAACAAAGTAGGTCATGATGAAGGCTGAGAAGCATGACTCCAGGCATTGACTGCACCCTGGCTGTGAGCTACCCTGTCACATGACCATTATACTAAAAATGCTAGCCTCCTTGCAGCACAGTAAACAGAAAGAAAAATGAGCTTCATTCTACATTCATCAAAGGATTCCTGGAAGGACAAAGGAGTAGTAGAGGATGGGGACCCATCTAGTGGTTGCCAATTACCAGACAATTCATAAGCAGCCTTGACTACGTGGTATGATGCTGGGATGAACAGACCTAGGAAAAAAAACTGGTCTGTTCTGATCCTACTTCACTACACTGCTAAAAATTCAGTATTCAGTGAAGGAAAGAAAAGCAGAGAATCGGAGGATCTAAATAGATTATTCAAAATCATTTAGGCCAATGGTATCCAAACCTGACTGTACAAGAATCATGGGGTCCAGACAAGACCGTGGCACATGAGAAGTGGAAGTTTTGAAAAAGCATCCCAGTTGATTTGGATGATCAGTAAGATTGAGAAGTCACTGAGGTAGTACTGAGGTGTTCACTACCCCCCTAAAAACGTAGAATGAAGAAATTTTCTTATAACAAACTTTCTTCATATTTGGAACCCTAATAAATTAAAGAGATATAAACACACAGAGAGAGCAGAATAGAGTTCAGAAGCTAGTTCATGCATATATGAGAATTTACTAGTGATGAAGGCAATATTCCAAATGAGTGTAAAGAAGGATGGATAGGCTATACAATAAATGATATTTGAACACTTACTTATTCTTTCATTAAAAAAAGTGAGACACTTACATTACAGCATACGCTAAAATGAATACTGTTGATTTTAAAAATAAGAATTTAGGGGGCGGAGCAAGATGGCCGAATAGGAACAGCTCCAGTCTCCAATTCCCAGCGCGAGCGACACAGAAGACCGGTGATTTCTGCATTTTCAACTGAGGTACTGGGTTCATCTCACTAGGGAGTGCCGGACAATCAGTGCTGGTCAGCTACTGCAGCCCGACCAGCAAGAGCTGAAGCAGGGCGAGGCATCCCCTCACCTGGGAAGCACAAGGGGGAAGGCAATCCCTTTTCCTAGCCAGGGGAACTGAGAAACACAACACCTGGAAAATCGGGTAACTCCCACCCCAATACTGCACTTTAAGCTAACGGGCACACCAGGAGATTATATCCCACACATGGCCGGAAGGATCCCACGCCCACGGAGCCTCCCTCATTGCTAGCACAGCAGTCTGCGATCTACCAGCAAGGCAGCAGCGAGGCTGGGGGAGGGGCGCCCGCCATTGCTGAGGCTTAAGTAGGTAAACAAAGCTGCTGGGAAGCTC
>NC_037689.1:86786152-86830334 GCF_003255815.1 Theropithecus gelada | reverse complement strand
GTGGGATTGTAAACTAGTTCAACCATTATGGAAAACAGTATGGCGATTCCTCAAGGATCTAGAACTAGATGTACCATATGACCCAGCCATCCCATTACTGGGTATATACCCAAAGGATTATAAATCATGCTGCTATAAAGACACATGCACACGTATGTTTATTGCAACACTATTCACAATAGCAAAGACTTGGAATCAACCCAAATGTCCATCAGTGACAGACTGGATTAAGAAAATGTGGCACATATACACCATGGAATACTATGCAGCCATAAAAAAGGATGAGTTTGTGTCCTTTGTAGGGACATGGATGCTTCTGGAAACCATCATTCTTAGCAAACTATCACAAGAACAGAAAACCAAATACCGCATGTTCTCACTCATAGGTGGGAACTGAACAATGATATCACTTGGACTCAGGAAGGGGAACATCACACACCGGGGCCTATCATCGGGAGGGAGGATGGGGGAGGGATTGCATTGGGAGTTATACTTGATGTAAATGACGAGTTGATGGGTGCTGACGAGTTGATGGGTGCAGCACACCAACATGGCACAAGTATACATATGTAACAAACCTGCACGTTATGCAGATGTACCCTAGAACTCAAAGTATAATAAAAAAAAAAAAAAAAGAATTTAGGAAGCAAAAAAGCAAAGTGTAGTAAAAGAAAAATAAAGGAGAAGGGTATCAGCATCATGGAGTGGAAAAGTCTTCATAAGGTTTAACCCCAGGAGGCATATATTTTTAGTGACATGTTTGACTGCATGAAGATTAAAAACAAAATTTAAAAGTGAGCAACAGACTGAGAGACTCAACTTCCAATGTTATTAACATAGAAAAGATTAATATATATATAAAAGGCAAAAAAAAAAAAAAGCCTAGAAAAGGAAAAAGAGAAAGGATAAACAGGAAAAAAAGCAATTCACATAAGAACAATTGCAAGTGGCCAATTAACATATGAGAAGAAACTTTAACACACTAGTGAGCAAAGAAATGCAAATTAGATCAACAATGAGTTATTTTTAATGCACCAGACTAATGAATATTTTGAATAATAATATTCACTGTTATCAAAGGCCTTTTGATAGTAGAGTAAATTGGTACAGCTGTTTTGTGATGTCACTTTGGAAGAATGACAAAATGAGAAAGGTTCATACTATATGTCTCAATATTTTACCCCTGGAAATCTATCCTATGGAAATATTTGCACATGTGCAAAAAGATGTCTCCTAGGCTATTTCCTACAATACTGTAATTACAAAATATTTTAAGCAAGTTTAATATCCATCAACTGAGGATTCGTTTGATGTGTTATGGTACAGCCAAATAATGGAATATGATACTGACCCGTAAGAGAGTGAAACAGCTCAATATGGACTGAGAGAACTATTTCCAAGATGAGTAAAATAAAAAAGTACTATAGAATAATACGAATAGAATGAGTCTATTTGTATAAAATTTACATATTAACAAATGCAAAACACATATAATTTTGATGTACAGAAAAAAGCCTGGAAGAATACAAGACAATTGTAAAATAGTGGTTACCTCTGAGGAGAAGAATGTAATTGGTAAGGGGAAAGGTTGGTAAAGGAGCTTAAGAGCTTTTGCAATTTTTATCCTGTAGATGTCTATTTTAAATGCTTATATCTTACACACAAATGGGCACTACATACGTATGTCCTATTATTTTTGTTTATTTATATTATTTGAAAGTTTCAATAATGTAGGTGACATCAGTAAGATGGCAGAATAAGCGAGTGCCTTCTCATATCCCCCAACATTAACAATAACTTGACAGCCATTCACAGACAAAAGTGCCTTCCTGGGAACTTTGGATTTAGGTAAGAGGTTGTGAAGCTCTGGTTGAGCTCAAGACTGAGGAAAGTCATTTTGAATAGGAGTGTCCACACTCAAGTGGCAGGCTCGTTGACCATAGTCTTGGATACAGACCTGGAATTGGCCTCACCTTCTTAACTTGGTTACAGACCCATTTGGCCTTGGTCCTGCCATCTGCATGATCCATCAAGAGACCTGGGAGGAGCCATGCCCATCTATGTCTTGGGTAACAGGCCCATTGACCTCAGTTTCAGCTATGAACCCTAAAGTGGTTCCAATTCCTCTTAGCTATGGTCAGAGAGAAGTTCTGCCTGCACGGGTACCCACTCACTGTCCATGTCCCAAGAGACAGGCCAACAAGCCTGTCCCACAGCAGATTTTGCAATGATCACCTAACTCAGTTCTAGTTCCTCTCATCTGTGATCCAGGAGTAGTTATTCACACCTGGGTACCTGTCAGGATACATGTCTATCTATGCCCAAGTTGGCAGGTCTCTTGACCTGGTCTCCAAAACATATCCTGAAACAGCCCTGTTACCCAGTTCCAACCCCTTCTGAGTTGTGTTATCGGGCCTGTCCAGGGACCTATTGGAAGATATGCTTTCCCATGCCCCCAGTGGCAGCCTTGCTGACATCAGTCCAATTGTAGATCCTGATACATTCCTGTAACTCAGCTCCAGAATCTCTTAGCCATGGTGCAGGGGCAGCTCTGCCCATGTAGGAACCTACCCAGTGATTTATAAGGTGCCTTCTCAGGGACCTGACGGGAACCTTATCTATTTTCACAACTGATAATTGGCCTACTGTCTGTAGACCCCATGGTATTCCCTCAGGCAGAACTATGTCCTAGGTCCAGCACAAATGTCCCAGGTCCTAGAGGCAATCCAGTCTTCTCAGGGAACAGACAGGATCCAAACTTGCCCAAGCCCCTGGTAACAGTACTGCCAACCATGATCCATACTGAAGACACAGAAGAAGCTGTGTGACCTGGCTCCAATCCTTTTTGCTTACGAGGCAATCCTATCAGCCCAGGGACCCAACAGACAGTTTTTTCTTTGGCAATACCTCTATGTAAAGGCTAGAAAAGGTGTTTTTCTATTCAAATGCACAGACACCAGTGCAAGGCTACATGGATCATGAAGAATCAGACAAATACACCACCATCAAAAGAAACACAAAACTCCAGTAACCAATCCAAAAAAAATAAAGACCTAATTTTCTCAAAAAGAATTCAAAATGATCATAATGAAAAAGCTCAGTGAAATGTAAGAAAACAGAGATATACAACTAAATATAATTAAGGAAAAAATATATGAGCAAAATTAGAGGATTAATAAAGAAGTAGAAGCCATAAAAAAGACCCAAACACCAATTCTGGATCTAAAGAATACAATCACAGAATTTAAAAAAAAAATCAATAGAGAAAATTCATAGATTGAAGATGCAGAAGAATCAGTGAATTAAAAAACAGATCATTTGAAATTAGACAGAAGAACAAAATAAAATAATGTTTAAATGAAGAAAGCATATGGCACTTATGGGCCACCATCAATCTAATGAATGTATATATGGCAGGTATCCTAGAAGAACAGAAAATGATAAAAGAGTAAAAAGCTTAAAGAAATCATGACAGAAGAGTCCCAAATATGAGAGAAAAATGAACATCTAGATTCATGAATCCAAAAGAATCCCAAGTAAATTAAATATGAAGAGATCCAAACTGAGGCACATTATAATCAAGTTATCAAAATCAAAGACAAAGAAATAATTTTGAAAGCAGCAAGAGAAGACCAACTCATTGCATACAAGGGAAATTCCATAAGACTCTCAGGAGATTTATCAGTAAAAACCTTACAGATCAGCAGAAGTTGAGATAATATATTCAAAGTGCTGAAGGAAAACATCTGCCAAAGAAGAATACTATATGCATCAAGTCTGCCCTTCAAAAATAAAGAATAGATAAGAATTTTCCCAAAGAAAAAAAGCTGTGTGAATTTGTCAACACTGGACATTCCTTGCAAAAAATTTGACAGGTAGTTCTCCAAGTCGAAAGAAAAGAATGACTCTTAATAGTATAAAAGCATACATAAGTATAAAATTCACTAATAAAAGTAAGTACATAGTCAACTTCAGAATACTCTAATGTTGTAATGGTGGTATGTAAATCACTTATATCTTTTGTATAAAGGTTAAAAGACAAAAATATGAAAAATTTTTATAGTTACAATAATTTGTTAATGGTTATGCAACATGAAAAGATGTAGAATGTGACATTAATAGCATAAAGTGTGGAATAGAGAAACATAAAAAGTGTGGAGATTTTTTATTTGATTAAAGTTAATTGTTATCAGCTCAAAATAGATGGTTATAACTATAAAATGTTTTGTTCAGTCTCATGACGCAATTAAAAAGCTTCTAGTAGGCGCACAAAAAATAAAGAAAAAAATTGAAATATAAAACTGAAAAAACAACAAATAACAAAGAAAGACAGAAAAGCAAGAATGAAGACACAAAGACACTATCAAACTGATAGAAAACAATTAACAAAATTGCCAGTATAAATCTTCATCTATCAGTAATTACTTGCAACATCGCTGAATTAAAGCTTCTAATCAAAAGACACAGAGGGACTGAATAAATGTTTAAAAATAGGAGACCTAACTATATGACAGAGTTCACATAGACTGAAGGTGAAGGGTTAGAAAAGTATATTTTATGCAACCAGTAATCAAAAGAGAAGTAGTCATACTTACATCAGACAAAATAGACTTTCATTCAAAATCAAAGAAGGTCACTGTATAGTGATAAAGGAAGAAATTCTTCCAAAGGATGTAACAATTATAAATAACTAATAATAACAACTACAAAAATGTCTTAAGGGATTATATAATATAAAAATATCTAAGCAATGACAACAAAAACATGAAATGTTGGGGAGGGAGTAAATGTGTAGAGTTTTTACATGCGATCAAAGTTAAGTTGTTTTCAACTTAAAATAGCCAGTTATAATATGTTTTATGTGAACTTCATGGTAACAAAAAACCAAAATCCTACAGTAGAGACACAAAATATCTAAAGCAAGAAATCAAAGTATATCACTAAAAAAAAATCATCTAATCACAAAGAAAGGCAGCAAGAGAGGAAATAAAGAACAAAGGTTATATAAAATATTCAGAAAAAAAGTAACAAAATGTCAATAGAAAGTCTTTACCTATCAATAATTACCTCGAATAAAATTAGATTAAATTATCCAATCAAGAATTAAAGAGTGAATAAATAGATTTTTTAGAAGTCCAAACTGTATTTTGTCAATAAGACTCACTTTACCTTTAAGGACACTCGACCTTAAAGTGAAAAAAAGATAATAATAAAAATTTAAATGCAAGTGCAAACCAAAAGATAGCAGGGGAATCTATACTTAAATAAAACTAATTCATGAATTATAAAAAATATATGAGCCCAGCATGCTTCCACTGCGTGACTCTTACCATTCAGGACATAGGCATGGGCAAAGACTTCATGACTAAAACACCAAAATTTTTGGAAACAAAAGCCAAAATTAACAAATGGAATCTAATTAAACTTAAGAGCTTCTGCACAGCAAAAGAAACTATCATCAGAGTGAACCAACAACTTACAGAATGGGAGAAAATTTTTGCAATCTATCCACATGACAAAGGGCTAATATCCAGAATCTACAAGGAACTTAAACAAATTTACAAGAAAAAAACAACCCCTTCAAAAAGTGGGCGAAGTATATAAACAGACACTTCTCAAAAGAAGACATTTATGCAGCCAAAAAAAAAAAATGCAAAAGAAGACATTATAATTGATACTGCATGAATACAAAGGATCATAAAATATAAAACTACTTCAAATAATTTACTAACAAATTGTATAACTTAGAAGAAATAGGTAAGTTCCAAAATAGGTAAGTTCCAAGAAGCATACAGCCTACCAATCATGAAGAAACGGAAAGTTTGAACAGAGCAATAATGGATAAGATTTAACTGATAATTTAAAGTCACCTATCAAAACAAGTTCAGGACCTGAACTCAGTTTCACTGCTGAATTAGAAACATAGGACGAATATAGAAAGAAAAACTAATACCGATCCTTCCCAAACTCCTCCAAAAAATTAAAGAAGATAAAATGCTCACAAACTAATACTATGATACTAGCATTATTCTGATACCAATGCCAGACAAGAACACTAAAAAAAGTGAAAATTACAGGCCCACATCCCTAATGAAAATAGACGTAAAAATCATTAACAAAGTACTAGCAAACAAAATTCAAAAGAACATTAAAAGGATGATTCCTCATGATCAAGTGGATCATCTAATTCCACGATGCAAGGAGGGTTCAACATATACAAATCAATAAATGGGACACAGCACATTAGCATAATAAAGAATGAAAGCCATGTGATCATTTCAAAAGTTGCAGAAAAAAAATCTGACAAAATTCAACACCCTTTCATGAAAAAAAAAAAAAAAAAAAAAAAAAAAAAAATAAGTATAAAAAAAAATAAAAGCAAAATAAAAAATTCAAAAAAAGAAAAAAAAAAATCTGAAAAAATTAAAAACCCATAAAAAAAAAAAAAAAAAAAAAAAACTCTTAATGAATTAGGTGTAGAAGAACTGTACCTCAACACAATGAATGCCGTACATGACAAGCCTACAGCTAACATCATACTCAATGGTGAAAAGTCAAAAGCTTTTCCTCTAAGATTAGGAACAAGACATGAATGTCCACTCTCATCATTTCTATTCAACATAGTACTGGAAGTTCTAGCCAGAGCAATTAGGCAAGAGAAAGAAATAAAAAGCACCCAAATAGAAAAGGAAGAAATAAAAGTATCCTCGTTTGCATATGGTATTACCTTATACTGTATATGGAAAACCCTAAAGGCTTCACTATTGAGCATTTATATGATTTCCATTTCGTCTTTACCCTTAGCATATTAGTTATATATCTTTTTAAACTGTTTTTAGTGATTTCTCTAGAATTTGTGATACAGTAGTTCCCCCTTATCTGTGGGTGATATGTTCAAAGATTTCCAGTGGATGCCTGAAACCACAGATGTGACATTATATGGTCATTCATAACTTAAGGTGCATATCACCTTATATGATCATGCATCACTTAACAACATGGATACATCCTATAAATGCACCCATAGGCAATTTCAGCATGGTGTAAGCATCATAGAGTGTAATTACACAAACATAGATGTTATACCCTGCTCCATGCCTAGCCTATATGGTATGGGCATTGCTCCTAGGCTACAAACTTATACAGCATGTTACTGTACTGAATAGTGTAGGCAGTTATAACTCAGTGCTAAGTATTTGAGTGTCTAAATATATTTACACATACAAAATATATAGTAAAAATACCACATACCAGGTTTTTTAAAATGGTACACCTGTGTGGGGCACTTACCATGAATGGAACTTGCATAACTGGAAGCTGCTCTTGGTGAATCAGTGAGTGGTGAGTGAATGTGAAGGCCTAGCATGTTACTGTTCACCACTGTAAATTTTATAAACATTATATGCTTGAGTTACACTAAATTTATTTTAAAATTTTCTTTCTTCAATAATAAATTAAACTTAGGTTGCTGTAACATTTTTACTTTATAAACTTTTAATTTTTTAAATTTTTTATACTTTTCTAATAACACTCAGCTTAAAACACAAACACATTGTACCACTACAAAAATATTTTCATTTATATCCTTATTCTGTAAGCTGTTTCCTATTTTCATTTTTGCTTTTTTTGCTTTGTAATTTTTTTGTTAAAACCAATACACAAACACACACATTATCCTAGGCCTACAGAAGATCAGGATCATCAATATCACTGTTATCTACCTCCACATCTTGTTCCACTGGAAAGCCTTCAAGAACAATGATACATGGAGCTGTCATCTCCAATTATAACAATGCCTTTCTCTGGAACACCTCTTGAAGGGCCTGTGTGAAGCTGTTTTACCGTTCACTTTTTTGTTGTTGTTGTTGAGACAGTCTTGCCCTGTTGCGCAAGCTGGAGTGGAGTGGTGCAATCTCGGATCACTGCTACCTCTGCCTCCCAGGTTCAAGCGATCCTCCCACCTCAGCCTCCTGAGCAGCTGGGATTACAGGCACGCATCCTGCTAATTTTTGTATTTTTCGTAGAGACTGGGTTTCACAGTGTTGGCCAGGCTGGTCTCAAACTTCTGACCCTCAAGTGATCCACCCACCTCAGCCTCCCAAAGTGCTAGGGTAAGAGGCCTGAGACACCACGCTGGGTCAGTTTATTTTTTTATATGTAAGGAGGAGTACATTCTAAAATAATGATAAAAAATATGATACAGTAAATACATAAACTGGTAACATAATCATTTATTATCATTATCGAGTTTCATGTAGTACATAATTGTATGTGCTATACTTTTATATGACTGGAAGCACAGTAGATTTGTTTACACCAGCATCACCACAAACACATGAGTTATGCATTTTGATGAGAGATCTTTTAGCTCCATTATAATCTTATGGGACCACAGTCATATATGTAGTCTATCGTTGTCGTTATGCAGTGTATGTCTATACTATGTATTGTATATAATACTGTACTATGCACAGTACTTTGTTTTTCCTATATGTACATATCTATAATAAGGTTTAATTTCTAAATTAAGAACAATAAGAGTTTAACAACTCCTAATAATAGGACAATTTTGACAATATACTGTAGTAAAAGTTACGTAAATGTAGTCTCTGTCTTCCAAAATATCTTAGTTTACTGTACTCAGACTCCTCGTGATGATGTAAAATAATAAAATGTCTATGTGATTAGGAATGACATAGAAATTTTGATGAAACATTAGGTTACTATCGACCTTCTGACAGTAGGTCAGAAGTAGGATCATCAGCATCAGGTAATCTTGGATCATCAAGCCATGGTGATGTCAATGGTTACATGTCAGGAGGAGAACAGGAGCAGAAGATGTCAATGACTAACAAGCAAGTAGCATATAAAGCATGGATACACTGGAAAAAAGGATGATTCATGTGCTGGGGGGATGGAGTAGTACAGCACGAGATTTTATCATGCTACTCAGAAAGACATGCATTTTAATATTTATTTATTTTTTAACTTTTATTTAAAGTTCGGGGTACATGTGCAGGTTTGTTACATAGGTAAACTTGTTTCATGGGATTTGTCACTCAGGTATTAAGCCTAATACCTACTAGTTATTTTTCCTGCTCTTCTCTCTCCTCCCACCCTCCACTCTCTGAGAGGCCCAAGGGTGTATTGTTCCCCTGTATGTGTCCATGTGTTCTCATCATTTAGCTCCCACTTACAAGTGAGAATATGCAGTATTTGGTCTTTTGTTCCTGTTTTAGCTTGCTAAAGATAATGCCCTCCAGCTCCATTCATGTTCCTGCAAAGAACATGATCTCATTCTTTTTAACAGCTGCATAATATTCCATGGTGTATATGTATCATTTTCTTTATCCAGTATAGCACTGATGGGCATTTAGGTTTATTCCATGTCTCTGCTATTGCGAATAGTGCTGCAATGAATGTACATGTGTATCTGTCTTTATGATAAAACAATTTATATTCCTTTGGATATATACTCAATAATGAGATTGCTGGATTGAATGGTATTTCTGTCTTTAGGTCTTTGAGGAATTGCTACAATGTCTTCCACAATGATTGAACTAATTTATGCTCCCACAAACAGTCTATAGTGTTCCTTTATCTCTGCAACCTCACCAGCACCTGAAGCTGAAACCTTATAGTAGATAAAGAAGAGAGAAGGGTACGCCAGCAGCATCCCTTCATGGAAAACTGGAAGATATGCAGACAGGACGGTGAGCACCCAGCCTCAGAATCATGTCTATCATACACAGAAGTGTATGAAGGCAGGGATCATATCTAGCTCAGTGCCAGGAACCTATTAGGTGTACAATAAACAGTTAGTTTAATAAATAAATGGTTGAAATTACTTTATTTCTTTTAAATTAAATGAAATCTAATTTTGCGCATCAATTTGTGTTGGCAATTTGAGTATAGTCAAGACTGGAGTCAGTTCTAGGTTCAAAGGTTCTGGGAGGCTTTGGGACATGGCAAAATACAAGGAAAACCCTCAGATACTTGGTCAACAGTAGGTACAGTTGAAGCGCCTGTCATTCTAGCTCACATGTTCCATTCAGGTACAGTGCTTCTGTGGTTTCAACACCATCTAAGGAGCAGAGAAATCTTTGCTGTGGTTAAGAATGCCAGGCCTCGAATTTCTACAACTCAAAAATGTTAACTATTCAGAGAAAAACCTAACCATCATCTCCTTCATCTAGAATAATTTTCTCCTCTCTCACTTACGCTTTCTCCTCTACCTCAGAAAATTACATGTACTTTCCCCTTCTGTTAAAGCAGGGACTGCCATTTTGTAAACTTTAAAAAAAAAACAATTATAGATTCACAGGAAGCTGTAAAGAAATACAGGGAGGCCCTGTGTACCATTCCCCCAGTTGTTATGTTTTATACAACTATTTATGATATCAGAAAAATTGATATTGGTACAATATATGTGTAGAGTTCTATACCAATTTATCATATATTTAGATTTCTGTAACCACCACTGAAATCAAGATACAAAACTTTCTCATGGCTACAAATATCTCAAATATGGTACCCTTTTATAATCATCCCCTGCCTGATTTTACTTAACCCCTGGCCACCGCTAATGTTTTTTATCTCTATAATTTTGTCATTTCAAGCGAACAATGACTGAGATCCATCCAAGTTTTTATTTTAGTTCTTTACAATTTTGGAATTTACTAATAAAGCTGCTATAAAAAATAGTACACACGTTTTTGTATGGACATACATTTTCATTTCTCTGGGATAAATGCCTATAAGTGCAATTGTTTTTTAAAACTTTTTATTATAGAATATTTTAAAAATATACAGAAGTACAGAGAGCAACAAAATAAATCCTCATACCCATCACCAGTTTCATGTTACGACACCTCAGCAGACAGTCTGGTTTCCTCTGTCCCCTACCCACACCTTTTGCCTCTCCCGCAGACTCTTTTGATGCAGTTATTTCATTTCATTTGTATATTTCTTGGTGTTTCCAAAAAGTATAGACTCTTTTTAAAGGTATAGTAACAATATAATTATCACATCCCAAAAGAAAAATAATTCCTTAATATCACCTAATATCTAGTGAGTGTTCAAATCTGCCTAGTTATCTCTTAATTGTTTTTAAAGATTTCCATGATCCAAATCCAGTGAGGTCCATACCTACTGTTAGCAGATATGTCTCTTAACTTTTTTTTGACCCACTGCTATTCATATTTTTTTCTTCCTTAAAATGTATTTGTTGAAGAAATGGGTGATTTTTACTTTTTTTTGGCTTTTGTTTTTGTGTTTGTCTGTCTGTCCTGTAGCGTTTCCCTCAGGTCTGAGTTCTGTGGATTGCATCCCTGTTGTATTCTTCATTATTATTATTATTGTTGTTGTTGTTTAAGTTCTGGGATACATTTGCAGAACGTGCAGGTTTGCTTCATAGGTGCACACATGCCATGGTGGTTTGCCGCACCCATCAACCCATCATCTACATTAGCTATTTCTCCTAAAGGTATCCATCCCCTAGCCCCCCACCCCCTTCAGCATATAGTTGGATATTTGTCTTTAATCTCCTTTACCAATCTCCGTATTTAATTGGTGTATGTTGGTTCTTTACATTATATGTAATTTATAGTGTTTTATGGCTTAAGTCTGTCACTTTAGTTTTAGTTTTCTGTTTGTGTTCTCTGTTTTTTGTTTGTTTCTGTGGTTTTTTTTTTTTTTTTTTCCTGCCTTCCTGTGAATTTTTTGAACATTCTTAAAATTCCATTTGATTTATCTGGAGTTTTTAAATATTTCTTTGCATAGCTTTTTCATATAACTTTCTTGCTCTATACATTACATTATATATAAATTACCCATCATGTCTATTAATATCAACATTTTACCAGTTCAAATAAAATATAAAAACCTTACCTCCCTTTACATGCCTTTACCCTCTCTGATTTTCAATAAATTTTCAAAAAAATTTACTCTGCATATATCGAGAATCACATTAGAGAGTATAATAATATTTGCTTCACCTGTCAAACATAATTTAGACAACTCAAAAGGAGAAGAAAAGTCCATTGTCTTTACACATATTTTTGCACTTTCTGTTGTTTATTTCTTCCACCTGATGTTGCAAGGCTCCTTCTTTTATTCTATCTTATCTATTTAGAGAACATTCTGTAGCCAGCATTTTATTTTTTTCATAAGTTATTGGGATACAGGTGGTATTTGTTTACATGAGTAAGTTCTTCAGTGGAGATTTGTAAGAACCTGGTGCACCCATCACCTGAGCTGGATACACTGCACGATATTTGTTGTCTTTTATCCCTTGGCCACCTCCCACTCATCCCCCCAAGCCCCCAAAGTCCATTGCATCATTCTTATCATCATTCTTATGCCTTTCCATTCTCATAGCTTAGCTCTCACATATCAGTGAGAACATATGATGTTTTGTTTTCCATTCCTGAGTTACTATCTACTGTTTTTTGCTTCTTTGATAATGGCAATTCTTACAGGAGTACAGTAGTATCTCTTTGTGGTTTTGATTTGCATTTCCCTGACCATTAGCGATGTTGAGCAGGTTTTCATATGTTTGTTGGCCATTTGTATATCTTATTTTGAGAATTGTCTATTCATGTCCTTAACCCACTTTTTGATGGGATTGATTGTCTTTTTCTTACTGATTTGTTTGTGTTAGTTGTATATTCTGGATATTAATCCTTTGTCAGTTGTATAGATTGTGAAGATTTTCTACCACTCTGTGGGTTATCTGTTTACTCTGCAGTCTGTTCCTTTTGCCATGCAGAAGCTCTTTAGTTTAATTAGGTCTCAGATATTTGTCTTTGTTTATATTGCAATTGCTTTTGGGTTTTTAATCATGAAATCCTTTCATAAGCCAACGTTTAGAAGGGTTTTTTTCAAAGTTATCTTCTAGAATTTTTATAGTTTCAAGTCTTAGATTTAAGTTTTTAATCTATCTTGAGTTGATTTTTGTATAAGGTGAGAGATAAGGATCCAGTTTCATTCTCCTACATGTGGCTAGTCAATTATCCCAGCTCTATTTGTTGAAAAGGGTGTCCTTGCCTCAATTTATTTTTTGGTTTGCCTTGTGAAATATCAGTTGGCTGTAAGCATTTCAGTTTATTTCTGGGTTCTCTATTCTGTTCCATTGGTCTATGTGCCTATTTTTATACCAGTACCATGCTGTTTTGGTGACTATGGCCTTATAATATAGTTTGAAATCAGGTAGTGTGATACCTCCAGCTTTGTTCTTTTTACTTATTCTTGCTTTGGCTATGCAGGCTCTTTTTTTGGTTCCATACGAATTTAGGAATTGTTCTTTCTAACTCTGTAAAAAATGATCATGGTATTCTAATAGGGATTGTGTTAAATTTGTAGATTGCTTTTGGCAGTATGGTTATTTTCACAATATTGATTCTACCCATTCATGAGCATCAGATGTGTTTCCATTTGTTTGTGTTGTCTATGATTTCTTTTAGCAGTGTTTTGTAGTTTTCCTTGTAGAGGTTTTTCAACTCCTTTATTAGGTAGATTTGTAAGGTTTTTGTTTGTTTGTTTGTTTTCTTGCAATTATTGTGAAAGGGATTGAGTTCTGGATTTGATTCTCTGCTTGGTCACTGTTGGTGTATAGAAGAGCTACTGATTTGTGTATGTTAATCTTGTATCTGGGAACTTGGCTTAATTTTTTTATCAGTTCTAGGAGCTTTCTGGAGGAGTCCTTAGGGTTTTCAAGGTAAACAATCATATTGTCAGCAAACGGATAGTTTGACTTCCACTTAACTGATTTGGATACCCTTCATCTCTCTTATTTCAAATTGCTCTTGCTAAGACTTCCAGTTGAAGAGGAGTGGTGAGAGTGGGCATCCTTGTCTTGTTCCCATTCTCAGTAGTAATGCTTTCAACCTTTCCCGATTCAGTATTATGTTGGCTATTGGTTTGTCATAGATGTCTGTTATACATTAAGGTGTGTCCCTTACATGCTGATTTTACTGAAGGTTTTGATCATAAAAGGATGTTGGATTTTTTTTTTTTTTTTTTTTTTTTTTTTTTTGAGACGGAGTCTCGCTCTGTCGCCCAGGCTGGAGTGCAGTGGCGCGATCTCGGCTCACTGCAAGCTCCACCTCCCGGGTTCACGCCATTCTCCCGCCTCAGCCTCCGAGTAGCTGGGACTACAGGCGCCCGCCACCACGCCCGGCTAGTTTTTTGTATTTTTAGTAGAGACGGGGTTTCACCATGTTAGCCAGGATGGTCTCGATCTCCTGACCTCGTGATCCACCCGCCTCGGCCTCCCAAAGTGCTGGGATTACAGGCTTGAGCCACCGCGCCCGGCCGGATGTTGGATTTTGTTGAATGCTTTTTCTGCATCTATTCAGATGATCATGTGATTTTCATTTTAATTCTGTTTATGCGGTGAATCACAAATATTGACTTGTGTATGTTAAAGCATCCCTGCTATGGAAACTATTGATCATTGTGGATTATCTTTTTGGTATATTTTTTGATTCATTAGCTAGTATTTTGTTAAGGATTTTAGCATCTATGTTCATCAAGGATATCCGTCTTTTTCTTTCTTTTTTTTTTTTTTTTTTTTTTTGGTTGTGTCCTTTCCTGATTTGGGTATTAGGGTGATTCTGGCTTCATAGAATGAATTAGGGAGGGTTCCTTGTTTCTCTATTGGAATAGTATCACAAGGATTGGTACCAATTCTTCTTTGAATGTCTGATAGAATCCTGCTGTGAATCTGTCTGGTCCTGGATTTGTTTTGTGTTGGTAATTTTTTAATTACCATTTCAATCTCTCTGCTTGTTATTGGTCTGTTCAGGTTATCTAATTCTTCCTGATTTAAGATAGGAGGGTTGTATTTTTCCAGGAATTTACCCATCTCTTTCTAGGTTTTCTAGTTTATGTTTATAAAAGTGTTCATAGTAACCTTGAATAATCTTTTGTATTCAGTGGTGTCAGTTATAATATCTGCTTCTTTGTTTCTTGGTGAGGTTATTTGGACTTTCTCTCTTCTTTTCTTTGTTAATCTTGCTAGTGGTCTATCAATCTTATTTATCTTTCCAAAGAATCAGCTTTTTGTTTCATTTATTTTTTGTAATTTTTTTTTCTTTCAATTCCATTTAGTTCTGCTCTGATCTTAGTTATTTCCTTTCTTCTGCTGGATTTGGATTTGGTTTGTTCTTGTTCTTTGAGACATAACCTTAGATTGTCTGTTTGTGCTCTTTCAGACTTTTTGATGTAGGTGTTTAGTCCTATGAACTTTCCTCTTCACACTGCCTTAGCTGTATCCCAGAGGTTTTGATTGGCTGTGTCATTACTGTTATTCAGTTTGAAGAATTTTTTTAATTTCCATCTTGATTTCATTATTGACCCAATGCTCATTCAAGAGCAGGTTATTTAATTTCCATGAATTTTCATGGCTTTGAGGGTTCCTTTTGGAGTTGATTTCCAATTGTATTCTACTATGGTCTGAGAGAGTGCTTGATATAATTTCAATTTTCTTAAATTTATTGATGCTCATTTTATGGCCCATAATATGGTCTATCTTGGATAAAGTTCCATGCACTGTTGAATAGAATGTGTATTCTGCAGTTGTTGGGTGAAGTGTTCTGTATATATCTGTTAAGTCCATTTGTTTCAAGGTATAGTTTAAATCCATTGTTTCTTTGTTAACTTTCTGTCTTGATGACCTGTGTAGTGCTGTCAGTGGAGTGTTTAAATCCCCCACTATTTTTGTGTTGCTGTCTATCTCATTTCTTATGTCATTAGTAATCGTTTTACAAATTTGGGAGCTCCAGTGTTAAGTGCATATATGTTAAAGATTGTGATATTTTCCTGTTGGATAAGGCCTTTTACCATTATATAATGTCTCTCTCTGTCTCTTTTAACCACTGTTGCTTTAAAGTTGTTTTGTCTGATATAAGAATTGCTATCCCTGCTCACTTTTGGTGTCCATTTGCATGGCATGCCTTTTCCCGCCCCTTTAAGTTTCTGTGAGTCCTTATGTGTTGGGTGAGTCTCCTGAAGGCAGCAGATAGTTGGTGAGTTCTTATTCATTCTGCAATTCTGTATCTTTTAAGGGGAGCATTTAGGCCATTTACATTCAATGTTAGTGTTGAAATGTGAAGTACCATTGCATTCATCATGCTTGTTGTTGCCTGCATACTTTGTTTTTTGTTTTTGCTTTTTAACTTGTATTTCTGTTTTATGGGTCTTGTGTACTTTATGCTTAAAATGATTCTGTTTTGATATGTTTCTAGGATTTGTTTCAAGATTTAGAGGAACTTTTAGGAGTTCTTGTAGTGGTGGCTTGGTAAAGGCAAATTCTCTCAGCATTTGTCTGAAAACGACTGTGTCTTTTCTTCGTATATGATGCTTAATTTTGCTGGATACAAAATTCTTGGCTAAAGATTGTTTTGTGTAAGGAGGTTGAAGATGGGCCCCCAATCCCTTCTAGCTTGTGGGGTTTCTGTTGAGAAGTCTGCTGTTAATCTGACAAGTTTTCCTTTATAGGTTACCTAGTGCTTCTGTCTCATAGCTCTTAGGGTTCTTGTCTTAACTGGATAACCTGACGACAATGTGCCTAGGTAAAGATCTTTTTGCAATGAATTTCCCAGGTGTTCTTTGTGCTTCTTGTATTTGCATGTCTCAGTATCTAGCAAGGCCAGGAAAGTTTTCCTCAATTATTCCCCCAAATATGTTTTCCAACTTTTAGGATTGTCTTCTTCCTCAGGAACTCCATTTATTCTTAGGTTTGTTCATTTAATATAATCCCAAACTTCTTGGAGGCTTTGTTCATATTTTCTTATTCTTTTTTCGTTGTTTTTGTTGGATTGCTTAATTCAAAGACCGTGTCTTCGAGCTCTGAATTTCTTTCTTCTATCTGTTTAATTCTATTGCTGAAACTTTCACAGCATTTCAAATTTCTAAAAGTGTGTCCAATATTTCCTGAAGTTTTTATTGTTTTCTCTTTTAAGCCATCTATTTTGTTGAATATTTCTCCCTTCACTTCTTGTATCATTTTTTTGGATTTCCTTGCACTGGGCTTTGCCTTTCTCTGGTCACTCCCTGATCAGCTTAATAGCTAACCGCCTGAATTCTTTTCCAGGCAAGTGAGGGATTTCTTCTTCGTTTGGATCCACTGCTGGTGAACTAGTGTGATTTTTGGGGGTGTTAATGAGACTTGTTTTGTCATATTACCAGGGTTGTTTTTCTGGTTCCTTCCCATTTGGGTAGGCTCTGTCAGAGGGAAGGTCTAGGGCTGAAGGCTGTTGTTCAGATATTTTTGTCCCACAGGGTGTTCCCTTGATATAGTACTCGTGCCCTTTTCTTGTGGTTGTAGCTTCCTGTGAGCTGAACTGCAGTGATTTTTGTCTCTCTTCTGGGTCTAGCCATCCAGTATGTTTACCTAACTCCTGGCTGGTGATGAGGGGTGAGTCCTGTGATGGGAACCATCTGTGGGTCTCTCACCCATGGATACCAGCGCCTGTTCCAGTGGAGGTGGTGGAGGGTGCAATGGACTCTGTGAAAGTTGTTAGCTTTAGAAGGATCATCAGGTGGGGGTGGGGCTAGGTGTGTCTGAGCTCAGATTCTCCTTGAGCAGGTCTTGCTGCAGTTGCTGTGAGGGATGGGGTGAGATTCCCAGGTCACTGGAGTTGTGTGCCTAGGAGGATTATAGCTGCCTCTGCTGAGTCATGCAGGTTGTCAGGGAAGTAGAGAAAAGCTGACAGTCACAGGCCTCACCCACCTCCCATGGAAACTGAAGGGCTGGTCCCACTCCCACCATGCCACCAGCAACAGCTCTGAGTTTGTTCCCAGATGGAGGGCAGTCTTGAAAACTTGCCCGACACTGTACCAAAAAAAAAAAGATATAGACCAATGGAACAGAACAGAGCCCTCAGAAATAATACCACACATCTACAACTGTCTGATCTTTGACAAACCTGACAAAAACAAGAAATGGGGAAAGGATTCCCTATTTAATAAATGGTGCTGGGAAAATTGGCTAGCCATAAGTAGAAAGCTGAAACTGGATCCTTTCCTTACTCCTCATACAAAAATTAATTCAGATGGATTAGAGACTTAAATGTTAGACCTAAAACCATAAAAACCCTAGAAGAAAACCTAGGCAATACCATTCAGGACATAGGCATTGGCAAGTACTTCATGACTAAATCACCAAAAGCAATGGCAACAAAAGCCAAAATTGACAAATGGGATCTAATTAAACTAAAGAGCTTCTGCACAACAAAAGAAACTACCATCAGAGTGAACAGGCAATCTGCAGAATGGGAGAAAATTTTTGCAATCTACTCATCTGACAAAGGGCTAATATCCAGAATCTACAAAGAACTTAAACAAATTTACAAGAAAAAATCAAACAACCCCATCAACAAGTGGGCAAAGGATATGAACAGGCACTTCTCAAAATAAGACATTTATGCAGCCAACAAACACATGAAAAAAATGCTCATCATCACTGACTATCAGAGAAATGCATATCAAAACCACAATGAGATACCATCTCACACCAGTTAGAATGGTGATCATCAAAAAGTCAGGAAACAACAGGTGCTGGAGAGGATGTGGAGAAATAGGAACACTTTTACATTGTTGGTGGGAGTGTAAACTTGTTAAACCATTATGGAAGACAGTGTGGCAATTCCTCAAGGATCTAGAGCTAGAAATACCATTTGACCCAGCTGTCCCATTACTGGGTATACACCCAAAGGATTATAAATCATGCTGTATAAAGACACATGCACACGTATGTTTATTGCAGCACTATTCACAATAGCAAAGACTTGGAACCAACCCAAATGTCCATCAATGATAGACTGGATGAAGCAAATGTGGCACATATACACCATGGAATACTGTGCAGCCATAGAAAAGGGTGAGTTCATGTCCTTCGTAGGGACATGGTTGAAGCTGGAAACCATCATTCTGAGCATACTAATGCAAGGACAGAAAAACAAACACCACATGTTCTCACTCGTAGGTGAGAATTGAACAATGAGAACATTTGGACAGAGATTGGGGAACATCACACACCGGGGCCTGACGTTGGGTTGGGGGAGAGGGGAGGGATAGCATTAGGAGAAATACCTAATGTAAACGATGAGTTAATGGGTGCAGCACACCAACATGGCACCTGTACATATGTAACAAATCTGCATATTGTGCACAGGTACCTTAAAACTTAAAGCATAAAAAAAAGAAAAAGAAAAAAGAAAACTTGCCCGACACTTTCCACCTCCAAGCTGCAAAAGAAAAGGGCTTTAGTTCTTCCCCCATCTGTGAAATCTGCAAGTGGGATTCGTACCTTTCCCCAAGTTCTGGCCAGGGGGCTTCTTGCCCAGCTCAAACTGTTACAAAGTTCAGCTCAGGTAGTCCATCTCCCAGGTGGGGTTTTATGCCCTGCTCCTCTGGCCTCCCTCCTAATGGATCCCTGTGGTGCCAAGCAGGAATGAGCTACTTGCGGATTCAGCAAGCTTCCAGGACCTCCCTGCTGCCTCCTCCACCGCTGTATTTTACTGGGTTTGGCTGTCTAAACTGACTCAGCTCCGGGGAAAGTAGGGAAAGTCTCCTGAAAACAGACCTTCAGCTCCTCCAGTGGGGGTGTGTGTTCGGGACAGGAGGGTCTCCCTCTTCCACTTCTGCAGCTGGGGCACTCAGAGTATTTGTGGTATCTCCGAGATTCTGCAGGAGCAGTCCACTTCCTTCAGAGGGTGTGTGGGTCCTTTCAGGATTGCTGATTTGTTCTTGCAGTGGATCTGAAGCTAAAATTCACAATGAAAGCCTGCACAATGCTGCTCTATCTGGAGTTGCAGTCTAGTCCTGCCTCTTGTCCGCCATGATCTACCCAACCAATATTTTAAATAAAGTCTGCAGGCAACAAATTCTTTTAGTTTCTTTTCCTCTTAGAATATCTTGTTCTACCTTTTATTCCTGAAGGATATTTTAGTATAGGAAAAATTCTAGGTTGATAGTTACCTTTTATTCCAGAACTTGAAAAATGTTGTGGCCTCTTCTTTCTGGCCTCCACGATTTTGGATGATAAATCCTCTCATTCATTTTGGTAAAGTGTCATTTCTCCCTCAAAATATTTATTTTTTTTTAGTTTTCAAAAGTTTGACTCTGATGTGTCTTGTCATAAATTCCTTTGTGTTCATCCCATTTCAGTTCACTCAGCTTCTTGAAAAGACATATGTTTATAATTTTTGCTAAATTTGAGGATTTTGCAGCCATTATTTCTTCAAATATTTTTTGAGACCCATCCTTATTCTACTCTCTCTTTGAGACTCTGATGACAAAAGTATTTTGTTATACTTCCACAGGTCTCTAAGGTTCTGTTCATCTTTTTAAGTCTATTTTTCTCTGTTGTTTAGATTAGGTAATATAATCTAGTCTATCTTCAAGTTCTCTCATTCATTCCTCTGATTTGTCCGTTCTCCTGTTGAGCCCATCCATGAAGTTTTTTTTTTTAATTTTGAATATTGTATTTTCATATAAATATAAAATTTCAATTCATAAAGCTTAGAGCCAGATGCGGCTCTTGGCTCTCCTATCAATGTAAGTATATACTTACTCTCCTGTCACTGTAAGTTTATGCTTTGTAGCTAATTTAGCTATAAATTAGGGGAGCCTATAAGAAGGAGATTTTATCTAATGGGTTTAGAAAAGGTTTCTTAGGAGAAATTATGACTGAGCTGAAGTTCTAAATAGTTAACTGTGTAAACAAGGGAAAAAGTACATTCCATACAAAGAGAACACACATTCTAAATTCCTGTGATGAGGAGCAGGGTGCATTAGAGAAAACAATAAGGGCCAGTGTGGTAAGGGTGTAGTACCTGCAAAAAGTGAAGAGGCGATAAGTGTGAGATGAGGATAGAAGCCATGGGGCTATTGGCAAGAAAAAAATTTGATGTGCATTCTAATTGTGATGTGGTACCAGAGGAAGGTTTTAAGCAGGGAAGTGACAGGATATGACTTGATTTTAATGCTCCCTTTGACTTTGCAGTGAGGAGAGGAAGAGGGAGAATTGGAAGAAGAGAGATCAATGCAGGTGATGGTGGCTTGGATTAGGGTACCAGGGTTGAAGTAAAAGTAGAAACAAATAGATAAATGCAGAATATATTTTGGAGTTAGAACCAACAGAATTTCATAAAAGGTTGGCAATAGAAGTGAAGGAGAGGGAAAGGGAAGTCAGAGCCTGACAATAAACTACTTCATTCATAAATATTTTTGTAGTATCCCCACAATGCTTACCTTTACTCATAATTCTTAAAATACTTTCACATTTATTTACTCACCTGAGCCTCACAACATGAGTGGTAGTGGTCATTACTCACCACCAACACTACCATTTGATAGGTTTAAAAATTTACTCATGAAAGTAAAGTAATTTGCACAAGGTTGAACAGCAAGAAAAATGGGACATAGCATTTCCTCACTCCAAGATAAATGAGTTTTAGTTATGTATTTTTATGTGGCTCCATATTGAACTAATTATTCTCAACATCAAGCCAAATTATCTGTGGTTGAAGGGACTATATATAGTGCATGAGGGTCTACTCGTTCTCCCAACTGCTCATCAGGCAAGAAGACTTTCCTAAAATCTTCCCTTGTACTAAGTAAGTATTCTGACCTATTGTTCTTCAGAGTGGTAATTGCTAGGAATGTCTATTCTAAAGCTCCCTAGTTTAGATAACTACTACAAAGGCATTTGCAAGGTAGACTCCATGCAAGGACTCAGTGTTTCACATGGGTCTACTCATTTGTGGGCCTTACTACCAAGACCCAGTGTCACTTCCACTACTGGAAGAAGGAAAAATGGATTCCCTACCCTGGTCAGATTTCAGCAATATGTACCAAATGCCTTCAAAATGACTACCTTCTTATACCCTATAATTCCACCTTGAGAAATTACAAAAAATGTGTATATGGACATATACCACACCATGTTGTTTATAACATTCAGCAAACTAGAAATAGGAGAAAACTTCTTCAGCTAGATACACAGCATCAATGAAAACTACACAGCTAGTGTCACACTTAATGATGAAAGACTAAAAACTAACCCCTATTATCAGGAAGAAGACAAAGATGTCCACTCTAGAATACTTTCATTTAACATTAAAGTGGAGGCTGTAGCATGTAAGCAAGAAAAAAATTTTTAAAGACACCAAGATTGGAAACGAATATATGAAACTATCTCTTCACAGATGACATAATATTGTACGTTGAAATTGGTAAATAATCAACAAAAAACTATTAGAAATATTAAACAAGTTCAGCAAGATTTGGGGATACAACATCTGTATAAAATAATCAAATATATATATATATATATAAACAAACAAATCCAAAATTAAATTAAGAAAGCAATTACATTTACAATAATATATATACAAAAAAACAGTCTGTTTGCCTCAAACCATGGGAGATACCTCTCTCTCTCTGATTTTTTCCCCAATTTTTAATAACAACTTTCTAGGTTTCCTCTGTGTCTTTACCAGTGGCTACTTACATATCTTTCCAAGAAGACTCCAGAAAAGTAATTCTGGTAGTATGACAAAACAGAGTTCTATATCCCCCAAAAGATCACAGTTGCTCCCAAGCAATGGACTTAAACAAAGAAGAAATCTCTAAAATTCCAGACAAATAATTCAGATGGTTGATTATTAAGCTCCTTACGGAGGTACCAGAGAAAAGCAAAAACCAACTTAAAGAAATTTAAAAAATAATATAGGATATGGATGACAAATGCTCCAGAGAAATAAGTATAATAAAGAAAAAACTATCACAACTTCTGGAAATGAAAGACACACTTGGGGAAATACAAAGTGTAGTAGAAAGTTTCAACAATAGAGTAAAATAAGGAGAAGGAAGAACTTCAGAGGTCAAACACAAGGCTTTCAAATTAACCACATTAGACAAAAAGAAAAAAGAGTTTAAAAATTAACAAAGCCTCCAAGAAATATGGAATTATGTTAAACAGCACAAACCTAAGAATAATTGATATTTCTGAGAAAGAAGAGGAATCTGAAAGTCTGGAAAACTTATTTGAGGGAATAATTGAGGAAATCTTCCCTGGCCTCACTAAAGATCTAGACAACCAAACAAAAGAAACTCAAAGAAATCCTTAGAAATTCAACCCAAAAAGATTGTCACCAAATCACATAGTCATCAGTTTATCTAAAGTTGAGATGAAGAAAAGAACTTAACAGCTGTGAGACCAAAGCATCAGGTAACTTCTTAAAAATCCCTATCAGATTAACAGTAGATTTCACAGGAGAAGCCTTAAAGCCAAAAGGGATTGAGGTCCTATCTTTAGTCTCCTTAAACAAAGTAATTGTCAGCCAAGAATTTTCTATCCAGCAAAACTAAGCTTTATAAATGAAGGAGAAGATAAAGTCTTTTTCAGACAAACTGATGCTGAGAGAATGCATCACTACCAAGCCAGCACTACAGGAAATGCTAAAAGGAGGACTAAATCTTAAAACAAAACCTCAAACTACACCAAAGTGGAACCTACTTATAAAGCTCACAGGGCTTATAAAATATAACACAATGAAAAAAACCAAGGTATTTAGGCAACAACTAACATGATGAATAGAACAGTACCTCAAATTTCAATGCTAGCATTGAATTTCAGTAAGCTAAATGCTTCTCTTAAAAAAATACAGAATGACAGAATGTGTAAAAATTCATGAGCCAAGTATCTGTTGTCTTCAAAAGACTCATCTAACACATAACGGCTCTTAAACTTAGGGTTAATGGGGTGGAAAATGACATTCCACACATATGGAAACTAAACGCAAGCAGGAGCAGCTATTCTTATATCAGACAAAACAGACTTTAAAGCAGCAACGATGAAAAAAGACAAAGAGGGACATTATATAATCATAAAAGAATTAGTCTGAAACAAAAATATTATCATTCTAATTATACATGCACCTAACACTGGAACTCCCAAATTCATAAAACAATTACTACTAGACCTAAGAAATGAGATGGACAGCAGCACAATGATAGTGGGGGACTTCAGTACTCCACCAACAGCACTAGACAGGCCATCAAGACAGAAAGTCAACAAATAAGCAATGGACTTAAACTATGCAATAGAATAAATGGACTTCACAGATATTTACAGAACATTCTACCCAACAATGGCAGAATGTACATTCTTTTCATCAGCATATGGAATATTCTCCAAGATAGACCATATGATATCAAGACCACAAAACAAGTCTCAATAAATTTAAGAAAATAAATACCATATCAAGTAGCCTCTCAGAAGACAGTGGAATAAAATGAAATTAACTTCTAAAGGAACCCTCAAAACTATACCAATAAATGGAAATTAAATAGTCTACTTTTGAATGATCTTTGGGTCAACAATGAACTCAAGATGGAAATTAAAAATGAGAATGGATTGATAATAGTGACGCAGATTATCAAAACCTCTGGGATACAGCAAAAGTGAGAAAAGTTTATTGCATTAAATGCCTACATCAAAAAGTCTGATAGAGCACAAATAGATAATCTAATGTCACACCTCAAAGAACTATTGGAACAAAAACAAACCAAACCCAAACCCAGTAGAAAAAAAAAAAAAAAAGAACAGAGCAGAACTAAATAAAATTGAAACCAAAAAATTACAAAAAATAAATGAAACAAAAAGCTGTTCGTTGATGATATATATAATCATATCATCAGTAAACAGTGACAGTTTGACTTCCTCTTTTCCAATTTGGACGCCCTTTATTCTTCTTCTTTTTTGGTTGTTCTGGCCAGGACTTCCAGTACTATGTTGAATAGAGGCAGTAAAAGTGTGCATCCTGGTCTTTTTCTAGTTCTCATAGGGAATGCTTTCAATTTTTCCTCATTCAGTATGATGTTGGCTGTGGGATTGCTATAGATGGCTTTGGGGTAAGTTTCTTCCATGCTTTTTATTGAGGGTTTTAATCATAAAGGGATGCTGTATTTTATCAAATGCTTTTTCTGGGTCTGTTGAGATGATCACATGGTTTTTGTTTTTAATTCTTTTTATGTAATGTATCACATTTGTTGATTTGTGTATGTTAACCATTCCTTCATCTCTAGTATGAATCCACTTGATCATGATGAATTATCTTTTTGGTATGTTGTTGGATTCAGCCAACTAGTAGTTTCTTGAGAATTTTTGCATCTGTGTTTGTCAGGGACACTGGTTTGTACTTTTATTTTTTATGTCATTTCCTGGTTGTGGTAGCATGTAGACCAGTGGAACAGAACAGAGAACCCAGAAATAAAGCTAAATACTTACATACAGTTGATCTTTGACGAAGCATACAAAAACATATAGTGAGGAAGGGATACCGTATTCAATAAATGATGCTGGAAAAATTGGCAAGCCACATGAGGAAGAATGAAATTGGATCCCCATCTCTCACCTTATACAAAAAACAAAACAAAACAAAACAAAACAAAACAAAACAAAACAAAAAAACCTCAAGATCAAAGACTTAAGTCTAAGACCTGAAACCATAAAAATTATAGCAGATAACATTGAAAAACTCCTCTAGACATTGGCTTAGGCAAAGACTTCATGACTTAGCACCCAAAAGCAAATGCAACACAAATAAAAATAAATAAATGGGACCTAACTAAACTAAAAAGCTTCTGCACAGCAAAAGAAATAATCAACAGAGTAAACCCACAGAATGGGAGAAAATATTTGCAATCTATGCATTTCACAAATGACTAACATCCAGAAACTACAAGAAATTCAAACAAATCAGCAAGAAAAAAAATCCCATCTAGACATAATCAAATGACATTAACAGACAATTTATCAAAAGAAGATATACAAACACCCAACAAATATATGGAAAAAATGCTCAACATCACTAATCATCAGGGAAGTGCAAATTAATATGACAATGAGATACCAACTTACTTCTGCAACAATTGCCATAATTAAAAATTTAAAAAACAATTAATGTTGGCATGAATGTGGTGAAGAAGGAACACTTTTACACTGCTGGTGGGAATGTCAATTAGTACAACCACTATGGAAAATGGTATGCAGATTCCTTAAAGAACTAAAAAACTACAATTCAATCCAGCAATCCCCCTACTGGGTATCTACCCAAAGGAAAATAAGTCATTACATGAAAAGATCACATGCACATGTATGTTTATAGCAGCACAATTCTCAATTGCAAATATATGAACCCAACCTAAGCATCCATCAACCAATGGGTCAATAAAGAAGATGTGGTATATATGCACCATGGAAAACTACTTAGCCATAAAAAGGAATAAAATAACGTCTTTTGCAGCAACTTGGATGGAGCCAAAGGCCATTATTCTAAGTAAATCAGGAATGGAAAACTAAACATCATATGCTCTCACTTATAAGCAGAAGCTAAGCCATGAGGACGCAAAACATAAGGAAGATATAATGGACTTTGGAGACTTAGGAGGGAAGGTTGAGAGGGGGGTGAAGAATACAAAAGACTACATATTGGGTACAGTGTACAGTGCTTGGGCGACAGGTGCAAAAAAAAGTCTTTGAAATCACCTCTAAAGAACGTATCCATGTAACCAAAACCACCTGTACCCCCAAAACTATTGAGATGAAATTAAAAAATAAATAAAAAAGGAAATTTTACCATTTGTGACAACATGGATCAACTTGGAGGGAATTATGTTAAGTGAAATAAGCCAGACACACAACAAACACTACATAATCCCTTTTGTATCAGGAATCTGAGACGGTCAAACTAATAGAAACAGAGAGTGGAATGGTGGTTGCCAGGATTTGGGAGTTGGGGGAAATGAGATGTTGGTCAAAGAGTACCTAGTTTCAGTTTTGCAAGATGAAAACCTCCTAGAGATCAACTGTACAGCACAATGCATGTGATTAACAATAATGTATTGTATACTTAAACATTTGTAAAGAGGTTAGATTGTGTGTCAAATGTCCTTGTCACAAAAAAAAGAGGGAGGATGGAAATTTTACAGATCATAGATATGTTTATGGCATTTTAATGATGGTTTTATGGCTATATATGTATTTTCAAACTCATTGATATGTATTCATTAAATATGTACAGTTTTTGGTATGTCAGTTATACTTCAATTTAAAAGAATTATAAAATGAATGAAAGTGAAGTTATATTCCTAAAACAAAAAAATTGATAAACTTGATGAGCAAACTACACTCCCAAATTTATAGAGCACTTGTCAGTTTTCAAAGAAATCTATTATTTTTAATTATGGCAAAATACACGTAATACAAAAGTTACTATCTTCACTATTTTAAGTGTATAATTCAGTGGTGTTAAGTACGTTCACATTGTTGAGCAACCATCACCACCATCTATCTCCAGTGCCCCTTCATCTTGCAAAACTGAAACTCTATCCATTAAACAGTAACAGTCCAATCCCCACTACCCCCATCCTCTGTGAATCTAACTACTCTAGGCTCCTCATATAAAGGGAATCATATTGTATATGACCTTTTGCGACTGACTTATTTCATTTAGTGTAATGTCCTCAAGATTCTTTCATGCTGCAGCATGTGTCAGACTTTTCTTCTTTTTAAAAAAACTTTATATTATTCCTTCATACGTCTATACCACATTTTCTTCATCCACTCATCTGTCAGTGGGCATGGGTTGATTTCACTTTTGGCTATTTTGAATGCCACTATGAACATGGGTATGGAAATATCTCTTTGAGAGCCTGCTTTTAATCACTTTTGGTATATATCCAGAGGTAGAATTTTTGGATTGTATATAGTAATTATATTGTTAACTTTTAAAGGAACTGTCATACTCTTTTCATAGCAGTTGTACCATTTTGTAATACTACCAACAATGCACAAGTATTCCAATTTCTCTACATCCTTGCCAACACTTGTTATTTTCTGTTTTGTTTTCATAGTAGCTATCTTAATGGATATGAGGTGGTATCTCCTTGTGGTTTTGATTTGCATCAATGGTGTCAAACATTTTTCCATATGCTTGTCCATCATTTGTGTATCTTCTTTGGAGAAATGTCTATTCAAGTTCCTGGAAAAATTTTTAGTAAATTTGTTTATCTATTGTTGAGTTGTAGGAGTTCTTCATATATTCTGAATATCAACTTCTTATTAGATTATACTAGATATTTTGAATAGTACGTATTAGGTTCATAGCATAAATATTTGATGGGATTTAAGGGACGGTTTATAATTATTCCCAAGTCTGTAACTGAGAAGACTAATGCTCAGAGATGAGAAGGGATTTTCTGTCACATAATGAGCTCATACATATAGCTATGGCTAGGAACAAGTTTTCTGTCTTGCTGAATCTAGAATTTAGATCTTGCAGGGCCCTTCAAGACCACTGAATCTGAGTACTGTACCTCATCTTACAGACAAAATATTGAGGCCTGAAAAGCAGGAGAGATTTATACAAGGCCACACAGTGAGTCAGTTGCAGAACATTTTCTCGGACCCAAATTTCCCGACTCTGATTGCCTTTCCACTTAACTCTCTAACAGAGAACAATCGGACACAGTTGTACAAGACTATATCTTCTGTCTACCTTTTAAGGAATTCCCTTTTTTTTTTCCAAACAGTCAGTCCTCTAAAAATGAAAAATGGATGATAAGATTTACAGGACCATCTGCGTTTCTCAGGCTTTTGGAACAACAGCAGCTTGGCTTTTGGAGGCATCATATTAAAAGGATCCAGGGCTAAGAACATAGGAAACCTGAATTTACCCTGTGTTCATAGGAATGAATAAACACCTACAGCATCTAGGATGGCTTCTCCACAGCCACTTACAGACATTCCTGTCTGCCACCTTCTGCAACAAAAGTACAGGCACCCAAGGAGTCTTAAAATGCCAAGAATTAGAGGTGGTCCAGAAAAAGAAATCTGTTACTCTTTTTAAAAATGTCTTTCAACTGATGCAAAACCTTCTTGTCTTCAAGGGTTTTACATGCATTGGTTTCTATGATCTTCACAACAGCCCTATGTAGCAACATCATTACCCACATTTTAAAAATGAAGAACCTGAGACTCAGAGAAGTCATATAATATTTTTGAGGTCACATGGCTAGGAAATTGTTCCCCATCTGTCTGACATCAAGGCCTAGGTACTCATCATTGTGTTTGCTAGAGTCTATAGAAAAGAAGGTCATGGGTAGCATCAGATGTCTTTAACAGAGATGGCCTGGGATCTTGCATATAAATATTTTTTAACTACTTCATCCTAGTGGCTGGTGCATGAAAGCTTGATGTCATAAGCCAGTCATTTAAACCAATACATTGCTTACAACAGCAGTTTTCGAAGTGTGGCTCCTGGATCAACAGCATAAGCATTACTTGGGATTTTGTTAAAAATATAAATTCCCTGTCTCCATCCCAGACCTACAGAATCTGAATCTCTGAAAGTAGGGCCTAGCCATCTGTATTTAACAAGCCCTCCAAGGAAATCCAGTGTATCTTAAGGTAAATGCAATGAAAGTGGGAACTTCATCTGAATTTTCCCAAAAAAAGCTGTCAATTATCTACCTTAATTTTTCAGTGCACATCCAGCCATGGCGTTTCCTTATGCTCCAGTTTCTCTACCTGTAAAATGGGAACTAGCATAAGTCATTGTAGCTTCTCAGATTTATAATAAGGAAGACCAAACTTGGGTAAAATGGAAAGAGTATGGAACTGAGAAACAGCCAGACCATGTTTGACTTCTAGCTCTTAGCTCTGAGATGCTTCTCTTTTTATACTCAATTTCTTTACCAGAAAGGGGAAGGATTCATCCTTCTACCAAGACCCTCATTAAACATTGATGGATCATCATTCTGTGCAGTCTGGAAGTTAGATTCCATTATTTAGATATTCTCCTTGTCTTTACTGCTGCTGGTTTAGACACAAAGCCCAGAGAATGGGTAGCTATACCATTTCCAGGAAATAGATAGCTTTGTTACATCCCAGAGAATGGTTACTACACTACCACCCAAAACAGAGATGTCATGGCATTACCTAATAAGCATACATGCAGTGCCAAGTCCCTGTTCATGTCTCCTCAACTGTTCCACCCCAGAGGACAATGTTATGCCAATCCTATCTTATGGTCCCTACCCAAACCATATCTCTCTCCAAGATAAACTGTTCTTAAAACCTGGGCTGCCAGGTTTTTCACCAAATGACCTCACTCCAACTGAATCCGACCCAAGGGTAACCAATATTTAAGCAGACCTGGAACCTATAAGTTTTCTTGTCACAAAAAGATAAGCTGAGCCAATCAGATTCTCTCTGACTCTCATATTGGAACTAGGACATATTTTTTAAAATACCAAAGCCATCAGATTGAGTTGGAGCAGAAAAGGTTCTTGTATTGTGTTCACACTGAAGTTATTGGAGATCCTGTTGATAAGGGAATTGAAAGAAACAGAGGACAGCTGGATAACACTAATGAAAGCCATTTATGACCCCTAGTTGTTGAAGTCTCTGTAGCTTCTTAGGTTAACTTCTTCTATGTCATGTCTCCTATATGCTTGTAATAAACTCCCCTTTACTTGAAGTTCTCTGCCCCTGACTAAAACAATCACAAAGCAGCTATGAAGCTGCTACCTCTGCATAACTCTGCCTACTCTCACCCTACGTCTTTGAGCATCATGCAGAATGAGTTGAACAGATGGGGTCCATGTCATGTAGGAGTTTACAACAAACCAGGCCAAAATAAGGAAAGGACACGCCAATAAATGAGAGAACACTGTTGAGTGCCTGCTACATTACCTACATTATCACCTTCAATCCCCACAGTAACCTCTAGGTACATAATTCTATTTTGTTGATTCAAAATTGAAGGCTCTGTGAAGGGATGTGATTCACTCCAGATCAAGACTTGAACTTTGTCTGCCTGGAGCCAGAACCTGGCCTCTTTCTCCTATATCTCACCACTTTAATCAGTCTACTGGATCATTGATTTCCAAATTGATTAAATATTACTATCTTCTAGGGGTTAATAGTTGGAAATACAGATGTCCTGCCTAACTCATACTTCCTCCCTTTTCAGTTCTGAACCTCAGATCCAAGTTAGAGCCTAAGCATCTGGATTTTTAAAACATTTTCCTGGTGATTCTTCTTAGCCTGTCTGAACACCAGTGTGTTTAGAAACATGTGTTTTGCACCATATTTAATTTCAAAGTAAGCCCACGATCACTCATTAACCATTCTATGATTTTCTTTCAAACATTTTTCTGAATAAAGGCAGTGATATCTTCTACTGGAGTTACTTGACTCAAAGGATTAAAAATGTTCAGATCCAGTCACAAGGAACTGTTGCATAACACCATCACTTCCAAATAACTTTCATAGTTCCATACAAATAGTTGAACCAGATCTGATTTTCCTCCACTATACAGATGAGAAAACCAAGATCAGAGAAGTTAAGTGTCTTGACTAGTGCCAGCCAAAATTAATATTGTGAGTCCTGGAAGCCCAGTGCTTTTCTTAATTGCTTTGAGGCTTGTTTTCTCATCTTTCATTACAGATCTTCTTCCCTCACAGTCTGGTTTCTTTTCTACCTGGCCTCATTTCTTCCCAGTTCTGGAACTGAGAACCCTAGATACTATGCATAGCTGCATTAATATATACTTGGCCTGAGGCCTGTGTTCCAGAAAAGCAATGCATGGGAGAGGGTGCTGTGTCAACAAGCCCTGGCACACCTGGCTTAGCTTACTGGGGGGAGGAGACAGAGCCCATGGATTCTGGCCCTTCTATAGGAGCACATCAATAGCACATTCTGGGCCAAAGTGAACCTACAATTTGCAGTCAATGTGGTTCTTGAATGCAACACAGGCCCTCTTATTCCTGTCCATGTAGTGTTTCCAACCTAGAAACCTGTATTCTATAACCCTATAAGGAGGGGAGGGGGGTTGTAGTCCTTTTGTAAAATTGGCCAACACTTGGAAATCATGTGGTATGATGAGAAAAACACTAGCCTGGTGGTCAGCAGACCAAGCTTCCAATGTCTTCCACTCTCTGGGTTCCAGTGTACCCTACTTATAAAAAGAAGGAATTGGGCTCTGACTTTTCTAAATTACCTTTCAGCTTTGACACTTGATCATTCTATGCAATCAATTCTTTATGGAATACTTTGTATGCCTGTGAGACTTGGCTAGAGAGTGAAACAGACTCCAAGGATGAGTTGTTAAGCCTTTGGGAAATCTGGGGAATGTAAGATATTTAGGTAGAACCTCAAGACTTTGGTTTTGAGGGTATTTTCCTTCTGTTAAATACTTAAGAAAGAGCAAAGTAAGACTTTTTCTCACTAGTGGGAAATTTATACTGTACAAATGTTCTAATTAACTATTTGAATTACTCTGAGTTGGAGCTCATTATGGCCCATCCACATCTTCTTCCACTTTTATCCATAAGTCCATTCTTCATTGATATAACTGGGAAGAATTTAGCACATGAAAAGTTGAGGTGGGAAATGGGAAAGTACTCTGAGAAAAGATTAGTCTTTTGTTCTTGGCAGGAGCAGTACTTAGAAATATTTATTTAAGCATTTAATTTACTCAATAAACATTTCACGAGCACCTATTATATGCAAGGTAGTATTCTAGACACTGGAAATATAGAAATGAATGATGCACACAATGATTCAGAGCAATCACGTGAGCTTCCTATTCTCCTGTGCTGGATTACAGAATTCATGCCTGGCCAAAACTCTGGTGCTGGCTAGGACTCTGATCTTCAGAGGGGGACAGAGAAGTGGTGAGGAGAGATTTTTAGTTACTTCTTGAAAGCCACCAATTGGCTGAAGGAGCCTAGAGCCCAAAGTAACTAGCTGAAACACATCAGTTGTACACTACAAAAAATATATCCCATGAAGTTTCAAGTTCCCGTAGCAATACACCTCTGTGAATTGCACTAGTTCCATGTGAAGGATCTGAAGTACAACCCAGGACTGTGACATTTTCTGCCTTCTTGATCTTAAATAGTTTAATTTAAAAATCCCAAAGGATATATCCCCAGCTCTTAAGTTATCCATTCTTCTCTCTTGACAGGATTTCCCTACTACCTATCCCCACTCCATTTGCCTGATTAAGAAAAAAACTATCTTTTTCTACAGTATAAAAACCCAAGCATCTCGTAGGTTTCAACTGAGAAGAGCTCAGGCTGAGTAATGAAAATGAAAGAGCCAATTCCTCAATAAAAGAGTGTTTGGGATGCTGGAACCACTGTCTTTTCTCACATAAGGACCACCTCGTCGCCCCCCGCTCCCCCCGCCCTCCGCCCTCCGCCCTCCGCAAAAAAGAATTATTTCGTGATCGCTACTGAGAGCAAGTCATGATGAATTTTTATGAGGATGGCACTGAAGGCTTTTAGAGACCTTGACATTTAAGTTTTTTCCTACTTACTCTTTCAACATGAGCGATGTGCTTTCTGTTCTGGTACAAATAATAGGGTCAGGGATTCAAGACTTATCCAGGTATTATCAATATAGGGCTGGTTGATAATGGGGACTAAAGTAAGAATCACAATTCATCAGAACTTATCTCACATCATTTAACAAAAATTAATAATACAGATAACCTTCTGAGGAATTTTGGCCAAGTCGACCTGTCCAAAAGGGCCATGCCCATTTGTCAAGAGAACAAAGAAATTTGGAAGATTTAAAACAAATAAAACATTCCTAATTGGCTTCAGTGGAGTGATCACTCCTGCCTTTTACTTACCACTGGAAAGATGATATGAGAAAGATTGGCTTTCCTTGATTCCTGCAAACCTTTAGTGGGCTTATAAACGAGATCCCAGCCCAAGCAGAAGGATGACCAAGGTATGAGAAAAACTTCAATGCTATGGTTAAAAGACCAATTGAGCTCTGTTCTTGTATATTTATTATACAACAGTAATTCATGTGAAGCCACCAAATATGTCCTGCACGGTTGACTTTGTCCCACATGGCTATGCCAAGACACTGGGGGTTGCCTGAATTCTGTGCCAGGCTTCAGGCAAAAGCTAGCACTCAGCTCTTTCCTTCCTGCTCTTGGAACTTCAGAAGTTCATGGTCAGAAGCAAAGTGGACTGCCAAGTCAGGACTCTCTGGTCCACCCAGAGGCCTTCTCCTGGCGATGTATGGCAGGCAAGCCCTAAAGTGGAGCTTAGCCCATGAGAGTTCTTGCCTTTGCCCAGGAAAGAATCCAAGGGCAAGCTAGAAGTAGAAGAAAACAGCTTTATTGAAGAGGCAGTGTTACAGTTCCAGCAGTGTTAAAGCTCTGTGACTGTACCAGAGAAAGGCTACCCCTTAGGCAAAGAGTGGGGCTCAAGGCAGTTTTGCAGTCATATTTATACCTACTTTAATTGCATGCAGATCAAGGGATGTTTTGTGCAGAAATTTCCACAGAAGGGGAAGTAACTTTTGGGTCATTGGGTCATTGTCATGGAAAGGGGCAGTAGCTCCTGAGTTTTGCCATGGCAAAGGTAAATTGACATGGCATGCTGGTGGGCATGTTTCATTGAAAACTGCTTCCTCCCCTGCCATTTTACCTAGTCCCCAATCTGGCCCAGTGTCTAAGCCTTGCCTCTAAAGTTGAGCCCTGTCTTCTACCTCACTAGGAAGCAGAAGCCTAGTATGTAGTAAGACTCAGATTGTACCAGAAGAAGCATCCCCCAGTGTGCTGATTCTTTTTTGGCCTGACACACTAGAGACAGGCCTTAATTGACAAGCAAAGGGCAGGGGAATGGAGACATGACTTGTTCAGGCTTAAGTGTCTCTATCTAATAGATGTGCTGGGAATTCCCTTGTCTTTAATCTGCCTAAGTACAAAAGTGTGTGGAGGCACTGGCCCAACCTCAATACCTTTTCAAGCCTGGACTCTTGAACTTGGAGTACCAATGCAATAACCTTGTTGAGAGTAATATAAAGCCTGATAGAATACATGGGTGCTGATGGTACAGCTGGGGAAGCAGAGGAGAGAGGGGAGATAGAGCTTTCACTGTGCCACACCAAAGATCCCAAACACCCATCCATAGCCTCCTTCAAGGATGGGGGAATCTATTGTAGTTGCTCTAATGTTTGGCCTATTGCATATCTCATGGTGCTCTTTTTAGCCTCGTCTTCTCTCTTCTTCACAAAATAGATTAAAAGGATGTAAATTTTCTTTTTTGTTTGGGTCCAATCTAGATAGGTGGGTTCAAACCTTCCTCACTCCCAAGTCCAGACTAGGTTCCTGATTTCTCTCTCTACCAAACTCTGCTCTCCTACACACACACACATTGCCTGGGCAACTTGACAAGTTAAAGGCTCAATTTGAGTCTTCATTTAATCCTGGAGGATTTAGTCAAGGTCCTTTAAGGGAAAGAGCACTGAAATAGAATCAAAAGATCTGAGTTTGAGAGTCATCTCATGCTGTGTGGCCTTGGGTGAATCACTTTATGTCTCTGAGCTTCAGTTTTTGATTTGTAAAGTAAAGCCACCTGTCCCTGACCATCGTATGGCCCAGTTTGTCAAATCCACATGAGATGACAGAGATAAAAGGATTTTGCAAACAGTGAAAAACTTTGGAAATAGCAGTTATTATAAACTGAGTGGATTAGAAATTTCATGGGTCCTGTCAGAGCCAGACAATCACAATAATCATCTAATTGAATACTGAGATATGTTTTCCCCACCATCAGTCAGCCAGGGAATGAGTCACCAGGGAGAAATTGTGGATGTGTGCCCTGGGGTATTCTCAGGATAAATACCTTAGTATTGTACCAAACTTTAAAAAGCATGTATTTGAGAGTCATCTCTGTGGCCAGGCCACTATATAAACTTGAGCATAATATCAATTTAAAAAAAAACTAATAGGAGCCACAATTTACCAAGTACTTCTTATAGGAGGAGCCACAATTTACCAAGTACTTCTTATAGGACAAGCATGAGCTAAGTGCTTTGTTATGTGCATTCTGTAATTTAAGCCTCAGAACAGCCTATAAGAAAGAAACTATTTTTATCCTCCTTTTTATATATGAGAAAACCAAGGCACAGAGAGGTCACAGAATACAGAAGAGGTGGAATATAAACTTTGGACATTTCAATAGAAAACTCATTGTCTTAAGCATATGTGATACCACCTCATCCCCCTCTGAACCTAGGAGAGCCTGAAAGTGTTTCCAAGGGCCCATGTCTCTCTTTGGTTCTTACCTTTTGGCAAACGGTCTCTGCATTTCTAAGATGTTTAGCCTGATTTTTAAGTTTATGTTTATTTGATCTGGAAAATACAGTTCTTCTTCTCATGGCCCCTCTTAGACTTTTACCTTTTGGCCAAGGGTGTTCTCTGATCAAGGAGTGGACATCTACCACCTAGTCAGCCTTCCAAAAATGACTATTTTCCCTACTCTCCACACACCTATGCCACCTTGGCTTGGTCACTACAGTGCCCACTCTCACCTAGGCACCTTTGCTCCCACCATTCTTTGCAGTTATTTTCCCCACATCTCTAAACACTAACTCTTCTTTCAAGATATAACTCAAACACAACCTCTTGCAGGAAGCCCTGAAGCTCTCCCTGACCACCCTTTCCCTAGTCTTATCATAATTGGCTCTTAATTATACATTTCATGATGTGAGTTTCCTAAAGTATTGTATCTTGTTCATCTCTACTTCCCCACCACAGTGACTAGTACAATGCCACAGTGACTAGTACAAAGCTAAAGAAGTCACAGATGACCAGCTCATTTAATAAGTATTGATAAAAAGACTCAGGAGACTCTTCCTAAGGTCATTGTGTCCTCAGCTCATGTCTTCACAGTGACAGGCAGCATATTCCCTACCTTGTAACTAAGGAGTTCCTCAAGACTGCATTCTTGTTTTACCTTGTCATCTGAGATAAGAAACAGATACCCCATGACTTCCCCTATTTAGAGTCTTTGCATGGCTTGTGCTCAAGTAGAAAAACTCATTTCTATATAAATTGGCCTCCCTTCTTGCAGGTGAAATAGATGTGGTCTGAATTGGGAGCAAAGTTTATGCCTAGAGCAGCTCTAGGTCACTTGGAGCTAATTTGGAAGCTTCATTCTAATTGACTGGGCTTCCTGTGCCTCTAGGCTCTGAATTCAGAGTGGTGAAGCCTACATAGTTTTTCTACAGTAGATGTAGCACAAGTTACAAAACACTTGGGGCCTAGACATGTAATTAACTTTGCTAGCCCAAGGAAAGTGGGACGATTACACAGGTTATGTGAATGGAGAAAACATTGAGAAAGACTGATTCCCTACAAAATTAATGGAAGAGAGCTGTCTGGGAAAACACTGAACTTAATTTTTTTTTTTTTAGACAGTCTTGCTCAATTGATGTTGTTGAGTAGATGAATATTCTATCTATCTCAAATTTTAATTGTAATGTAATCTAAACTCTGTGATAATATAATAGAATGATTGTGTGAAGCTTAAGACCTGAAAATATTTTAAAAGTTTAATATGCATTTCAGACAGATGTGGCTGTTATTTGTTATTTAAGAAGCTGAAATTGAATTCACAGTAATTGTTCCCTTCACTCAAACTGGCCCAACCCTGTGGCATTTATTACAATATATAGCAGGATGGGGTTCCATGGAGCTCAAGGCCATGACAATAGTAATGAGATGGTAAATATGAGGTAAACTGAGCCCAGCCAGATATCAGAAGACAATAGTCAAGATAGCAAATCTTAGCTAGCTGAGTGAGAGCAGAAACAAGAGGAGAGCTGAGATTAGGCATCAAGTCATGAGGCAAAAGCCCAATTCTGAACAAGAATTAGGAAGAAACCAAAATACGATTCTAAAGGAGAAAATACATGATTCAAGCTAGCAGAGATAATTTTGGAGGAAAAGTCCATGAATTTGCAGAGAAATTATTCTGTAGTGGTATAGAGTCTTGGAAGGCCAGGAGTCCCACCTTCTTAGACAACCTTCTGCTAGCTTTAAAGACTTTTACACTTGAGAACAAACTTATCACATGCACACACACAAATAAACCCATAACAAAGCAACTGATCTAGATCCAGATCTCTAGAAAACCCATTCTGTTGACAACTGTTTCTCTGGATCAACGGGCCTGTAGCAAACATTGTTGGTTGTCTACCTGGCATCTTTTTCTCACTTTCTATGCCTCTGATGTTCTTTCAGTATCCATCTCTCCCTCCAAGCATTCCTGTGCTTCGGGGAAATTTAGTCCAACCTGAGCTCTCCCCTCAGCCTTAACCTCAGTACTAGGGCCAGGGTAGACTAGTCTGTGGGTGTTATCCCCCTTGCACCAATAGTCAGTTCAGAGCTCCAGGCTTAAGAAGACAAATGAGTGGCATTCTCCTAACCATTAACAGTTGGCTCAGGAATTATCATGTGACTCAATTCATGTCAACACAATGTGAGAAAAGTTTTGATGGAGACTTTTGTAGGAAAAAAAAAATCAAACAATGGCTATACCCTTTCTTTTTGTAGACATTATGGGCCTGGAAGTGCTACAACCATTTTGCTTCCACAAAAAAATCCAGACTGAAGGAAATATCAACATGCAGAGGTGAAACAACCAAGGAACCTGCAGAAATACAGAAACAGAAAAGATTCCAAGAAGACTCCAAAGTTTTCAACTGAAGTGGTGGGGTGATTGGTGTTGCCAGTTGCAAAAATGGGAAAAGTAGAAGTTGGATAGGTTTGAACAAAGGATGGTCAATAGGACTTGGGATAGGTTGAATTTGAATAAATAATTATTATCTAAATTAAGTTACTATATTGGTTTAAGGGCACTACCAAAGGTTGGATACAGCCAATCCAGAAGCCAACTTTATTATATTTCTGCTGAAAGGACTAGGGTTTATATTGGTACAAACCAATAGAAGTATTTAATTAAGTCTCTTTCATTTTGCTTTCTACTACTTGAAGCTAAATTATCATACTTCTTACCTAGTCTGACAAGACACTTTCTTTCTTCAGGTCCTTACATGGCCTGCAGGATATTTAGGTATTCAGTAGCATGACATGCTGCTATTGTTGCCAATCTAGCTCCCCGTCCAGTACTGAAAGAAGCCACATAATATGGAAAAATGTTATTTTTGTATACAATTCATAGGCCTTTCTTTCCCCTTTAACAGCTCCAACGCTGAAATTGAACACTTGACATCCAACCATAAAACCATGCCTGCCATCTGTCTTGTCTGTTTCTGTTACTATAATAGAATACTTGAGATTGGGTAATCTATTTAAAAAAGCAAATGATTCCTCACAGTTCTGAGAGCTGAAAAGTCCAAGATCAAGAAATCATCAGCTTCAATGTCTGAATCTTCTCTTCAGACATTGAAGCTGCTGATTCCTTGATCAGTACCAAGATGTCACCTTGTTCCAAGATGGCACCTTGTTGCTGTGTCCTAACATAGCAGAAGGGCAAGAGAAGGCAAGAGGGAAAAAATGGCAGAAGTAACTAATCCTGTCATGATGGCATTAATTCCATCCATAAAGGCAGAGTCCTCATGGACTAATCCCCTCTCAAAAGTCCCACCTGTTATTATTGTTACAATGGCAATTAAATTTCAACATAAATTTTTGAGGCAACAAACAACAGCAGCATCCTTTCTGTTTCATGTAGATAATTAAATGAGGCATCTTTTACGTCATTTGCTTATGGTCAGTACCCTCTTTCTTGAGGGAACTGAAACTGATTCAAAAGGAACAGTTCAACATGAAATAGCCAATAGTACCTTCTCTCTATTGCAATATATGATCTTTCAATCCCTAACTTGTGTACTTCACCTTCTCAAAAAGGTAAATTACTTTTATGCCAAGGTCTTAGCTTGGGAGGAGGTATGGGGCCAGGGGAAGACACAGGGGTGACCTATGAACCTGATATTTCAAAGTTCTTATCCACGAGGTCTGGCTATCAGCCCCAGAAGTAGTCAGTCACTTTTGCTTTTCATAAAGCTTCTTAATTTTTCTTGGAATGAGACCCTTGTCAAGAAACTCCACCAGCACTCTGGATACTTCAAAATATATCCGAATAGGCTAAAGGTGTCCAGACAACTTCTAAGAATATTGACATGACTGTCATGGCTCTTCATCTCAAGTGGTTCCCAGCCAAGTGGAAGAGATGCCAAATAAACAGAAAATTCTAGGTACACTCATTAAAATAATTCTGACTTGAGGCAATGAGTCAGCTGGATGAGAAGGCTGAGAGTAAGATGGCCAAACAAGAATCTACAGGTAGAAGATACAATGGACTGGACTTAAAGACTGAAAAGATACAGACAATGAAGAAAATGAATGATTCCCAACAAACTCCAGAATTTCTAGTCTAAATGATAGAGTGGTGCTGTTATTGTCAAAAATAAAGAAACTTGGAGGGAGAACAGATAGGGAGAAAAGATGACTAATATGTGTGCTGCATTAAAAGTAAACAACCATGTACTGAATATCTACAATGAGTCAGACAAGATTATCCAAGTTTTGAAGCCTATCCTAACCCTCCTCTAACTGTGCTTCTATCCATAGGGTGAAGAGTTTATAAACCCTAGGAACATGCCCATTAAGAGTCTACACTTCTGTTTTCAGGCCACATTGCAGGGATCTACACATGTCTATGGAAAATTTCTCTTGTCTTGGGCAGAGCCAGTCATGGGAAGAGAACATGGATGAACTGCAGGCTAAGGGACAGCTTTCCCACATACTAACACATTTTGGCATGGCACTCAAATGCACCCAAGAATTCTACATTTAAATATGGTCTTCAAAGTTGTTAGAAAAATGTATTTGTCAAGGTAGGAAGCTAACATCTTATTTAACAGTTAGTCGACTTGATTGACTTCTAAATATTTAAGCAAATAATTTGTGGGCCTCTATTTGTTATCCTTGCCCTAGGCCCTACTGCTGTTAGAGAAAATGAACCTTTTCTGCCAGTGACTGTGCACATATATGATTTAATTTAAGCCTTATAACCAAACATTCAGTGTGGCTAAGGTTTACTAAGTCATGTTAAATTTTTATATTACAGGAGATTTTGAGGAACAAGGGTTATTAACACTGTCAAGTACCGCAAAAGATTAGGAGAAAAAGGTGATCAAAACAGGACACTGGGCTTAACAAGAAATATTTAAACACAGTCTTCAAGGATGGAGGTTCAGTGCACTGGTGGAGTTCAAAGCTAGACTGTATAACAGGAAAAGCACAGTGGTGGAAAATAGAGGTATCAAGTTAAGGCTTCTCCTTGAAGTTAGGCAACAAAAAGAGGAAGTATGATGTCTGCCTAACATAGAGGAGGTAACCATAGTGAAGACAGAGAACTAAGTGTTATTGTGAGGAGAAAATGTGATGACACTGGAGGAAATGGGGGTGAATATCAAAAGATATAGCTCAGCATGGTATGAGAATGTTCAAACATGCCTTATCTTCTCTAGGCCATTAAGCCTTTAGAGATGCGCAAATGAATGGTGTGATCCCAGATCTCAAGCTGAATGGAAAGTCTACAAGTTCTCACAAGTCAAGCAGGAAAAATAACAAATAACTAGACAATTACAGTAGAGGCTAATGAATGTTTTAATGGGGATAAGCAGGAGGAAAAGGGGAATGAGTTGGTTTGTAAATAGGCTACTCTAGCAAGGCAATGCTGATTAGTAAAAAGATAATATATTTGACATTTTGCTAAAGAGTTGGGAAGCTGAGGAAACAGTTGTAGTATGATAGAACACTGAATAGCCAAATTTGCAAAGTTCTTTATTTATTTATTTATTTATTTATTTATTTATTTATTTATTTAATTTATTTATTATTATTATACTGTAAGTTGTAGGGTACATGTGCATAACGTGCAGGTTTGTTACATATGTATACTTGTGCCTTGTTGGTGTGCTGCACCCCTCAACTCGTCATTTACATCAGGTATAACTCCCAATGCAATCCCTCCTCCCTCCCCCCTCCCCATGATAGGCCCCGGTGTGTGATGTTCCCCTTCCCGAGTCCAAGTGATCTCATTGTTCAGTTCCCACCTATGAGTGAGAACATGCGGTGTTTGGTTTTCTGTTCTTGTGATAGTTTGCTAAGAATGATGGATTCCAGCTGCATCCATGTCCCTACAAAGGACACAAACTCATCCTTTTTTATGGCTGCATAGTATTCCATGGTGTATATGTGCCACATTTTCTTAATCCAATCTGTCACTGATGGACATTTGGGTTGATTCCAAGTCTTTGCTATTGTGAATAGTGCTGCAATAAACATACGTGTGCATGTGTCTTTATAGCAGCATAATTTATAATCCTTTGGGTATATACCCAGTAATGGGATGGCTGGGTCATATAGTACATCTAGTTCTAGATCCTTGAGGAATCGCCATACTGTTTTCCATAATGGTTGAACTAGTTTACAATCCCACCAACAGTGTAAAAGTGTTCCTATTTCTCCACATCCTCTCCAGCACCTGTTGTTTCCTGACTTTTTAATGATCGCCATTCTAACTGGTGTGAGATGGTATCTCATTGTGGTTTTGATTTGCATTTCTCTGATGGCCAGTGATGATGAGCATTTTTTCATGTGTTTGTTGGCTGTATGAATGTCTTCTTTTGAGAAATGTCTGTTCATATCCTTTGCCCACTTTTGGATGGGGTTGTTTGTTTTTTTCTTGTAAATTTGTTTGAGTTCTTTGTAGGTTCTGGATAGTAGCCCTTTGTCAGATGAGTAGATTGCAAAAATTTTCTCCCATTCTGTAGGTTGCCTGTTCACTCTGATGGTAGTTTCTTTTGCTGTGCAGAAGCTCTTTAGTTTAATTAGATCCCATTTGTCAATTTTGGCTTTTGCTGCCATTGCTTTTGGTGTTGTAGACATGAAGTCTTTGCCCATGCCTATGTCCTGAATGGTACTACCTAGGTTTTCCTCTAGGATTTTTATGGTATTAGGTCTAACATTTAAGTCTCTAATCCATCTTGAATTAATTTTCGTATAAGGAGTAAGGAAAGGATCCAGTTTCAGCTTTCTACTTATGGCTAGCCAATTTTCCCAGCACCATTTATTAAATAGGGAATCCTTTCCCCATTTCTTGTTTCTCTCAGGTTTGTCAAAGATCAGATGGCTGTAGATGCGTGGTATTATTTCTGAGGACTCTGTTCTGTTCCATTGGTCTATATCTCTGTTTTGGTACCAGTACCATGCTGTTTTGGTTACTGTAGCCTGGTAGTATACTTTGAAGTCAGGTAGCATGATGCCTCCAGCTTTGTTCTTTTTACTTAGGATTGTCTTGGAGATGCGGGCTCTGTTTTGGTTCCATATGAACTTTAAAGCAGTTTTTTCCAATTCTGTGAAGAAACTCATTGGTAGCTTGATGGGGATGGCATTGAATCTATAAATTACCTTGGGCAGTATGGCCATTTTCACGATATTGATTCTTCCTATCCATGAGCATGGTATGTTCTTCCATTTGTTTGTGTCCTCTTTGATTTCACTGAGCAGTGGTTTGTAGTTCTCCTTGAAGAGGTCCTTTACATCCCTTGTAAGTTGGATTCCTAGGTATTTTAATCTCTTTGAAGCAATTGTGAATGGAAGTTCATTCCTGATTTGGCTCTCTGTTTGTCTGTTACTGGTGTATAAGAATGCTTGTGATTTTTGCACATTAATTTTGTATCCTGAGACTTTGCTGAAGTTGCTTATCAGCTTAAGGAGATTTTGGGCCGAGACAATGGGGTTTTCTAAATATACAATCATGTCATCTGCAAAGAGGGACAATTTGACTTTTTCTTTTCCTAACTGAATACCCTTGATTTCTTTCTCTTTCCTGATTGCCCTAGCCAGAACTTCCAACACTATGTTGAATAGGAGTGGTGAGAGAGGGCATCCCTGTCTTGTGCCAGTTTTCAAAGGGAATTTTTCCAGTTTTTGCCCATTCAGTATGATATTGGCTGTAGCAAGACTAATAAAGAAGAAAAGAGAGAAGAATCAAATCGACGCAATTAAAAATGATAAAGGGGATATCACCACCGACCCCACAGAAATACAAACTACCATCAGAGAATACTATAAACACCTCTACGCAAATAAACTGGAAAATCTAGAAGAAATGAATAATTTCCTGGACACTTACACTCTTCCAAGACTAAACCAGAAAGAAGTTGAATCCCTGAATAGACCAATAGCAGGCTCTGAAATTGAGGCAACATTTAATAGCCTACCAACCAAAAAAAGTCCAGGACCAGATGGATTCACA
>NC_037689.1:86741718-86785834 GCF_003255815.1 Theropithecus gelada | reverse complement strand
TCAATAGATGCAGAAAAGGCTTTTGACAAAATTCAACAGCCCTTCATGCTAAAAACGCTCAATAAATTCGGTATTGATGGAACGTACCTCAAAATAATAAGAGCTATTTATGACAAACCCACAGCCAATTTGCAAAGTTCTTACACAACTTTACAAATCATGCTGGTGTAGATATAATACAAAGCAGAAGTGGCAGGTTAAATTTCAAGGTTCTTTTATAGTTGTATGCATTCCCTCAACAAATATTTGCAAATTAGGTCCTGCTGAGGGGAGGCTTACCCTTTAGTGAGGCAAGGCAGGCTAAAAACCATTCAAAAACCAAATGGTGTGATCAACGTCCTCAGAGGGGAGGTCCGGGAACTGTGGGAGACCACAGAGACTTGCAGAGCCCTAATACTTGCATTACTCCTTATTCACATATGCTTCCCTGCTAATGACCAAGTAATCTGAGGCAAGTTTTCTCCCAGCTACACCCTGAATTCTTTGAAATAAACCAAATACGCTTATTTGAGTGTATTTCCTGAGTTGACATCTGGGACGATAGCTGCTAGGTTGTGCCCTTAGTGTCACATAGATTACATAAACTGGAGAGCTCCAACAGTTAAGAAACTGAATTCAGCTACCTCTTGGGGAGCTGAGTGGCTATTCTAAAAAGAGCTGGAGTGATAGAAATTTCTGTATTCAGAATTAGTCCACCTCCCAGGCCTACTCCTGCAGTATTCCAACTGGTCCCTCCACTTGCAATTTGCCCTTCTCCAACACATATTTTAAAATAGCAGTTAAGTGTAATATTTCTTGAAATCCTTCAATACCTTCCCATTTAGAGCAATAACTAAGTTCTTTTCTGTGGTCTACAAAATCCCACCTGATATAGTCCCTGACGCATTACTCTACCTTATTCTTTTTCAAAGCATGTATTACCATTGGAAATTCTTTGTTTATTTCTCACCTATCTACTTCTCTACAATGTAAGCTTCACAAGGACAAAGACAAGCTGTGTCCCTGGAGCCTACCAATGTCTGGTGGATAAATGTTTGTTGTATTATTAAATGAATAAAGAACTGAATAAATATGCCTTCTTATTACCTGAGAAAATTATACCCATCTTTTATACTGAATGTCACCCTTTCTATAAAGGTGCCCCTGATTCTCCTGCTAAAAGTCATCTCCCTTTGAGTCTTTATGTTTATGTTTAAGGGGTTGGATTCCTTGCATGACTGTCTGAACTTGTATGCAGTCCTGACATGCCATAAAATGCAACTTCAGAGACTTCTGCTAATCATTTTACTGCAGCCATTTTACTATTTCTTTTGGTAATGTGATAGGGACTCATTTCTCTAATATTATTGCTTAGGGTAAGCTTCTGCAATCACTGAATTTTTCTGGATAAAGTATACTAGAAACTGCCAGCTTAAATCCAATAGATATCTCAGATCTGGCACTCAGAATTAGTTACATCCTCCAGTAGCCACTTGGTATGAATATAGACCTGAAATTAGCAAATTGTTCAAAGATTAGTCACTTGGATATTTCTATCTTAAAATTTGCAATGAAGCTCTGCTTTAAAAGACACAATGTTTTCTATTGTTAGTCATAGTTGATAAGTGCAATTCATCCATAGTTTGACAGTGAGCTAATACTGCCTTTTGTCTTGATTTTTTTCATAAACTTTTATTTTTATTCATTTTCTTCAGCTAATATTCTTCTTCACATACTAGAAAGAGACAAATAAGCCTAAAACTACAGCAGGGAAAAATGTACAATTACAGCATCTCAGAAGTGTAAAGAGTCTTAGATCTAGTAGTGCAATCTTCCACACAATAGAGGAATCATTTCAACATTATCCCTGTGAGATGCATCATCCAACCTTTGCATATCTCTGGTGTTGAACAGCTCACTATTTCCAAAAGCAGCTTCTTTCATCTGATGACAATTCTTCCGCCTATTGAGCTGAAACCAACCTCCCTGTGGCTTTCACCCACAAGTCCGAGCTCTACAACCTGTAATCACACAGTTCCTGTCTTAGTCCATTCATGCTGCTATCACAAAATACCATAGAATGTGTAATTTATAAACAAAAGAAATTTATTTCTTACAGCTGTGGAACCTGGGAAGTCAAATATCAAGTTGCTGGCATTTAGTGCCTAGTGACGCCATTCTTGCTGCATCCCCATATGGTGGAAAGAATTTTTTTAAGGCAAAAGGGGGATAAATGCTGTGCTCTCACATAGTGAAGAGCAGAGGAGAACAAACCTGCTCTCCAAAGGCCTTCCTTCCTTAAGATCCCTAATCTCAGCCATGAGAGTTCTGCCCTCATGACTTAATTTTATCCCCTAAAAGCTCCACCTTTTAATACTATCACATTGGCCATTATGTTTTAGCACATGAATTCGGAAGGACACATTCAGGCCACAGCAGACCTCGTCTTCTTCTTTACAATGACAGCTCTTCAGAGGTCTGAAGACAGAGACCACATTTCTGAACCTTCTCTTCTCTAGACATGCTGCCCCAGCTCCTTTCAACCACTATTTCTGGAATCTGAAATTCAGCTTTGTCCCCAGCCTACTTACTCCTATACAGTTAGTCTGTTTCTCCTTTAAAGTTCACAGTCAGGGTAGGAGAGATCAGAACCATCATAACCCACTTTTAGCCATTTTGGCCTAAGGCAAAGACAGACTGGATGTTCATTTAACATGTTTTACTTTACTGCTTGTCACACATTTAACTACATTTTCTAACCGCTCTTGTTGCCGCGTGTAGCCATTTAACTGAATTCTAGGAAATGGAATATAGGTAGAAGTGATACTCACCACTTCTAGCCCTGGCATGTAAACACTTCCATACTTTTTTTCTAAACTCCCAGCTGGGTATTAACTCCCATTAAAGATCTTGAGAGTCACACTTTGAGCATGGCAGAACCTCCAGTCAGTCTGAATGAAGATCAGTAACTGCGTGAAGATCAGTACCTTTCTCTGTTGCCACTTATTAAACTTTCTATTGGTGAAAAAAATCACTGTGTTAAGTGACTGAGGTTTCAGAATTATTATTCAAAGCAGTTTTGTTACCTTAGCTAAACATACACACAATAGCTTTTATAGCTACACTTTCCACTGCTGAGCTTTGCTGAAACACCTTCTCTTACTTTTCCTCACATACCAATGCCACCCCAGAATTTCCCTTTCTGTGTCTGTGCAATTTTCAAGACCAAATGGCAGCTTCACACAAACCTCTCTTCAATTCCATCTGGTTCTACCTAATCTGTCATTGTGTAGCCTGTGGACATCTTCTAGGATCCTGACTTTATCTCCTAATTCATTTATTCTACACTCCCTGACCCAGCTTTTTATCATCTGCAATTGTTATATGCTATTAAAGTCCTCAACAAAAGTTATTTAAAAATTTTTGAGTCGGAGTTAAGGACCGACACCTGCAGCACACTTTAAAAAACTCCAACTGGGTTGACTGAATTGACTCTACTTGGTTATGAGGCTTTAGCCATTTACAAATCTTCACTGCACTGTCAAGTGCATTCTTTCTCAATCATATCAATAGAAATATCCTTAGATACTTTGCCAAACACTAGGCCAAAATTGAGATACCCTCTAAGCAAGTGATTATATTAAACTTTTAGTCTGGTAGTCTGAGTAATAAAATCAGTGACTTAAGTCCAGTATAAAATGCATAGAGAGTACATTGCTGCCTCGTATTGTTGATCACTTACCTTTCTGAGATTGCAAAACTGTCACATATCTATATTTCAAAATTAATTTCATGTAATTAAAACATTGATCTGGGACTGAAGAGATCTGTGTTCTGGTTTGTTACCACTATCTAATTGTGCAACCATAAACAACTCATTTCACTTCTGCATCCATAAGCTATGAAATAGAGTAGATATAATAAATAGCTTCTAAGATCTCCTACAAGTTTAATTCTGCTTTCTATCAATCAGTTTGGTATATGTAGTACCAAATATGTTCAAGGGATTTTTTTCATTTTTAATTTTACCTGTCAGTCGTATCTTTCCATATTATAAAATATTTGTCGTAAAGGCTCTCTCATGCGGAGGTTAAGGCAGGTATCTGTAAACATAAATGAAAACATGTACATTTTTACTTTCACTAACGTTTAACTGAAACTTAGCTTTCCCTTCAATTATGAATGTACACAACAAACCAGAGTAGTTTTGATAATGTCTGAGTTCTGCAGCCAGTAGACATCACAAAATGCTCACATCACACAACTGTTGTTGCATATCTTGGAATATCATGTATGCTCATCACTACTTTGAAATTATGGTGGTTATTAAACCTGTAATTAGATATTGCTATTTAGTGTACTAATAAAGAAATATATATATTTATTTATCACAAACTTTGTTTTGTATAATTTGATAAGTACTTTTAAACACAATTTGTTTTCATTGTAATCTTCTATGTTTTATTTTATCCATTCAAAGTATTATTCTAAGAAAGGTCAGTACACTTTATCAGACTGCCAAAAGTGTCTATGTTGCAAAGTAACTGCAGTAATGACCTACTACGTTAATGCTCAGTTCATGTTAAGGAGAACAAAACAAATGCTCAAGGGGAATTATACAAAATAAAACAGAATGGTCCAATGTTCAAATTGCTTTTCGTTCATCTTCCAATGTTACCAAATTTCTCACTTCTTCACCAGGACCTAATTGTCTTCACGATGTCCATGAGTGTCTTTACCCAGACAGGGTTGTGTACAGTAGATGTCTATAAAAGAAAAGAAGGAAAAACAAAAAATAATACTGAGCACTTACTATGTGCCACTTTCACAGAAACTATGTCAATGACTTATTTCTGTATCTTTAAGAGGAAGTATGATTTTTCCCATCTTACAGTTGAAAAAATGATGCTGAGAAATTTTATGGACTCTACATAGTATGACACAATTTATAAGTGACTGAGATGAAATTAGACCCTAATGATTTTTAAATCTGAAGTCTCCTTCCATATATTCAGGTTGTATTTTATTCCTAAAAATAATCATAATTACTTGACCATCTCCAATGTATGTTTGAAATCCTTCTCTCACTGAACATTACCAACATCTCTAAAAGGTCAATATTGTCGCCATTTTATACATGCAGAAAATGGAAAATTGATTCCTAGGCAAGATGGCTGAATAGGAACAGCTCTGGTTTGCAGATCCAGGTGAGACCAATGCAGAAGGCGAGTGATTTCTGCATTTCCAACTGAGGTACCCAGTTCATCTCATTGGGACTGGTTAGACAGTGAGTGCAGCCCATGGAGGGTGAGCAGAAGCAGGGTAAGGTGTCATCTCACCCAAGAAGTGCAAGGAGTCAGGGAACTCCCTCCCCTAGCCAAGGGAAGCTGTGAGGGACTGTGCCATGGGGGATAGTGCTATCTGACCCAGATACTATGCTTTTCCCACAATCTTCACAACCCACAGACCAGGAGATTCTCTTGGGGGCCTATACCACCGGGGCCCTGGACTTCAAGCACAAAACTGGGTGGCTGTTTGGGCAGATGCAGGAGTTTTTTCTCATACCCCAGTGGCACCTGGAATGCCAGTGAGACAAAACTGTTCACTTCTCTGGAAAGAGGGCTGAAGCCAGGGAGCTGAGTGGTCTTGCTCAGTGGATGCCACCCCTCTAGGATCCCAGCAAACCAAGATCCACTTGCTTGAAATTCTCGCTGCCAGCACAGCAGTCTGAAGTCAACCTGGGATGCTCGAGGTTAGTCGGGGGAGGGGCATCCACCACTTCTGAAGCTTGAGTAGGCAGTTTTCCCCTCACAGTGTAAACAAAGCAACCAGGAATTTCGAACTGGGCAGAGCCCAACACAGCACAGCAAAGCCTCTGTAGCCAGACTGTGTCTCTAGATTCCTCCTCTCTGGGCAGGGCATCTCTGAAAGAAAGGCAACAGCCCCAGTGAGAGGCTTATAGATAAAACTTCAAACTTCCTGGGAAAGAGCACTTGGGGGAAGGGGTGGCTGTGGGCATAGCTGCAGCAGGCTTAAACATTCCTGTTTGCTGGCTCTGTAGAGAGCAGCAGATCTTCCAGCACAGTGCTTGAGCTCTGCTAAGGGACAGACTGCCTCCTCAAGTGGGTTGCTGGACCTTGAGCCTCCTGACCGGGAGACACCTCCCAGCAGGGGTTGACAGACATCTCATATAGAGCTCCAACTGGCGTCTAGTGGGTGCCTCTCTGGGATGAAGCTTCCAGAGAAAGGAGCAGGCAGCAATATTTGCTGTTCTGCAGCCTCTGCTGGTGATACCCAGGCAAACACGGTCTACAATGGACCTCCAGCAAACTCCAGCAGACCTGCAGAAGAGGGGCCCAACTATTAAAGGAAAATTAGAAAAGAGAAAGCAATAGCATCAGCATAAAAACATAGGATGACCAGGCAAAAAACCCATTTGAAGATCACCAACATCAAAGACCAAAGTTAGATAAATCCACGAAGATGAGGAAAAAACAGTACAAAAAGGCTGAAAATTTCAAAAATCATAATGCCTCTTTTCCTCTAAAGGAACACAACTCCTCACCAGCAAGGGGGAAAAAAAAAAAAACTGGATGAAGAATGAGTTTGATGAATTGACAGAAGTAGGCTTTGGAAGGTGGGTAATAGCAAAATCCTCTGAGTTAAAGGAGCATGTTCTAACCCAATACAAGGAAGCAAAGAACCTTGATAAAGGGTTATAGGAAATGCTAACTAGAATAACCAGTATAGAGAAGAATGTAAATGACCTGATGGAGCTGAAAAACACAGCACGAGAACTTTGTGAAGCATACACAAGTGGCAATAGCTAAATCAATCAAGAAGAAGAAAGGGTATCAGAGATTGAAGATCAACTTAATGAAATAAAGCATGAAGACAAGATTAGAGGAAAAGGAATGAAAAGAAAAGAACAAAGCCTCTGAGAAATATGTGACTATGTGAAAAGACCAAACCTACATTTGATTGGTGTACCTGAAAGTGATGAGGAGGATAGAACCAAGTTGGAAAAAACACTTCAGGATATTATCCAGGAGAACTTCCCCAACCTAGCAAGAAAGGCCAACATTCAAGTTCAGGAAATACAGAGGACACCACAAAGATACTCCTCGAGAAGAGCAACTCCAAGACACATAATTGTCAGATTCACCAAGGTTGAAAGGAAGGAAAAAATGTTAAAGGCAGCCAGAGAGAAAACTCTGGTTAACCAAAAAGGGAAGCCCATCAGAATAACAGCAGATCTCTCTGCAGAAAGCCTACGAGCCAGAAGAGGGTGAGGGTCAATATTCAACCTTAAAGAAAAGAATTTTCAACACCAACTGTCATACCCAGCCAAGCTAAGTTTCATAAGTGAAGGAGAAAGAAAACCTTTTACAGACTAGAAAATGCTGAGGAATTGTGTCACCACCAGGCCTACCTTACAAGAGTTCCTGAAGGAAGCACCAAATATGGAAAGGAAAAACCTGTAGTAGCCACTGCAAAAAGATACCAAAATGTAAAAACCATTGATACTATGAAGAAAGAACATCAACTAATAGGCAAAATAACCAGCTAGAATCATAATGACAACATAAAATTTACACATAACAATATTAACCTTAAATATAAATGGATTAAATGCCCCCAATAAAAAGGTACACACTAGCAAATTGGATAAACAGTCAAGATCCATTGGTGTGTGATATTCAGGAGACCCATCTCACATACAAAGACACACATAGGCTCAAAATAAAGGGATAGAAGAAGATTAACCAAGCAAATGAAAAGTAAAAAACAGCAGAGGTTGCAATCCTAGTCTCTGATAAGACAGACTTTAACCCAACAAAAATCAAAAAAGACAAAGAAGAGCATTACATAATGGTAAAGGGATCAATACAACAAGAAGAGCTAAGTAATCTAAATATATATACACCCAATACAGGAGCACCCAGATTGATAAAGCAAGTTCTTAGAGACCTACCAAGAGACTTAGACTCCAGCACAACAAGAATAGGAGATTTTAACACCCCACTGTCAATATTAGACAGATCAAAGAGATAGAAAATTAAGGATATTCAGGACTTGATCTCAGCTCTAGACCAAGCAAACTTAATAGAGATTTACAGAAATATCCACCCAAAATCAACAGAATATACATTTTTTGCAGCATCACATAGCACTTATTCTAAAATTGATGGCACAATTGGAAGTAAAATACTCCTCATCAAATGCAAAAGAATGGAAATTGTAGCAAACAGTCTCTCAGACCACAGTGCAATCAAATTAGAACTCAGGATTAGGAAACTCACTTAAACTGGACCCCTTCCTTACACCTTATACAAAAATTAACTCAAGCTAATTTAAAGATTTAAATGTAAGACATAAAACCACAAAACTCTAGAAGAAAACCTAGGCAATATCATTCAGGAAATAGGCAGGGGCAAAGACTTCATGATAAAAACACCAAAAGCCATGGCTACAAAAGCCAAAATTGACAAATGGAACCTATTTAAACTAAAGAGCTTCTGCAAAGCAGAAGAAACTATCATCAGATTGAACAGGCAACCTACAGAATGGGAGAAAATTTTTGCAATCTATTCATATGAAAAAGGGCTAATATCCAGAATCTACAAAGAGCTTAAACAAATTTACAAAAAACACCAACTCCATCAAAAAATGGGTGCAGTATATGAACAGAGATTTCTCAAAAGAAGACATTTATGCAGCCAACAACCATTTAATAAAAAGCTCATCATTACTGATCATTAGAGAAACGTACATCAAAACCACACTGAGATAGCATCTCGTTCCAGTTAGAATGGTGATCATTAAAAAGTCAGAAAACAACAGAGGCTAGAGAGCATGTGAAGAAATAGGAATGTTTTTACATTGTTGAGGGGAGTGCAAATTAGTTCAACCATTGTGGAAGACAGTGTGGCAATTCCTCAAGGATCTAGAACCAGGAATACTATTTGACCCAGAAATCCCATTACTGGGTATATACCCAAGGGATTATAAACCATTCTACTCTAAAGACACATGCATTGTGGCACTGTTCACAATGGCAAAGACTTGGGACCAACCTAAATGTCCATCAATGATAGACTGGATAAAGAAAATGTGGCACATATACACCATGGAATACTATGCAGCCATAAAAAAAGATGTGTTTATGTTCTTGCAGGAACATGGATGAAGCTGGAAACCATCATTCTCAGCAAAATATCACAAGGACAGAAAACCAAACACCACATGTTCTCACTCATAAGTGGGAGTTGAACAATGAGAACACATGGACCCAGGGAGGGGACCATCTCACACCAGGGACTGTTAGGGGGTGTGGGACTAGGGGAGGGAAAGTGTTAGGAGAAATGCCTAATGTATATTGGACATGTTGATGGGTACAGTAAACCGCCATGGAACGTGTATACCTATGTAACAAACCTGCACGTTCTGCACATGTATCCCAGAACTTAAAGTATAACATAAATAAATAAATGAAGTATTAGATTGCTGGGGAAAAAAAAGGAAAAAATCTCACTCAAAATTGCACAACTACAAGGAAACTGAGCAACCTGCTCTTGAATGACTACTGGGTAAAAAATGAAATTAAGGTTGAAATAAATAAGTTCTTTGAAACCAATGAGAACAAAAACACAATGCGCCAGAATCGCTGGGACACAGGTAAAGCAGTGTTTAAAGGGAAATTGATAACACTAACTGCCCACATGAGAAAGCAGGAAAGATCTAAAATTGGCACCCTGACATCACAATTAAAAGAACTAGAAAAGCAAGAGCAAACAAATTCAAAAGCTAGCAGAAGACAAGAAATAACTAAGATCAGAGCATAACTGAAGAAGATACACACACACACACACACACACACACACACACCCTTCCAAAATCAAGGAATCCAGGAGCTGGTTTTTTTAAAAGATTAACAAGATACATAGACTGCTAGCCAGAATAATAAAGAAGACAAGAGAGAAGAATCAAATAGACACAACAAAAAATGATAAAGGAAATATCACCACTGATCACACAGAAATACAAACTACCATCAGAGAATACTATAAACACCTCTATGCAAATAAACCAGAAAATGTAGAAGAAATAGATAAATTCTGGGAAAAATAAACCCTCCAAAGACTAAACCAGGAAGAAGTCGAATCCCTGAATAGACCAAAAACAAGTTCTGATATTGAGTCAGTAATTAATAGACTACCAACCAAAAAAATCCCAGGATAAGACAGATTCACAGCCAAATTCTACCAGAGGTACAAAGAAGAGCTGAAACCTTTTCTTCTAAAACTATTTTAAACAATAGAAAAAGAGGAGATTTTTCCTAAATCATTTGACAAGGCCAGCATCATCCTGATGTCAAAACCTAACAGACACACCACATCGACAACAAAAAATTTCACGCCAGTATTCCTGATGAACATTGATGTGAAAATCCTCAACAAAATACTGGAAAATCAATTCCAGCAGCACATTATAAAGTTTATTCACCAAGATCAAGGTGGCTGCATTCCTGTGATGCAAGGCTGGTTCAACATACACAAATCAATAAACTTAATTCATCACATAAACAGAACCAATGACAAAAACATCTTGATTATCTTAATAGATGCAGAAAAGGCCTTCGATAAAATTCAACACCGCTTCATGCTATAAACACTCAATGAACTAGGTATTGATGGAAAGTATCTCAAATTAATAAGAGCTATTTATGAAAAACCCACAGCCAATATCATACCGAATGGGCAAAAGCTGGAAGCATTCCCTTTGAAAACTGGCACAAGACAAGGATGCCCTCTCTCACCACTCCTATTCAAAATAGTATTGGAAGTTCTGGCCAGGACAAACTGGCAAGAGAAAGAAATAAAGGGTATTCAAATAGGAAAAGAGGAAGTCAAATTGTCTCTTTATGCAGAAGACATGATTCTATATTTCGAAAACCCCATCATCTCAGCCCAAAAACTCCTTAAGCTGATGAGCAACTTCAGCAAAGTCTCAGGATACAAAATCAATATGAAAAAATTACAAGCATTCCTATACACGAATAAGAGACAAGCAGAGAGCCAAATCATGAGTGAACTGTTATTCACAATTGCTACAAAGAGAATAAAATAACTAGGAATACAACATACAAGGTATGTGAAGGACCTCTTCAAGGAGAACTACAAACCATTGCTGAAGGAACTAATAGAGAACACAAAGAAATGGAGAAACATTCCATGCTCATGGATAGGAAAAATCAATATCATAAAATGGTCATACTGCCCAAAGTAATTTATAGATTCACTGCTATTCCCATCAAGCTACCATTGACTTTCTTCACAGAACTAGAAAATCTACTTTAAATTTCATATGGGACCAACAAACAGTTTGTATAGCCAAGACAATCCTAATCTAAAAGAACAAAGCTGGAGGCAACATGCTACCTGACTTCAAACATACTACAAAATTACCGTAACTAAAACAGCAGGGTACTGGTACCCAAACATATATATGGATCAATAGAACAGAACAAAGGTCTCAGAAGTAACACCAAACATCTACAACAATCTAATCTTTGACAAAACTGACAAAAACAATCAATGGTGAAAGGACTTCCTATTTAATAAATGGTTTTGGAAAACCTGGGTAGTCATATGCAGAAAACTGAAACTGGACCCCTTCCTTATATCTTGTACAAAAATTAACTAAATATAGATTAAATATTTAAATGTAAGACTTAAAACCATGAAAACCCTAGAGGAAAACCTAGGCAATACCATTCATGACATAAGCATGAACAAAGACTTCATGACTAAAACACCAAAAGGAATGGCAACAAAAGCCAAAATTCGTAAATGGGATCTAATTAAACTAAAGATCTTCTGCACAGCAGAAGAAACTGTTATCAGATTGAACAGGCAATCTACAGAATGGGAGAAATTTTTTGCAATTGATTTATCTGACAAAAGGCTAATATTCAGAATTTACAAGGAACTTAAACAAATTTACAAGAAAAAAACAAACAACCCATCAAAAAGTGGGTAAAGTATATGAGCAGACACTTCTCAAAAGAAGACATTTATGTGGCCAACAAATACATGAAAAACAGCTCATCATGCCTGGTCGTAAGAGAAATGCAAATCAAAACCTCAATGAGATACCATATTATGCCAGTTAGAATGGCAACCACTAAAAAGTCAGGAAACAACAGATGCTGGAGAGGATGTGGAGAAATAGGAACACTTTTACACTGTTTCTGTGAGTGTAAATTAGTCCAACAATTGTGGAACACAGTGTGGCGATTCCTCAAGGATGTAGAACCAGAAATTCCATTTAACCCAGCAACCCCATTACTGGGCACGTACCCAAAGGATTATAAATCATTCTACTGTAAAGACACATGCTCACATATGTTTATTGAAGCACTATTCACAATAGCAAAGACTTGGAGCTAACCCAAATGCCCATCAATGATAGACTGGATAAAGAAATGTGGCACGTATACCATGGAATACTATGCAGCCATAGAAAACATTGAGTTCATGTGCTTTGCAGGGATATGGGTGAAGCTGGAAACCATCATTCTCAGCAAACTAACACAGTAACAGAAACCCAAACACCACATGTACTCACTCGTAGGTGGGAGTAGAACAATGAGAACGTATGGATGCACGGAGGGGAACATCACACACCAGGGCCTGCTGAGGGGTGGGTCAAAGGCAGGGATAGCATTAGCAGAAATACCTAATATGTATGATGGGTTGATGGTTGCAGCAAACCACCATGGCACGTACACCTATGTAACAAACCTGCATGTTCCTCACGTGTATTTCAGAACTTAATATATAATTAAAAAAGAAAAGGAAATGGAAAATTACTTGCCAAGTATTCAGTAGAGTGAGGACTTTAATCATGGTTCGAGGCAACTGCCCCAGTTCGCACCATGTCATCTGTATTCTACCCAGAAAAGAGGGAGCTGCTGAGAAGCTATTTATGTCATTTCCATTCATATCTATTTGCCAATCATTAGTCATATAGCCATACCAACATCCAAAGGAGGATCAAAAATCTAAAATTTCGCTGAGTGACTACATACCAGCTAAAATTTTTATTGCCATGTAATCAGAGAATATAACTGTAAGAGGATAATTAGCAGTCTCTGATACAGGTGGGTGTTTTTTTCAGATTTGGAAACGAAAACTCAAAGAGATGAAGTAATTTGCCTAATGACTATTCTCTAGTAAGTGACAAAACTAGGATTCTAACCCTAGTCTGACTGGCTGTGAAGTTTCTGTGTTTCAACAGAAGATTTGAATAGGCAGAAAAACAGTGTACTTGAAGAAAATAAAATTTAAATTAGAAATTCAGAGGAGCAGAGAAAAAAATTGAATATAGAAAAGTTAACAGAACTTGCAGGACTTGAGAGACACCATCAAGTAGACAAACATACATATAATGGGACTCCTAGAAGAAGAGAGAGAGAGGCAAAAAGATTGTTTGAAGAAAGAATAATGAAAAAAAATTCTCAAATTTGAGCAAAGACATGAATTTACCAAAAACTAGGATAAACGCAAAGAGAATTACATGAAGACATTAACAAACCCTGTATAGTTGGATGTACAAGAGTGTCAGTTTAGATGTAATAATACAAATAGGCTGAAATGAAAGGATGAAAAAAGATATCCATGTTAACAATAATCAAAAGAAAGCTGGGTTGGCTTTACTAATATCAGACAAAATAGACTTTGAGTAAAAAACTGTTAGTATAGAAAAATCTGATATTATATAACAATAATAAGGAAAATTAATTAAGTAGATATGAAAATTATAAACACATACACATTGAAATTAATGTTCCAAAACATGAGGCAAATATTTTTTAATTGACAGAATTAGAGGGAAATAATACACTTATACATGAATAGTAGGGAACTTTTTCTTCTTCTTCTTTTTTTTAATCTAGCATTTATTTTCGTTATTACACATGTATATATTGATAGTTTGGAGCACTCAGCACTTTTTTTTATTATACTTTAAGTTCTAGGGTACATGTGCATAATGTGCAGGTTTGTTACATATGTATATTTGTGCCATGTTGGTGTGCTGCATCCATCAACTCGTCAGCACACATCAACTCGTCATTTACATCAGGTATAACTCCCAAAGCAATCCCTCCCCCCTCCCCCACCATGATAGGCCACGGTGTGTGATGTTCCCCTTCCCGAGTCCAGGTGATCTCATTGTTCAGTTCCCACCTATGAGTGAGAGCATACGATGTTTAGTTTTCTGTTCTTGCGATAGTTTGCTGAGAATGATGGTTTCCAGTTGCATCCATGTCCCTACAAAGAACAAGAACTCATCCATTTTTATGGCTGCATAGTATTCCATGGTGTATATGTGCCACATTTTCTTAATCCAGTCTGTCACTGATGGACATTTGGGTTGATTCCAAGTCTTTGCTATTGTGAATAGTGCCGCAATAAACATATGTGTGCATGTGTCTTTATAGAAGCATGATTTATAATCCTTTGGGTATATATCCAGTAATGGGATGGCTGGGTCATATGGTATTTCTAGTTCTAGATCCTTGAGAAATCGCCATACTGTTTTCCATAATGGTTGAACTACTTTACAATCCCACCAACAGTGTAAAAGTGTTCCTACTTCTCCACATCCTCTCCAGCACCTGTTGTTTCCTGACTTTTTAATGATCGCCATTCTAACTGGTGTGACATGGTATCTCATTGTGGTTTTGATTTGCAATTCTTTGATGGCCAGTGATGATGAGCATGTTTTCATGTGTCTGTTGGCTGTATGAATATCTTCTTTTGAGAAATGTCTGTTCACATCCTTTGCCCACTTTGTGATGGGGTTGTTTGTTTTTTTCTTGTAAATTTGTTTGAATTCTTTGCAGGTTCTGGATATTAGCCCTTTGTCAGATGAGTAGATTGCAAACATTTTCTCCCATTCTGTAGGTTGCCTGTTCACTCTGATGGTAGTTTCTTTTGCTGTGTAGAAGCTCTTTAGTTTAATTAGATACCATTTGTCAATTTTGGTTTTTGTTGCCATTACTTTTGATGTTTTAGACATGAAGTCCTTGCCCATGCCTATGTCCTGAATGGTATTACCTAGGTTTTCTTCTAGGGTTTTTATGGTATTAGGTCTAACATTTAGGTCTCTAATCCATCTTGAATTAATTTTTGTATAAGGAGAAAGGAAAGGATCCAGTTTCAGCTTTCTACTTATGGCTAGCCAATTTTCCCAGCACCATTTATTAAATAGGGAATCCTTTCCCCATTTCTTGTTTCTCTCAGGTTTGTCAAAGATCAGATGGTTGTAGATGCGTGGTATTATTTCTGAGGACTCTGTTCTGTTCCATTGGTCTATATCTCTGTTTTGGTACCAATACCATGCTGTTTTGGTTACTGTAGCCTTGTAGTATAGTTTGAAGTCAGGTAGCGTGATGCCTCCAGCTTTGTTCTTTTTACTTAGGATTGTCTTGGCAATGCGTGCTCTTTTTTGGTTCCATATGAACTTTAAAGCAGTTTTTTCCAATTCTGTGAAGAAACATTGGTAGCGTGATGGGGATGACTTTGAATCTGTAAATTACGGTGGGCAGTATGGCCATTTTCACGATATTGATTCTTCCTATCCATGAGCATGGTATGTTCTTCCATTTGTTTGTGTCCTCTTTTATTTCACTGAGCAGAGGTTTGTAGTTCTCTTTGAAGAGGTCCTTTACATCTCTTGTAAGTTGGATTCCTAGGTATTTCATTCTCTTTGAAGCAATTGTGAATGGAAATTCATTCATGATTTGGCTCTCTGTTTGTCTGTTACTGGTGTATAAGAATGCTTGTGATTTTTGCACATTAATTTTATATCCTGAGATTTTGCTGAAGTTTCTTATCAGCTTAAGGAGATTTTGGGCTGAGACTATGGGGTTTTCTAAATATACAATCATGCCATCTGCAAGCAGGGACAATTTGACTTCTTCCTTTCCTAACTGAATATCCTTCGTTTCTTTCTCTTGCCTGATTGCCCTAGCCAGAACTTCCAACACTATGTTGAATAGGAGTGGTGAGAGAGGGCATCCCTGTCTTGTGCCAGTTTTCAAAGGGAATTTTTCCAGTTTTTGCCCATTCAGTATGATATTGGCTGTGGATTTGTCATAAATAGCTCTTATTATTTTGAGATACATTCCATCAATACCGAATTTATTGAGCGTTGTTAGCATGAAGGGCTGTTGAATTTTGTCAAAGGCCTTTTCTGAATCTATTGAGATAATCATGTGGTTTTTGTCTTTGGTTCTGTTTATATGCTGGATTATGTTTATCAATTTGCGTATGTTGAACCAGCCTTGCATCCCAGGGATGAAGCCCACTTGATCATGGTGGATAAGCTTTTTCATGTGCTGCTGGATCCAGTTTGCCAGTATTTTATTGAGGATATTTGCATCGATGTTCATCAGTGATATTGGTCTAAAATTCTCTTTCTTTGTGTGTGTCTCTGCCAGGCTTTGGTATCAGGATGATGTTGGCCTCATAAAATGAGTGAGGGAGGATTCCCTCTTTTTCTATTGATTGGAATAGTTTCAGAAGAAAATGTACCAGCTTCTCCTTGTACCTCTGGTAGAATTCAGCTGTGAATCCATCTGGTCCTGGACTTTTTTTGCTTGGTAAGCTATTAATTATTGCCTCAATTGCAGAGCCTGCTATTGGTCTATTCAGGAATTCTACTTCTTCCTGGTTTAGTCTTGGGAGAGTGTAAGTGTCCAGGAAGTTATCCATTTCTCCTAGATTTTCTAGTTTATTTGCGTAGAGGTGTTTACAGTATTCTCTGATGGTAGTTTGTATTTCTGTGGGGTCGGTGGTGATATCCCCTTTATCTTTTTTTATTGCAGCTATTTGATTCTTCTCTCTTTTCTTCTTTATTGGTCTTGCTAGCGGTCTATCAATTTTGTTGATCTTTTCAAAAAACCAACTCCTGGATTCATTGATTTTTTGGAGAGTTTTTTGTGTCTCTATCTCCTTCAGTTCTGCTCTGATCTTAGTTATTTCTTGCCTTCTGCTAGCTTTTGAATGTGTTTGCTCTTGCTTCTCTAGTTCTTTTAATTGTGACGTTAGAGTGTCAATTTTAGATCTTTCCAGCTTTCTCTTGTGGGCATTTAGTGCTATAAGTTTCCCTCTACACACTGCTTTAAATGTGTCCCAGAGATTCTGGTATGTTGTATCTTTGTTCTCATTGGTTTCAAAGAACATCTTTATTTTCGCCTTCATTTCGTTATGTACCCAGTAGTCATTCAGGAGGAGGTTATTGCAGTTTCCATGAGCTGCATTCCTTTGCAGGGGGAGATGCACTCTTATTTTTTGAATTTCCAGCTTTTCTGCCCTGCTTTTTCCCCATCTTTGTGGTTTCATCTGCCTCTGGTCTTTGATGATGATGATGTACTGATGGGGTTTTGGTGTGAGTGTCCTTCCTGTTTGTTAGTTTTCCTTCTAACAGTCAGGACCCTCAGCTCTAGGTCTGTTGGAGATTGTTTGAGGTCCACTCCAGACCCTGTTTGCCTGGGTATCAGCAGCAGAGGCTGCAGAAGATAGAATATTGCTGAACAGCGAGTGTTGCTGTCGGATTCTTGCTCTGGAAGCTTCATCTCAGGGGTGTACTCCACCGTGTGAGGTGTGGGGTGTCGGTCTGCCCCTAGTGGGGGATGTCTCCCAGTTAGGCTACTCAGGTGTCAGGGACCCAGTTGAGCAGGCAGTCTGTCCGTTTTCAGATCTCAACCTCCGTGTTGGGAGATCCACTGCTCTCTTCAAAGCTGTCAGACAGAGTCGTTTGCATCTGCAGAGGTTTCTGCTGCTTTTTGTTGTAGTTGTTGTTGTTGTGTAGCTGTGCCCTGTCCCCAGAGGTGGAGTCTCAGTTGAAAATGCAGAAATCACCTGTCTTCTGTGTCGTTCGCTCTGGGAGCTGGAAACTGGAGCTGTTCCTCTTCAGCCATCTTGCTCTGCCGCCCAGGAACTTAAATACACCAATTTCAATAACAGATAGAAAACTCACCATAAACCAATTAGATTTAGCAGACATATACGGAAACTCACTCAAAAAAATCAGACTGCACATCTTTCTCAAGTGCACAGGAAACATTCTCCAAGTTAAATATTTCCTCCAAATACATTGAAAATAACATCAATTTTATAATTTTTGCTTCAGCTGCCTAATATAATTCATAAGACTCAAGAGAAAAATAGTCTGTTTTGGCTGGGCACGGTGGCTCACGCCTATATCCCAGCCCTTTGGGAGGCCGAGGTGGGTGGATCTCCTGAGGTCAGGGGTTCGAGACCAGCCTGACTAACATGATAAAACCCCGTCTCTACTAAAAATACAAAAATTACCCAGGCGTAGTGGTGGGCTTAAAATAAAAGTTAACTTAAAATAAAAGTTAAAGGAAAAACTTTAGGGTTTTTCCCAAGCTACAGAGGGTAAATCTGATTAGTCTGAGAAACTCATAATAATCCCATTCTCCTAGCCAATGATTGGTTTACAAATGGGTAAGCAGTGCAATCTGGACAACTAGATGTGAGGAAAAAGCTACCAGTGTGTGCATGGAGAGAGAGGAATTCTGGAAAAAGCTTCCCCACTCAAAAAAAGACACACAAAGGTATTTCTTTTTCTGTCTGCCCTTGGTTTCTATTGTGTGAGAATGTGATGCTTGGGTTTTCTGCAGCCATTTTATGAACATAGAGGGCCAACCTAAGGACAAAAACAAAGAAACTGAAGATGACAAAGCAGAAATGAAGAATGTATCTTGGACATTGATGATAAATTGTTTGATTAAGCATTTGTTTATGAAAAATTACCTGTAAAATTTTCTGAAAATCTAATATAGAAGAAGAGGAAAGGCGGAGACTTTCCAAAACCTTCTCCTCCATAAAATTATTGACAACACTGCCAATAAATATATGTACCTAAAGTAACTGTAAAAATCAGCAGCCTAGCAACCACTGAGAAGTGGAGACCAGGTTAAGAACATCTCAAAAATACCCATCCCCATAAAATTTTCCCTATTTGACTTGTCTGGAAACTCTCTAGAGAGTCCCTTTTAATGGGTCTTGCCATTTGATTTGACTCAAAGCCTGTTTCATACAAAAAGGCATACATCCATGGAATTTGGCAAAAATAATCACTGGTAATCATTTAATGTTGCAGGTACCTGAGGTGGTGATTCAAGTTTGGTTAACAAAAAGGCTGGCAAAAAATTAAAAGAAAATTAATAAAATGTACATAGGGGAGTGGGAAAGATCCTACATATTCCTTGTAATCTGATAGGCCATGCACATGTGCACATGCTCAAGAGAGATGTGACAGAGACCCACTCTTCTAGTTCTAGCTAGACCTGAGGCTCCATGCAAGAAGAAAGTGAACTTTAAGGCAAAATTGTATATTGCTAACATATTGAGTGCATGCCACAAAAGGCACATATTTTCTCCTCTCTCTCTCCCCCCCCCCCCACACACATAGTTAGCAAAGGATTGAAGATTTATTGTTTCAAAACATTTAAGAAAATCTCTGTTCAATTGTTGAAGATTTATTGTTTCAAAACATTTAAGAAAATCTCTGTCCAATTGTTGGCCAAAAACTAAGCTAGTTAAGCAGACTTCAGTGGATACAAATGATATGGAATACGGATGTATAGAACTAATTCAGGAAAGTTACTAAACAAATAAACAACAAGAAAATACTGGGGATAAAAGAATCTGATTTCCACATTTGCAATATTATATTATTTAAAATATCTGATTTTCAACTAAAATACTAAAGAGTATGCAATGAAATAGGAAATTATGGGCAAAACAAAGAGAAAAAAACAGTCAATAGAAACTCACTGGGAGGTAGCCTAGATTTTGGACTCACAACACAAAGACTTTACACAAGGTATTACAAAGTTTCTCAAAGAACTGAAACAAATCATGGATAAAAAGTAGAAGAAATTATAAGAATGGTTTCTCACCTAATAGAGAATACAAAGATAGAGGAATAAATTATTACAAAGAACAAAATAGAAATCCAGCATTAAAATAACAACCTAAATTTAAAAAATCTGTTAGATGAGCTGAATAGCAGGTATGAAACAGGAAGCTAACCCACAAACTTGAGAATAAATTAATTTAAATTATTCAGACCGAGAAACAGAATAAAAAAAGAATAAAGAAAAATAAGCAGAGCTTCAGGGACTCATGGGACCTAGAAACATTTTAGCAATTAAATTAAGAGCACCTTGAAACACATTAGTAATAAAGTGCATTGGTAGAGGTAACTACATTGATAAAGGTAACGACAGAGGTAAATATAAAAATTAGTATAAATGTTTTTCTTGTAACTTTTTTTGTCTGATCTGATTTGAAAGAAACTGCATAAAGCAATAATCGTAAATCTTTTGGACAGGCTTTTAATATGTAATGATATATTTTCACAATAATAAAGAGGGAGAAAGAAATTGACCTATCGTGGAGCAAAGTTTTTAATTCCATATAGCTTATTTAGTATTAAACTGAACTAGATTATTTTAAAAAGGTTTACTGTAATTGTCATTAATAAATTATTTTAAAACTGCATAAAGTAAAATAAAAATTATTTTAAAATAAGTAATTATAAGGGAATATACATTTATTACAAAACAAAGGCATAATGGAGAAAAAGAGGAAAATAACATAAGATGCATCAAAAACAAATAGCATAATGGCAAAATAAATCCTACTTTTACAGAAATTGCATGAAATGTAACTGACATAAATGCTCCAATAAAAAGGCAAATAGTGGCAGAATGAATAAAAGATGATCCTTATTTTTCATAGTGTCTACAATAGATGTGCCAAATTCTGTCAGAGTTTAAAATAAAGGATAGAAAAGATAAGTCATGAAAGCAATAACTAAACGAATGCTCAAGTGGCTATAATAATATCAGACAAAATAGTTTTTAAGACAAAATTTTTTATCATAGTAAAAATAGTTAACAGAAAAATATAACAACTATAAATATACATGCACCTAATAACAAATTCCCAAAATAAATAAGGCAAAACTGAACATAATTGAAGTAAGAAATAAATAATTAAGCAATAATAAAGATGTCAATATCACAACTTGATCATGGTAAGAACAAGATGCAGAAAATATATATGTGTGTCTGTATATATATATAAACAATACCATACCACCTAGATTTCAACAAGTTTTCAGGATAATAGGTCAACGTGCAAACATCAATTGTATTTACATACATTAGCAATAAAAAAAAAAAATTATTTAGGCCGGGCGCGGTGGCTCAAGCCTGTAATCCCAGCACTTTGGGAGGCCGAGACAGGCAGATCACGAGGTCAGGAGATCGAGACCATCCTGGCTAACACGGTGAAACCCCGTCTCTACTAAAAATACAAAAAACTAGCTGGGCGAGGTGGCGGGCGCCTGTAGTCCCAGCTACTCCGGAGGCTGAGGCAGGAGAATGGCGTAAACCCGGGAGGCGGAGCCTGCAGTGAGCTGAGATCCAGCCACTGCACTCCAGCCCGGGTGACGGAGCAAGACTCCATCCCAAAAAAAAAAAAAAAAAATTTATTTAAAATGCATCAAAAAGACTAAAAAACATTTAAATGAACTTTTCAAAGTAGTGCAAAACTTGTAAATTGAAAAACATTGTTGAAGGAACAAAAGGAAATTTAAATAAAATGAAAGAAAACATATTCATGGATTGGCAGATGATATTTTAACACAACAATAATTTCCAAATTGATCTACATATTTAAAGCAATTTCTATCAAAATTTCAGACGCCCATTTTCAGAAATTTGGCAAGCTGATTTAAAATCCATATGTAATTTAAAGAAACTCAGAATAGTCAAAAATAAATTTTAAAAAGAACACTACCTAATTCAAAACCTTACTACCAAACTACAGTCATTTGAACAATGTGACAGTGATATATGGATTAGCATATACATAAGTAAAACGGAATTGTGAATCCTGAAATAAACTCTAACTTTTATACAAAATTAGTTTTTTACAAAGTTTCAAAACTGTTCAATGAAATAAAAACTCTTTTCAATAAGACTATACGAAAAAAGTATGTAGTTAGACTGCTTTCTCTCACCATATTTAAAAATTAACTCCAAATGGTTCAGAGACATAATGAATAAGATAAATATATAAAAGTATTAGAAGAAAATATAGCAGTAATACTTTGTACACTTGCATTAGGCAGTTGTTTCTAATATACAATAATAATTCACAAGCTATAAAATAAAATAAATAAATTGGATTTCATGAAAATTAAAATCTTTTGGTCTCTCTGCAGCTGTAGCTCCAAGTCTTGTCTTTATTTCTCTGTGTTCTCTGCTCCTAGAGGTCCAGTTTCTGTGACCCTCTAACCTGCAAGTGTTGGGAGATACACAGCTAAGATGCCAGGGCCCCCTGGAAGCCTAGGAATTGTTCTATTTGATGTTCTGGGCAGAAACATCCATGTCATTTTAATAAAGTGCCCAATGTGACTCTAAGGAAAAATTGAAATTTAGGGATGTGGTCATAGAATTCTCTCTGGTGGAGTCACAATGCCTGGACACTGCACAGTGGAATTTATGTAGTAATGTGATGTTAGAGAATTACAGAAACCTGGTTTTCCTTGGTATTGCTATCTCTAAGCCAGACCTGATTACCTGTCTGGAGCAAGAAAAAGGGTCTTGGACTACAGAGACAAGAGATGATAGCCAAATCCCCAGTTATGTGTTCTCATTTTTCCCAAGACTTTTGGCCAGAGCAGATCATAAAAGATTCTTTCCAAAAAGTGACATTGAGAGGATATGGAAAATGCAAACATGAGAATTTACAGTTAAGAAAACATGGTAAATGTGTGAATGATTGCAAGGTGCCAAAAAGAGGTTATAATGGACTTGATCAATGTTTACTCACTACCCAGTGTGAAGTATTTGAATGTGATAAATATGTGAAAATGTTTCATAAATCTTCAAATTTAAATGGACATAAGATAAGACATACTGGAAAAAAAACCTTTTAAATGTAAAGAATGTGACAAATTATTTTGCATGTTTTCAAACCTAATTCAACATAAACTAATTTATACTAGAGTAAATTTCTACAAATGTGAAGACTACGGAAAAGCTTTAAATGGGTCCTCAATCTTTAGTAAACATAAAAGAATTCATATTGGAGAGGAACCGTACAAATGTGAAGAATGTGGCAACACCATTAATCAGTTCTCAAACCTTACTACACATAAGGTAATTTATACTAGAGAGAAACCCTATAAATGTGAAAAATGTGGCAAAGCATTTGATCTTTCCTCATATTTTACTACACATCAAATAATTCACACTGGAGAGAAACCCTGCAAATTTGAACCCTGCAAAGTCTTCAACCAGTCCTCAATCCTTACTACACAAGATAATTCATACCAGAGAAAAATTCAACAAATATAAAGAATGTGGCAAAGATTTTAACGAACCCGCATACATTAGTGAACATGAGAAAATTCATACTAGAGAGAAACTCTCCAAAGGTGTAGAATGTGGCGAGGCTTTTAACCAGTCCTCACACCTTACCAGACATAAGATAATTCATACTACAGAGATACTCTACAAATGTGAAGAATATGGCACAGCCTTTAGGCAGTCCCCACACCCTATTACACATAAGATAATTCATACTGGAGAGAAAACCTGCAAATATGAAGAATGTGACAAAGCCTTTAACAAGTCCTCACACCTTACTAGACATAAGAGCATTCATACTAAAGAGAAACCCTATCAATGTTGAAAATACGGCAAAGCTTTTTATCGATCTTGAAAACTTACTGAACACAAGCAAATTCATACTGGAGAGAAACTGTACACATATGAAGAATGTGGCAAAGTCTTTAACCATTTCTCACACCTTTCTACACATAAGATAATTCATACTGCAGAGAAATCCTACCAATGTGAGAAATGTGGTAAAGTCTTTAATCAGTCCTCACACCTTACTAGATAAGAGAAATCATACTGGAGAGAAACCCTACCAATGTGAAGAATGTGTCAAAGATTTTAACCAATACTGAAGCCTTGCAGGACATAAGAAAATTCATATTTGTGAGAAACTCTACAAACCTAAAAGATATAACAGTGATTTTGACAACACCTCAAACTTTTCTAAACATAAAAGAAATTGTACTGGTGAGCAAATCTTAGAAATGTGAAGAATGTAACAAAGTTTTTAAATGGTTGTTACACTTGATTATACATAAGATAATTCATACAAAAAAAACTTGTACAAGTGTGAAGAATGTGTCAAAACTTAACCAATGCTCACACTTTATTGCACAGGAGATCATTTGTGCTTGAAAAAATCTTTACAAATATAAAGAATATGAAAAGTCATTAATATCTGCTCACATCTTACTCAACATCAGAGAGTTCAGACTTAACAAAAGTATTATAAATGCAAAAAAATTAAAAACTTTTCTACTTGAAAGTACAGCACTGAAAAAATAAAAAGACAATTCACAGAATGGAGGAAAATATTTCCAGGTTATTTATGTGGTAAAGGATTTGTATCCAGAATATATAAGAAATGCTTATAACTCTGTAATTAAAATAAAAACAGAAAATACCTCATTCAGTTGGGCAAAGGTTATCAGTAGACATTTCTCCAAAATACATAAACAAATGGCTACTAAGAACATAAGAATGCTCAACATCTTTAGTCGTTAGGGAAATTAATATTAAAACCACAAAGAGTATTCGTCTTTTGGATTACAGCCTGAGGAATTCCATGAACCCTATACCCAGCAAAACAAGCAAAACTGGTCAAAATATTATGAAGAACAATTTCAAATGTTTGGAAATGGACTAAAGTGCAAAAAGCAAAGTAGAAAACATCTATTCAATAAAATATACTAAAAATCAGCAATAACGCCCAGAATCAAAAGAATTTGAGCCACAATTCATTCTTTCTCACCTTGTCCAACTCAACATTATGGAACTTCTATTCTCAGCAAGTATAGCAAAGAAAACAAAATTAGTGGTTACCATATCTCATCAGGGAGGAAAGTCTGCCAAAATTTCTCATTCCCTTCAATTTTAAGTAGAAGACACTAAATTTTTGGTGAGTATGGCAAAGTGGTAGGAGTCTCTCTTCCTCCGCCCAGCCCTTATCTAAATGATAGAGGCTCTACCAGAAGCATGGATGGCCAGTATAATAAAGCTTTGACTTCCCTTGCATGACCTTATTTATAAATGCAACTGAGATAACCAGAGGGTATACCACCAAACTTATTGCTTAGAGAGTTTGTCCTGAGGGAAAAGCAGTCTATAAGAAAAGAGAGTTCCTAATTTCTCTCAAACATAATTAACTTTATTTGAAGCACATAGTGAGGAAGTTGAATCTTAAAGCCACTCTTGAAGAAAAAAATAGTTATTCTTAGTTAAGGGCAGAAGCAAAACTATAGGCCAGCAAGTTCACCAAAAAGACCCAGAGAAAGAGACAGTCAAGAGTCCTTCTGGTGTCAGAATAAATATCAAAAACCAGTCTCAAAAACATCTTCAACTGAATTTAATTGAATCAGACTTCTAAGCAGTTTATGCAATGAGGGAATTGTCAAAAACAATAGAGCAATCAACTGGTAATTGACAGGGTCTGACTGGCAGGATGCATTACCAAATGAAGAACACAACTTAACAGAGAGATTAGGAAAATAGATTCTAAGAAGTCCATTCTAATATCACTGGCATCCTAAGGTAACACAAAACACACTGAAGATTGTAGGATCTGAAAAATGACACTGTTTCCTTCTCAATATGGAGCAAAAAGATTTTCCTAAATTTACTAGAATACTTTAGCAAAGAAACAAAAAGCGAATAACAAAATAAGCCACAAAGAGGTATGGGAGAATTAGTATCCAAGGTTACTACAACATACTACATAAAAATTCCAGGTTGTAAGGGAAAAAAAAAAAAAGACACAGAATTTTTCTCAGCCATTTTGCCAACTGGGGAACTTCATGTCCAGTGACACACTCCACTCCCCCAGGCCTCACTCAACCCTGGGCCTGCCACTGGAGGCACCCCACCCACTTGGCCTGGCTGCATTGTGGCTTGTACCTATGAAGGTATTTTATGACTTGTACCTATGAACTATGTTCATTAGTTCCTGATGTCTTGTCCTGTATCCAAAAAGAATGAGGATACAGTGACAATTCAAAGGGTGAAGGGAGCAGAGGAGCATTCAAATTGATTGACAGAGCAGCTCTCAGTTGAGAAGGAATGAAGAGCTGTCCCCTCACCCCTGCCATTGAGGCTTTTATGGGCTCAAAATACAGGTGTGCATGCTGACTGGTTTGTAAGTATGCAAAGAAAGGCTAAAGCAAAGTCATCACATAAGGTGGACATGGCAGTGTAGAAAACCAATTAGGAAAGGGTAGATACGTGTAAAATAGGTGAAGAGGGGGATCAATCAAAGAAAAGCATGCAAAACAGGAATATGCACATGTACCCTAGAACTTAAAGTATAATAATAATAAAAAAAAGGAGTTTATAGCAATAAACGTCTACATCAAAAAAGGAAACAAACACAAACAAACAAAAAAAACAGGAAGACAGGTTTTCAATCTCGTCCATGGATTTGACTTGTAGCTTGGCTTTCAAGTTTTAAACTGTCTTTGACTTGTAGCTTGGCTTTCAAGTTTTAAACTGTCTTTGACTTGGAGGTTGGGTTTAACCAGGCACCCACCCCTATATGCCTAGACATTTGTCTGCCTCCTGTTGCTATCAAAAGTTCAAAACTCGCAAAGAAACAGAAATATGTGTCCCATGCAAAGGAAAAAAACATAGGCAATAGAAACTATCTGTAAGAAGAAAGAGATGTCAGATTTAACAAAAATTTCAATGTAACCATTATAAATATGATTAAAGAACCAAAGGAAACTGTGCTTAATTAAGAAAAGTAAGATATAAAGAGAAGGTCTCATCACATATATAAGTGAAAAGATGTAATATAAGTGATAAAATATAAGTGAAAAAGAATAACATGGAAATTCTGGAGTTGAAAATTACAATAACCAAACTAAAAATTTATTACAAGAGGTCAGCAGTAGATTTGAAAAAGCAAGAGAATGAGCAAAATTCAAGATATATTAATAGCTATTATGCAATCCATGAAACATAGAAATAATAAAATAAAGACAAGTTAACACAGCCTCAGATAAATGTGGGGCACATGTAAGCACATCACAACATAACAATTGAGTACTGAGCTTAATAACTGAGTGATGTAGTAATATGTACAACAAACCCAAGTGACACGTGTTCATCTATGTAACAAACCTTCACTTGTACCCCCAAACCTAAAATAAAATTTTAAAGAAAAAATGAAAAATCAGGAAACTAAATTATATCACCAGAGAAAAATCATCTTCACTAGAGAAAGACAGGAAAGAAAGAAAGAAGAAAGAGAAGGCTGCAAAACAACCAGAAAATAATAAGAAAATGGCAGAAGTAAGTCCTTACTTATCAATAAAAACATTGAGGGTACATGGATTAAATTCTCCATTCAAAAGAAATAGACCGAATGAATACATGAAAAAACAAGACTCATAGTTCTGTTGCCTACAAGAAACATAAATCACAATAAAGACAGAGAGAAACTGAAAAGTAAAAAGATGGAAAAACTTACTTCATGCCAATGGAAACCAAAAATAGCAGGAGTTGCTATATTTATATCAGAAAAATAACTTTCAAGATAAAACTATAAAAGACTAAAAAGAAGGTCACTACATAATGGTGAATGAAAAAGAAACTCACTACATAATAATGAATGAATGACTTCAGCAAGAGGACATAGTAATATCAAACATGTATGCACCCAACACTGGAGTACCCAGATATATAAAGAAAATATTATTAGAGCTACAGAGAGATGAGTCCCAATACAATAATAGCTGGAGAATTCAACATTCTGCTTTCAGTGTTGGTCAGATCTTCCAAACAGAAAATCAAGAAAGAAATAATTTACATAATCAGATATAATTTGCACTATATACCAAATAGATCTAATATATATTTACAGAACATTTCATCCAAGAGCTGCAGAATACACATTTTTTTCTTGGCACATGGATTATTCTCAAGGACAGATCATATATTAGGTAGCAAGTCTTAAAATATTCAAATAATTGAAATTTTATCCAGAATCTTCTATGACTACAATGGAGTAAAACTAAAAATTAATAACAACAGGAATTTTGAAAACTGTAGAAATATATTGAAATTAAACACTGTGTTCCTGAATGACCAGGAGGTCTATGAAGAAATTAAGAAGGAAAATGAAACATTTCTGGAAACAAATGATAATGGAAACATGACATACCAAAACCTATGGAAAACAGGAAAAGAAGTACTAAAATGGAAGTTTATAACTATAAATACCTACGTCAAAAAAGAAAGACTTTAAATTAACAATCTAACAACGAATCTTAAAGAACTATAAAAGGAAGACCAAACCAACCTCAAAATTACTAGAATAAAACAAATAATGTAAGTAGGAGCAGAAATCAGTGAAATTAAAATGAAAACAACAAAACAAGATTGATAAAATGAGAAGTTGTTTTTTTGAAAATTTAAACAAAATGTACAAACCTTTAGTCAGACTAAGAAAACTAGAGATAAGATCCAAATAAATAAAATCACAAATGATAAAAAGGGATATTATGACTGATACTGCAGAAATTCAAAGGATCATTAGTGGCTACTATGAGCAACAATATGCCAATAAATTGAAAAATCTAGAAGAAATGGACAAATTCCTAGATACACACAACCTACAAAGATTAAACCAAAAATAAATTCAAAGCCTAAACAGACCAATAACAAGTAATGAGATTGAAGCTTTAATAACAGGTCACCCAGTAAAGAAAAGCCCAGGACCTGATGGCTTTACTGCTGAATTTTTCCAACCATCGATAGAAAAATTAATATCCATCCACCTCAAATTATTTCACAAAATAGAAGAGGAGGGAACACTTCCAAACTCACCTTATTAAGACTGTATTAACATGATACCAAAATCAGATAGACACATCAAAGAAAGAAAACCACTGACCAATATATCTCATAAAAATTGATGCATAAATTCTCAACGCAATATTAGCAATCTGAATTCAACAATACATTAGAAAGATCATTCATACACACCTAGTGGGATTTATTCCTGGGATGCAAGGATGGTTCACAACAGGCAAATAAAATGATTTGATACATCATATCAACAAAATGAGGATATAAACCATAGGATTATTTCATTTGAAGCTGAAAAAAATCATTGAATAAAATTCAACTTTTCTTCATTATACAAACTCTCAAGTAACCGGCCTAGAAGAAAGTTTAGATAATAAAAGCCATATACACCAGACCCACAACTAGTATCATACTGAACGGAGAAAAATTGAAAAGTTTTTCTCTAAGATTTAAAACACATGAGAATGCCCACTTTCACCACTGTTATTCAACATAGTACTGGAAGTTCCACCTAGAGCAATTGGAGAAGAGAAAAAAAAGGACATTAATTTAGAAAAGGAAACGTCTAATTATTCTTTGTAGGTGATATAATCTTATATTGGAAAAAACTAAAGACTCCACAGGAAAACTATAAGAACTGATAAAAAATTTTAATAAAGTAGAAAGACACAAAATCAACATACAAAAAAATCAGTAGCATTTCTATGTAACAATAGTGAACAATGTGAAAAAAATAAAAATTGTAATCCTATTTACAATTCCCAAATATAAATTAAATACTTATCAATTAGCTTAACCAAAGAAATAAAAGATCTCTATAATGAAAATTATAAAACACTGATAAAAAATTGAAGAGGACACCAGAATATGGAATAATACGCCATATTTACAAATTGGAAGAATCAATATTGTTAAAATGTCCATACTACCCAAAGAAATCCACAAATTCAATGCAAACCTATCCAAATATAAATGACATTCTTCACAAAAAAAAAAAAAAGAAAAAAAAAGTGCTAAAATATACATGGAAACACAAAAGACCAAAAATAATCAGGGCTATTCTAACCAAAAATAGCAAAACTGGAGGAATCACATTTCTTGACATCAAATTATGCTACAGAGATATAGTAACTAAAACAGCATGGTACAAGCATAAAACAGACACATAAATAAACAGAACAAAATAGATAACCCAAAAACAAATTCACACACTCACAGTGAACTCATTTTTGACAAAGGTAACAAGATAGAACTTACACAGGGAAAAAGATAGTCTCTTCAATAAATGGTGCTGGGAAAATCGGATATTTGTATGCAGAGGAATAAAACCAGACTCCTATCTATCATGATATACAAAAACAAAATCAAAATGAATTAAATACTTAAACCTAAGACCTCAAACTATGAAACTACTACAAGAAAATTGATGAAACCCCCTAGGACATTGGTCTGGATAAAGATTTCTTGAGTAATACTCCACAAGTAAAGACAACCAAAACAAAAATGGGCAAATGGAATCACATCAAGTAAAGAAGCTTCTGCACAGCAAAGGATTCCAGCAACAATGTGAAGAGACAATCCACAGAATGGGAGAAAACATTTGCACACTACCCATCTGACCAAGGATTAAAAATCAGAATATAAAAGAAATTCAACAAATCTGTAGAAGAAAATTAAAATCTTATAAATTTTTTTAGCTTTACCTCTGGTAAAGGTAGTGATGAGCCAAGAAAGAGGTAGGGATGGTTAAAGAATAAACAAAAAACAAGAAAAAAGTAATACAAGATGGGGAAAAGATTTAAACAGACATTTCTCAAAAGATGGTATACAAATGGCAAACAGGCACATGGAAAGGTGCTCAACATCACTGATCATCAGAGAAATGCAAATCCAAAACTGCAACAAAATATCTTCTCTCTCCAGTAAAAATGACTTACATCCAAAAGACAGACAAAAACAAATGCTGGCAAAGCATATGGAGAAAAGGAAGCCTTGTACACCATTGATGGAAGTGTAAATTAATACAACCACTATGGAGAACAGTTTGGAGGTGCCTCAACAAACTACAAATAGAACTACCAGTGATCCAGCAATTCTATTGCTCGGAATATACCCCCCAAAAACTAAATCAGTATATCAAAGAGATATGTGTACTTCTATGTTTGTTGCAGCACTGCTTGCAAAAACTAAGATTTAGTAGCAACCTAAGTGTCTGTCAACAGATAAATAGATAGAGAAAGTTTAGTCATATACACAATAGAGTACTATTCATAAAAAGGAATGAGATTCAGTCATTTCCAACAATATGGGTGAAACCGGGGATCATTATGTTAAGTAAAATAAACCAGTCACAGAAAGACAAACATCACATGTTCTTACTTATTTTTGGGATCTAAAAATCAAAACAATTGAACTCATGGATATAGAGAGTTGAAGAATTTTAGCCTCTGGTAAAGGTAGTGGTGAGTCAGGAAGGCGGTAGGGATAAAGAATAAAAAAAGCCAGAAAAATTTAATAAGACCTACTGTTTGATAGCATGATAAGGCAACTATAGTCAATAATGACTCAAATTGTACATTTTTAACTAACTTGAAAAGTGTAATTGGATCATTTGTAACACAAAAAAATGCTTGGCAGGATGAATACATTCCCTATGATGTCCTTATTTCACATTGAATGCCTTTATCAAAACATCTAATGTACCTCAGAAATATATACATCTACTATGTACCCACAAAAATGTGTTAAAATAAAAATAATAGTAATAAAAATAAATAATACAGTAGTTATAAAAAGTATAAGAATAATAACACAAAAAAGAAACAAATCTTCATAGGAGGATTATTTTATAACATTAGAATTAAGCTAATATAAAACTGCTCAATATGAAAAAATTAAAATTAATATGGTAATTCTAGAGCAACCACTAAAAAATAACTTTTAAAATGTATAGTGAGAAGTAATTATTAAAAGAATGCACATGTTACACTAGAATATATTTACTTAAAGCAAAAGAAAACAGAAGAAAAGTTGAAAAAAAAACACATGAGAGATTTAGGAAACAAAATGGGGTACAGCAAAACTAGCACTCAAAGGAAAATTTACATAGGCAAATATCTACCTCAAGAAAGGAAATCAAGCCAATAACCTAAATTTTCACCTTAAGACACTAGAACAAGAAGAGAAAACTAATCTCAAAATAACAAGAAGAAAGAAACCAATATAGATTAGAGCACAAGTTAATAAAATAGAGAATAAAAAAGCAAAAGCGAAAATCTGTGAATTCAAAAGTTAACTCATCAAAAAGATTAACAAAATTGGCAATCATTAGCTAGAGTTACCAAAAAGAAACTCCAAAACACAAAACAAAAGATAAGATTCAAATTATAAAAATTATAAATTACATAACTAGCATATCATTAACTTTACAAAAATATAATGAATTATAAGTGAATACTATTAGCTATATACTAGCATATTATATAACTTAAATAAAATTCTCAAATTCTAAAAAGGTGCAAGTATCAAAACTGACTCAAGAAGCAACTGACAATCATGAAGAGACTTGAAACAAGTAAGGAGATTGAATTAGTGATTAGAAAACCTTAACCACACAAAAAAGTCCAGAACCAGGTGGATTCGCTAAAAAGTTATTATCAAATATTTGAAGAATTAATATCAATCTTCACAAACTCTTCCATAATACAGAAAGGGAAGAACACCACTCAACTTACCCAATGAGACCAATCTTACCTACATCCTAAATCTAGACAAAGACATGACAAGAATAGCTAATTTAGGACCAACATATTTTATGAATAAGGACACCAAAATCCTGAAATCCTCAAAAAATACTAGCAAACTTGCTATACAGGAGACCAGAGTTCAATTCCTGATGAAGAGGAAAAAAAAATTTAAAATTACAAAACTAAATACAGCAATTTATTTGAAAGATTATACACCATTGCCAAATGAGGTTGATCCTAGGAAGGTAAGATTGGCCTAACATACAAAAGTCAATTAATGTAATACACTACAACAGTAGAATAAAGAATACAACCACATGACCATCTCAATAGATGCAGAAAAATACCTGACCAAAACCAATACCTCTGCATAATTTATAGTTTTTAAAAAACCTTAAACTGTGAATAGAAATACAATTTCTCAACTTGGGAAAATGTATCTATGAAAAACTGATAGCCAACAAAATTAACTCACATGCTAAAGACTGAAGAAGATCAGGAATAAGAAAAAAATGCCCTCTATTGTCATTTCTATTCAACATTGTACTAGAAGTTCTAGCTAAGGCAATAAGGCAAGAAAATATTTGTGTCTCTCTTTGCAGAAGACATAATCTTGTATCTAGAAAAACAACTTCTCTATTAGAAAAATTATTTTTTTATGGGACAGAACAAGATAGCCAAATAGAAACATCCGCCAATCATCCTCCCCACAGGAACACCAAAATTAACAAGTATCTACATCAAAAAAGGAACCGCTATTAGAACCAAAAATCAGGTGAGCAATCTGTACCTGATTTTAGCTTCATACCACTGAAAGAGGCACAAAGAAGGGTAGGAAAGTCAATCTTGAATTACCATCACCACTCCTTCCCCACTCAGCAGTAGCCGTGTGGCTCAGAGAGAGAATCTGTGCATGTGAGAGAGGGAGAGCACACTAACTGCGACACTTTGCATTGGAACACAGTGCTATCCTGTTGCAGTGAAAAGAAACCAGTCAGAACTCAGCCAGTGCCCACAGAGGGAGCATTTATAGGACCCCTAGCCAGAGGGAAATGGCCTATCTCAGCAGTCAGACCTTAAGTTTCTGCAAGCTTAGCCACTGCACGCTAAAGTAGTTCGAGGTCCTAAATAAACCTGAAATTCAGTCTAGGCCACAAAGACTGCAATTCCTAGGCACATCCTAGTGCTGTGCTGATCTCAGAGCCAGGGAACTTGAGGGGGCACATGATCTGTCAGGGCATTTCTGCTAAAGGAGAGGGAATAATTTTAAATAATTTATAAATATTACAAATAATGTTTTTGAAAAAAAGCTTGTTTTGCAACTTATATACCTGCTCAGCCACAGTAAAATTTGGCACCAGGAAGAGTTGGGAGATCTTCATTTTAGGCACTGGCTCCTGGATGCCATTTCTAGACATATCCTAGGCCAGAAGGAAATCAACTGAGAAAGGACCAAGTGCTGGCAACATTCATTACTTGCTGACAAAATAGTCCTTTTTCACTGAATAATCAACAGTGAGGTCCAGGTAGTATAAGCCATGTGCCTTGGGTAAGGCTCTGAGATGTGTTGGCTTCATGTGTGACTCAGCACATTCGCAATCATGGTGGCTATGGGGAGAGACATCTTTTCCTTGAGAAAAGTAGAGAGAAAATTAAAGGAGATTCTGTCTTGAAGCTTAGGTAACAACTTGAACACAATGGGGTAAAGCATCAAGCAGGCTCTTGGGGTTCCCAGTTCCAGGCCTTGGCTCTTGGGAAGCATTTCTGAACTTGCCCTATGCCATAGGGGAGCCCATTGCTCTGAAGGGTACGTTCCAGACCTGGAAGCATTCACCACAAGCTGACTGAACAGGTCTTGGGCCTTAAGTGAACATTTGTGGTAGCCTAGGATTACTTCCCATGAGCCTGAAGTGGTGGTGGCCATGGGAAGAGACTCTTCTGCCTGTATAAAGGAGCATAAAGAATGGAAAGGACTTCATCCTGGGGTTTACATGTGGGGTCAGCCACAACAGACTAGAGAACCAAGTAAATTTCTAAAATTTCTGACTCTAGGCCATGGCTCCTAGACAGAATCTTTGGACCCACCCAGGGCTGAAGAGAACTTGCTTCTCTGAAGAGGAGGACACATGGCTGGCTGGCATTGGCACCTACTGATTATAAAGCCATAGTGCCTTGAGCAAACATAAGCAGTAGCCAGGTAGTGGTCAAAGGAGACCTTGAGCAAGACCAAGTGCATGCTGGGTTCAGGTTTCACCCAGACTACTCCCAGTAACAGTGGCTATAGGATTGCTTGTGTCAGTCTATCCCTAGCTCCAGGCAGCTCATCACAGAGAGAGAGAGAGATTTCATTTATTTAAAAAAAAAAAAAAGTATGGGAAGAGAATAAGGGTCTCTGCCTGGAAATCAAGAAAATTCTTCTGGATCTTATCCAAGTCCTGCAATGTAATATCTCAATGAGTCTGCAAGACCCACAGCACTACTGAACTTGGGATACTCCATGATGTGGATACATCTGTAGGGACCAAAAACTTAGATCACAAAACTCAGGTCCTTCCAAATAACTGGAAAGCCTTCTTAGAAAGCATGGTATACTTAGGATTGTCTTGGCTACCATGGGCTCTTTTTTGGTTCCATATGAAATTTAAAGTAGTTTCTTTCTAGTTCTGTGAAGAAAGTCAAGAGTAACTTCATGGTGATAGCATTGAATCTATAAATTACTTTGGGAAGTATGGCCATTTTCACAATATTGATTCTTCCTAGCTGGAGGCACCATGTGACCTGACTTCAAACTATACTACAAGGCTACAGTAACCAAAACAGCATGGTACTGGTAATAAAACAGATATATAAACCAATGGAACAGAACAGAGGCCTCAGAAATAATGACACATCTACAACCATCTGATCTTTGATCATCCCCACAGAGCCCAGCAAGCTAAGATCCACTGGTTTGAAATTCTAGCTGCTAGAACAGAAGTCTGAGGTCTACCTGGGATGCTCCAAGTTGGTGGGGGAAGGGGCATCCATCATTGCTGAGGCTTAAGTAGGCAGTTTTACCCTCACAGAGTAAACTAAGCGGTAGGGAAGTTTGAAATGGGCAGAGCCCACCTCAGCTCTCTGGGACAGAGCCCCTGGGAGAAGGGGCGGCTGTGGGCACAACTGCAGGAGACTTAAACGTCTCTGCCTGACAGCTCTGAAGAGAGCAGTTGTTCTCCCAGCACAGCGTTTGAGCACTGATAAGGGACAGACTACCTCCTCAAGTGGGTCCCTGAACCCTCATGTATCCAGACAGGGAGACACAATCCAGTAGGGACAAACAGACACCTCATACAGGAGAGCTCTGGCTGGTATCTGGCGTGTGCCCCTCTGGGATGAAGCTTCCAGAGGTAGGAACAGGGAACAATCTTTGTTGTTCTGCAGCCTGTACTGGTGAAACCCATGCAAATAGGGTCTGGAATGGACCTCCAGCAAACTCCAGCAGATCAGCAGCAGAGGGACCTGACTGTTAAAAAGAAAACTAACAAACAGAAAGGAATAGTATCAACATCACCAGCATCAAAGACCAAAGGTAAGTAAATCCATGAAGATGGGGAGAAGCCAGCACAAGAAGGCTAAAAATTCCAAAAACTGGAATCCCCCTTCTCCTCCAAAGGATCACAACTCCTCACCAGTAAGGGAACAAAAACGGATGGAGAATGAGTTTGATGAATTAACAGAAGTTGGCTTCAGTAGGTGGGTAATAACAAACTCCTCTGAGCTAAAGAAGCATGTTCTAACCCAATGCAAGGAAGATAAGAACAATGAAAAGAGGTTAGATAAATTGCTAACTAGAATAACCAGCTTAGAGAAGAACATAAATGACCTGATGGAACTGAAAAACACAGCACTAGAACTTCATGAAGCATACACAAGTATCAATAGCTGAATTAATCAAGTGGAAGAAAGGATATTGGAGATTTAAGATCAACTCAATAAAATGAAGTGAGAAGACAAGATTGGAGAAAAAAAAAAAAAGAGTGAAAAGAAACAAACAAAGCCTCCAAGAAATATAGGACTATGTGAAAAGACCAAATCTATGTTTGACCGGTGTACCTGAAAGTGATGGTGAGAATGGAACCCAGTTGGAAAACACTCTTCAGGATATTATCCAGGAGAACTTCCCCAACCTAGGAGGGCAGGCCAACATTCAAATTCAGGAAATACAGAGAACACCACAAAGATATTCCTCAAGATGCACAACCCCTGGACACATAATCGTCAGATTCACCAAGGTTGAAATGAAGGAAAAAATATTAAGCCCAATCAGAGAGGAAGGTCGGGTTACCCATAAATAGAAGCCCATCAGCCTAACAGCAGATATCTCTGGAGAAACCCTACAAGACAGAAGAGAGTGGGGGCTAATATTCAACATCCTTAAAGAAAAGAATTTTCAACCCAGAATTTTATATTCAGCCAAACTAAGTTACATAAGCGAAGGAGAAATAAAATCCTTTACACACAAGCAAACACTGAAAGATTTTGTAACCACCAGGCCTGCCTTACAAGAACTCCTCAAGGAAACACTAAACATGGAAAGGAACCACCAGCACCAGCCACAGCCAAAAATTCCAAATTGTACCATCGAGGCTATGAAGAAGCTACATCAACTAATGGGCAAAATAACCAGCTAGCATCATAATGACAGGATCAAATTCACACATAACAACATTAACCCATAAATGCCCCAATTAAAAGACACAGACTGGCAAATTGGATAGAGTCAAAACCCTTCGATGTGCTGTATTCAGGAGACCCATCTCATGCACAAAAACACATATAAGTTCAAAATAAAGGGATGGAGGAAGATTTACCAAGCAAATGGAAAGCAAAAGGCAGGAGTTGCAACCCTAGTCTCTCATAAAACAAACTAAACCAACAAAGATCAAAAGAGAAAATGAAGGACAATACATAATGGTAAAAAGATCAATGCAACAAGAAGAGCTAACAATCCTAAATATATATGCATCCAATACAGGAGCACCCAGTTTCATAAAGCCAGTTCTTAAAGACCTAGAAAAAGACTTAGACTCCCACAGAATAATAATAGGAGACTTTAACACCCTACTGTCAATATTAGACAGATCAATGAGACAGAAAATTAACAAGGATATCCAGGGCTTGAACTCAGCTTGAAACCAAGTGGACCTAATAGACATCTACAGAACTCTTCACCCCAAATCAATAGAATATACATTCTTCTCAGCACTACATCAGACTTGTTCTAAAATTGACTGAATAATTGAAAGTAAAACACTCCCCAGCAAATGCAAAATAATGGAAATAATAACAAACAGGTTTTCAGACCACAGTGCAATAAAAGTAGAACTCAGGAGTAAGAAACTCACTCAAAATCACACCATTACATGGAAACTGTACAACCTGCTCCTGAATGACTACTGGGTAAACAACGAAATGAAGGCAGAAATAAAGATGTTCTTTGAAACCAATGAGAACAAACACACAACATACCAGAATCTCTGGGACACATTTAAAACAGTGTGTACATGGAAATTCATAGCACTTAATGCTCACAAGAGAAAGCGGAAAGATCTAAAATCAACACCTTAACATCAAAATAAAAAGAACTAGAGAAGCCAAAAGCTAGCATAAGAAGAGAAATAATGAAGATTAGGGCAGAACCAAAGGTAATAGAGACACAAAAAACCCTTCAAAAAATCAGTGAATCCAGGAATTGTTTTTTTTTTTTCTTTTTTCAGAGATCAACAAAATAGATAAACCACTAGTCAGACTAATAAAGAAGAAAAGAGAGAAGAATCAAATAGATGCAATAAAAAATGATAAAGAGGATATCACCACCAATCCCACAGAAATAGAAACTACCTTCAGAGAACATTATAAACACCTCTATGAAAATAAACTAGAAAATCTAGAAGAAATAGATAAATTCCTGTACACACACACCCTCCCAAGACTAAACCAGGAAGAAGTGAAATTCCTGAATAGGCCAAAAACAAGTTCTGAAATTGAGGCAGTAATTAATAGCCTACCAACCCCAAAAAAGCCCAGCACATAAGGGATTCACAGCCAAATTCTATCAGAGGTACAAAGAGGATCTGGTATCATTCCTTCTGAAAGTATTTCAAACTGTAGAAAAAGAAAGATTCTCCAAAACTCATTTTATGATGCCAGAATCATCCTGAAACCAAAACCTGGCAGAGACACGACAAAAAAGCAAAGTTTTAGGACAAAAACCCTGATGAACATCAATGCAGAAATCCTCAAAGGCAAACCTAAAACAACAGCACATCAAAAAGCTTATCTACCTTGATCAACTCGGCTTCATCCCTGGTATGCAAGGCTTGTTCAACATATGCAAATCAATAAATGTAATCCATCACGTAAACAGAACCAATGACAAAAAACCCATAATTATCTCATTTACACAGAAAAAGCCTTTGATAAAATTCAACATCCCTTCATGATAAAAGCTCTTAATAAACTGGGTATTGATGGAACATATCTCCAAAAAATAAGACCTATTTATGACAAACCCATAGCCAACATCACAATGAATGGGCAAAAGCTGAAAGCATTGCCTTTAGAAATCAGCACAAGACAAGGAGCCCCTCTCTCACCACTCCTACTCAACATAGTATTGGAAGTTCTGACCAGGGCAATCTGACAAAAGAAAGAAATAAAGATTATTCAAATAGGAAAAGAGGAAGTCAAATTGTCCCTGTTTGCAGATGACATGATTGTATATTTAGAAAACCCCATTGCCTCAGCCTGAAGTCTCCTTAAGCTGATAAGCAACTTCAGCAGAGTCTCAGGATACAAAATCAATGGGAAAAAATGACAGGCATTCCTATACATCAATAATAGACAAACAGAGAACCAAATCATGAGTGAATTCCCATTCACAGTTGCTACAAGGATAATAAAATACCTAGGAATACAACATACAAGAAATATAAAGGACCTCTTCAAGGAGAACTACAAACCACTGCTCAGTGAAATAAAAGAGGACACAAACAAATGGAAGAACATACCATGCTCATGGATAGGAAGAATCAATATCGTGAAAATGGCCATACTGCCCAAGGTAATTTATAGATTCAATGCCATCCCCATCAAGCTACCAATGAGTTTCTTCAGAGAATTGGAAAAAACTGCTTTAAAGTTCATATGTTACCAAAAAAGAGCCCTCATAGCCAAGACAATCCTAAGCAAAAATAACAAAACTGGAGGCATCATGCTACCTGACTTCAAACTATACTATAAGGCCACAGCAACCAAAACAGCATGGTACTGGTACCAAAACAGATGTATAGACCAATGGAACAGAGAATAGAGGCCTCAGAAATAATACCACACATCTACAATGATCTGATCTTTGAGTAGCCTGACAAAAACAAGCAATGGGGCAAGGATTCCCTATTTAATAAACGATGTTGGGAAAACTGGCTAGCCATATGCAGAAAGCTGATACTGGATCCCTTCCGTACACCTTACACAAAAATTAACTCGAGTGATTAAAGACTTAAATGTGAGACCTAAAACCATAAAGGAGAAAACCTAGGCAATACCATTCAGGTCATAGGTATGGGCAAAGACTTCATGACTAAAACACCAAAAGTAATAGCAACAAAAGCCAAAATAGACAAATGGGATCTAATTAAACTAAAGAGCTCTGCACATTAAAGAAACTATCATCAAAGTGAACAGGCAACCTACACAACGGGAGAAAATTTTTGTAATCTATCCATCTGTCAAAGGGCTAATATCCAGAATCTATAAAGGAATTAAACAAATTTACAAGAAAAAACAAACAAACAATCCCATCAAAAAGTGGGCAAAGTATATGAACAGACGATTCTCAAAAGAAGACTTTTATGCAACCAACAAATATATGAAAAAATGCTCATCATCACTGGTCATTAGAAAAATGCAAATCAAAACCACAATGAGATACGATGTCACACCAGTTAGAATGGTGATCATTAAAAAGTCAAGAAACAATAGATGCTGGAGAGGATGTGGAGAAATAAAAATGCTTTTACACTGTTGGTGGGAGTGTAAATTAGTTCAACCATTGTGGAAGACAGTGTGGTGATTCCCCAAGGATCTAGAACTAGAAATACCATTTGACCCAGCAATCCCATTACTGGGTATATACCTAAGTGGTTATAAATCATCCTACTATAAAGACACATGCACATGTATGTTTATTGTGGCAATATTCACAATGGCAAAGACTTGGAACCAACCCAAATGCCCATCAATGATAGGCTGGAGAAAGAAATTGTGGCACATATACACCATGGAATACTATGCAGCCACAAAAAAAAAAAAAAAAAAAAAAAATGATTTCATGTCCTTTGCAGGGACATGGATGAAGCTAAAAACCATCATTCTCAACAAGAGAAAACCAAACACTACATGTTCTCACTCATAAGTGAGATTTGAACAATGAAAACACATGGACACAGTGAGGGGAACATCACACACCTGATCCTGTCGGGGGGTGGGAGGATGGGGAAGGGATAGCATTAGGAGAAATACCTAATGTAGATGATGGGTAGATGGGTGTAGCAAACCACCATGGCACATGTATACGCATGTAACAAATCTGCATGATCTGCACATGTGCCCCAGAATTTAAAGTATAATAATAATAAGAAGAAAAAGAAGAAAAAATATATCAAATGAAAACGAATTATAATCTTAAATCTAGGTCGTCAAACTATGAATCTACCAATATAAAACTTTGAGAAAACTCTCCAGGATATTGGTCTGAGCAAAGATTTCTTGAGTAATATACCAGAAGCACAGACAACCGAAAGAACGTGGACAAATAGAATCACATCAGATTAAAAAGCTTCAACACAGCAAAGGATACAATCAACAAAGTGAAGAGACAACCCACAGAATGGGAGAAAATATTTGCAAACTACCCTTCTGACAAGGGATTGATAAGCAGTATATAAAAATGTTCAAACAACTCTATAGGAGAAAACAAACTAATAATCTAATTAAAATGGGCAAAAGATCTGAATAGACATTTCTCAAAAGAAGACATACAAATGGCAAATAGATATATAAAAATGTATTCAACATTATTGATCATCAGAGAAATGCAAATCAAAACTACAACGAGATATCATCTCACCCCAGTTAAAACGACTTTTATCCAAAAGATAGGCAGTAACTAATCCTGACAAGGATGTGATGAAAGGAAACCCTTGGACTCTGTTTGTGGAAATGTAAATTAGTACAATCACTATGGAGAACAGTTTGGAGATTTCTCAAGGAACTAAAAAATAGAGATAACATATAATCCAGCAATCCTACTCTTATGTATATACCCAAAAGAAAGAAAATTAGTGTGTCAAAATGATATCTGCATGCTCATGTCTACGGCAGTACTATTCACAATGTTCAAGATTTGTAAGCAACCTAAATGTCTATCAACAGATGAATGAATAAATAAAATGTGGTACCTATAAACAATGGAGTATTCTTCAACCCTAAAAAGTAATAAAATCCAGCCATTAGCATCCACATAGATGCAATTGGAAGTCAACTTTTTTTTTTTTTAAATTTATTTATTATTATTATACTTTAAGTTGTAGGGTACATGTGCATAACGTGCAGGTTTGTTACATATGTATACTTGTGCCATGTTGGTGTGCTGCACCCATCAACTCGTCATTTACATCAGGTATAACTCCCAATGCAATCCCTCCCCCCTCCCCCCTCCCCATGATAGGCCCCGGTGTGTGATGTTCCCCTTCCTGAGCCCAAGTGATCTCATTGTTCAGTTCCCACCTATGAGTGAGAACATGCTGTGTTTGGTTTTCTGTTCTTGTGATAGTTTGCTAAGAATGATGGTTTCCAGCTGCATCCATGTCCCTACAAAGGACGCAAACTCATCCTTTTTTATGGCTGCATAGTATTCCATGGTGTATATGTGCCACATTTTCTTAATCCAATCTGTCACTGATGGACATTTGGGTTGATTCCAAGTCTTTGCTATTGTGAATAGTGCCGCAATAAACATACGTGTGCATGTGTCTTTATAGCAGCATAATTTATAATCCTTTGGGTATATCCCCAGTAATGGGATGGCTGGGTCATATGGTACATCTAGTTCTAGATCCTTGAGGAATCGCCATACTGTTTTCCATAATGGTTGAACTAGTTTACAATCCCACCAACAGTGTAAAAGTGTTCCTATTTCTCCACATCCTCTCCAGCACCTGTTGTTTCCTGACTTTTTAATGATCGCCATTCTAACTGGTGTGAGATGGTATCTCATTGTGGTTTTGATTTGCATTTCTCTGATGGCCAGTGATGATGAGCATTTTTTCATGTGTTTGTTGGCTGTATGAATGTCTTCTTTTGAGAAATGTCTATTCATATCCTTTGCCCACTTTTTGATGGGGTTGTTTGTTTTTTTCTTGTAAATTTGTTGGAGTTCTTTGTAGGTTCTGGATATTAGCCCTTTGTCAGATGAGTAGATTGCAAAAATTTTCTCCCATTCTGTAGGTTGCCTGTTCACTCTGATGGTAGTTTCTTTTGCTGTGCAGAAGCTCTTTAGTTTAATGAGATCCCATTTGTCAATTTTGGCTTTTGCTGCCGTTGCTTTTGGTGTTTTAGACATGAAGTCTTTGCCCATGCCTATGTCCTGAATGGTACTACCTAGGTTTTCCTCTAGGATTTTTATGGTATTAGGTCTAACATTTAAGTCTCTAATCCATCTTGAATTAATTTTCGTATAAGGAGTAAGGAAAGGATCCAGTTTCAGCTTTCTACTTATGGCTAGCCAATTTTCCCAGCACCATTTAGTAAATAGGGAATCCTTTCCCCATTTCTTGTTTTTCTCAGGTTTGTCAAAGATCAGATGGCTGTAGATGTGTGGTATTATTTCTGAGGACTCTGTTCTGTTCCATTGGTCTATATCTCTGTTTTGGTACCAGTACCATGCTGTTTTGGTTACTGTAGCCTGGTAGTATAGTTTGAAGTCAGGTAGCGTGATGCCTCCAGCTTTGTTATTTTGACTTAGGATTATCTTGGAGATGCGGGCTCTTTTTTGGTTCCATATGAATTTTAAAGCAGTTTTTTCCAATTCTGTGAAGAAACTCATTGGTAGCTTGATGGGGATGGCATTGAATCTATAAATTACCTTGGGCAGTATGGCCATTTTCACGATATGGATTCTTCCTATTCATGAGCATGGTATGTTCTTCCATTTGTTTGTGTCCTCTTTTATTTCACTGAGCAGTGGTTTGTAGTTCTCCTTGAAGAGGTCCTTTACATCCCTTGTAAGTTGGATTCCTAGGTATTT
>NC_037689.1:86722935-86736823 GCF_003255815.1 Theropithecus gelada | reverse complement strand
AAATGATAAAGGGGATATCACCACCGACCCCACAGAAATACAAACTACCATCAGAGAATACTATAAACACCTCTACGCAAATAAACTGGAAAACCTAGAAGAAATGGATAATTTCCTGGACACTTACACTCTTCCAAGACTAAACCAGGAAGTCAACTTTTAAAGTGAAATAAACTAAGCACAGAAGGACAAACCACATATACTCACTTATTTGTGGGAGCTCAATATTAAAACAATTGAACCTATGGAGATAGAGCAATGATGGTTACCCAAGGCTAAGAAGGGTAATGGGAGATGTTCAAAAAAGGAGATGGTTAATAGGTACAAAAAAATAGGATGAATGAATAAGATCTTATATTCGATAGCCCAACAGGGTGACTATATTCAATAATCATTTAATGGTACTTTTTAAATTTTTTATTGTATTTCAATAGATTTTGGGGTACGGTGGCTTTTGGTGACATGGATAAGTTCTTTAGTGATGATTCTGAGATTTTGGTGCACCCATCACCTGAGCAGTATAAACTGTACCCAATATGTAGTCTTTTATCCATTGCCCTCTTTCTACACTTCCCCTCCAAGTACCCAAAGTCCATTTTATTTTTCTCATGCCTATATTCTCACAGCCTAGCTCCCACTTACAAGTGAGAACATACAATACTTGTTTTTCCATTCCTGAGTAACTTACTGAGAATAATGGCCTTCAACTCTATGCAAGTTGCTGAAAAGGCCATTATTTCATTCCGTTTTATGGCTGAGCAGTATTCTCTGGTGTATATATACCACATTTTCATTGGTTGATGGGCATTTAAGCTGGTTCTATATTTTTGCAATTGTGAATAGTGCTGCTATAAACATGCGTGAGCTTGTGGATTTTTCTTTTCTTGTTTTTAAAATTTGATTTAATTTTAATTTCTGAGATACATGTGCAGGAAGTGCAGGTTTTTTAAATAGGCAAATGTATGCCATGGTGGTTTGCTGCACCTATCAACCTATCACCAATGTATTAAGCATGCATGTGGCTTTTACATAGAATGACTTCTTTTCCTTGGGTAGATACTAAGTAGTGGGATTGCTGGATCAAACAGTGGTTCTTCTTTTAGTCCTTTAAGCAACCTCCATACTGTTTTCCATAGTGGCTGTACTATTTTACATTCCCACCAGCAGTGTAAAAGTGTTCCATTTACACCACACCAGCGTTTATTATTCTTTATTTTTAAATTATGTTAATTCTTTCAGGGGAAAGCAGGTGTCTTATTGTGGTTTTAATTTGCATTTCCCTGATAATTAGTAACATTGAGCATTTTCCTGTATTTGTTGCATTTACATCTTCTTTTAAGAATTGTCTATACATATTTTTGCCCAATTTTGATGGAATCATTTGTTGTTTTGTTTCTTGTTGATTTGCTTGAGTTCCTTGTAGATTCTCAATACTAGTCCTTTGACAGTTGTGTAGTTTGCAAAGATTTTTTTCCATTTTGTGGGTTGTCTGTTTACTCTGATGATTATTTATTTTGATGTGCAGAAGCTTTGTAGCAAATTAGGTCCACCTTAATTATTTTTGTTTTTGTTGCATTTACTTTTGGGATCTTAGTCATGAATTCTTTGCCTAAGCCAATGTCTACAAGAGTTTTTCCAAAGTTATCTTCTAGAGTTTTTATGATTTCCGGTCTTAGATTTAAGTCTTTTATCCATTTTTAGTTATTTTTTATAAGGTGAAAGATGAAGATCCAGTTTTATTCTTTTACATGTGGCTTACCAGTTTTACCAGCAAAATTTATTGAATAGGGTGTTCTTTCTCCACTTTAAGTTTTTTTTTTTCTTTCTTTCTCAAAGATCAGTTGGTTGTAAGTATTTAACTTTATTTCTGGTCTCACTATTCTGTTCCATCATTGGTATATGTGCCTGTTTTATACCAATACTCTGCTATTATGATGACTATAACCTTGTTGTATAGTTTGAAATCAGGTAATGTGATGCCTCCAGGTTTGTTCCTTTTGCTTAGTATTGCTTTGGCTATGTGGGCTCTTTGTTGGTTCCATATGAATTTTCAGATTTTTTTTCTAGTTCTGTGAAGAATAATAATGGTATTTTTATGGGAATTTTATTCAATTTCTTGCTTGTATCCTGACACTTCACTGAATTGATTTATCACATGTAGAACCTTTTTGGATGCATCTTTAGAGTTTTCTGAGTATACGATTATTTCATCAGTGAACAGCAAAGTTTGTTCCTCTTTTCCAGTTTAGATGCCCGTTATATCTTTCTTTTGTCTGACTGCTTCCAGTATTATGCTAAATAGAAGTAGTGAAAGTGGGCATCCTTCTGCCATTCCAGTTCTCAGGAGAAATGTGTTAATTTTCCCATTCAGTATAATGTTAGCTGTGGGTTTGTCATTGATAATTTTTATTACTTTGATGTATGTCTCTTCTATGCTAATTTTGTTGAGGCTTTTTATCAAACAGGATGCTGGATTTTGTAAAATGCTTTTTCTGCATCTATTAAGATAAATATATAACTTTTAAAATTCAATTTATGTGATATATTACATTTATTGACTTGCATATATTAAACCATACCTGTATCCCTGGTATGAAACCCACTTGATCATGGTGTATTATCTTTTTTATATGCTGTTGGATTCAGTTAGCTAGTATTTTGTTGAGGATTTCTACATCTTTGTTCATCAGGGATGCTGTCCTGTAGTTTTCTTTTTTTGTTATGTTCTTTCCTGTTTTTGCATTAGGGTGATGCTCACTTCATAGAATAATTTAGGGAGGATTCCTGCTTTCTCTCTATCAGTTGGAATAGGTGTAGTAGGATTAGTACCAGTTCTTCTTTGAATGTCTCATAGAATTCAGCTGTGAATCCATCTGGTCCTGGATTTATTTTTTTGTTGTTGCTGATGGCAATTTTCTTTCTATTACTGGTTCAATCTTGCTACTTGTTTTTGGTCTGTTCAAAATTGCTATTTCTTCCTTATTTAATCTAAGAGTGTTGTATATTTCCAGGAATTTATTCATCTCCTCTAGACTAGAAATAGTTTGAATGTGAAAAGGTGTCCATAGTAGCCTTGAATGGTCTTTTGTATTTCTGAAGTACTGATTGCAATATCTCGCATTTCATTTCTAATTGAGTTTATTTGCATCTTCTCTCTCCCTTTCTTGGTTAATCTTGCTAATGGTCTATCAATTTTGTTTATCTTCTCAAAGAACTAGCTTTTTTCATTTATCTTTTGTAGTATTTTTTCAATTTTATTTCATTCTGCTCAGATCTTTGTTTTTTGTTTTTTTGTTTCTTTTACTTCTGCTGTGTTTGAGTTTAGTTTGTTCTTTTTTCTCTAGTTCTTTGATGTGTGAACTCAGACTGTTTTTTTGTGCTCTTTGAGACTTGTAATGTATACATTTAATGGCATGTACTTTCCTTGTAGCACTGCTTCTGCTGTATCCCCGAAGTTTTAATAAGTTGTGTCACTATTTTCATTCAATTCACAGAATTTTTTAATTCACATTTTGATTTCCTTATTAGCCCCCAAATCATTCCAAGATTTAGAATTCCTTTTCTCATATTTTGCAAATTCTCTCAACATTTGTTTGTCTGAAAAAAATGTATAACCCCTTTTTATCTATGAGGCTCAGTTTTGCTAGATATGAAATTATTGATTGGCAATTATTTTGTTTAAGGAGGCTAAAGACAGAACCCCAATCCCTTCTGGCTTTTAAGGTTTCTGCTGAGAAATATACTATTAATCTGACAGGGATTTTTAATAGGTTATCCAAAGCTTTTGTCTCATAGCTCTTAAGATTCTTTTCTTCATCTTGACTTTAGATAAACTGATGACTGTGTGATTGATGATGATCATTTTGGGTTGAGTTTCAAAGGAGTTCTTTGGGCTTCTTGTATTTAGATATCTAGATCTTTAGCAAGGCCAGGGAAGATTTCCTCAATTATTCCCTCAACTCAGTTTTCAAAATTTTCAAATGTCTCTTCTTTCTCAGAAACACCAATTATTCTTAAGTTTGTCTCTTTAACATAATTCCGTATTTCTTGGAGACTTTGTTAAATTTTTATTATTTTTTCTTTGACTTTGTCTAATTGGGTTAATTTGAAAGCCTTGTCTTCTAGAGCTGAAGGTCTTTCTTCTACTTCTTCTAGCCTATTGTTGAAAGTTTCTACTGCATTTTGTATTTCCCTAAGTGTACTTTTTATTTCCAGAAGTTATGATAGTTTTTTATCTTTATATCTATTCCTCTGGAAATTGTTTCATCTATAGCCTGTATTTTTTTAAGTTGGTTGTCACCTTTCCCTGGTATCTCCTTTAGTTGTTTAGTAATCAACCTTCTGAATTATTTATCTGGCACTTCAGAGATATCTTCTTGGTTTGAATCCATTGCTGGGGAGCTAGTGTGAATTTTTGAGGGCATTATAGAACAATATTTCTTTCATATTACCAAAATTACTTTTCTGGCTTTTTTCTTTTTCATTTGGGTAGAATATTTCTTCAAATTGTTTTTGAATTTTTTTTAATTGGACTTTTAGAAAACATTGTATATTTTTCTTCCTTAAGGATCAGACTTTAATGTTTATTTTAGCCTAATTTGATTATTGGTGCTCATAGAGATGAAGACTCTGTATAAACTTCTTAGTTATAGAGTCATTGTGTGCTGGCTTTCCCTGATGCTGTTTATAGTAGTTATGTGCTTGGCGTATGGGTGAGTTTATTGTCTCCTATGGAGTTGCAGTTCCTGCAATGGCAGGAATCTCTTGAAAATTATCTCATTCTCTCATGGTTTGCATTCATGGTTTAATTTTTCCCCAGTATTTTATTTACTGAGTTGATTATTCAGGTTTCAGGCCTATCAGTGAGGTATCCCTGGGTAGGTACTGGCTGTAGCTAAGGAAGGTGGGTAGATGTAACACCAAATTGTGGGCTGATGTCCCACCCTTGATGAGAGGAGTTCTCAATTAGATGTACTGAGATTTTATCAAGGTGAAGAGTTGGAGCTCCCTCAGCTCCCTACCAGGTCAGCAGTAATGCTATTCACCTCACAGCCTCACTCCTATCTCTGTGTTTAAGCTATTCAGGTCAGACAGGCACCTTCTTTATCCATAGAAATATTGATGTTCCAAGTAGGGAAGAACTATAACTCTGCCTCTTTTGCAGGCATGAGTCTGGGGAGTGCTCCTTCCATGGGGCTTCACTCATCCTTGATGGTTACAGGAAGGTTGCCTATAGATGCCTCCATACTGCATTTCTGTGGAGAATTCCAGCTGTTTTTCAATGGATTTTTGCCAAGGGGAAGCAAGGACCCCTTTTCCAAGGCCTTTCATAATTATAGAGGCTTCTATCCTGTTGAAGTAGAGGTGTAGACTTTCCGTACTGCACTGGCCAGCACTACAATTGTGCCTCTGCTGTTAGAAACTTCCCACCAGTGGAAAGATCTGGCACTCCAGACCTGCCATTCAGATTCTTCTGTCTCATGGGTTGATGCCTTGATTTGGTGCTCTCTCTGTTCCTCCAGTAATGGGGCTTCCTCAGAGCTGGACTGCAGTGATTATTATTCCTCTTCTGGGTCTAGTCACCCTGTGGAGCTACCAGGCTCCAGGATGGTTCTGGGGAATGTCTTCAAAGAGTCCAGTGATGTGACCAGTATTTAATTCTCCCAGCTGTGGATACCAGCACCTGGTTTGATGGAGGTGGCAGGGGAGTGCTGTAGAGTGTGTGTGATTTCTTGGTTGTAGATACGTTTAGTTTGCTGTCTTTCTCAAATGCTGGTTATGCTAGAAGTGAAGTTGTCACATGGACAGACTCAGGACCACTGGTTAGACAAGATATTATAGGCAATAAAATTAACTGGAGTTTTCTCCTTCCTGGGAAAAAAATGCTATTCTCTTATGAGTTGCTGTAATGTCTTTAGTTGGTTGGCCTCCAGCCAGAGGTAGTGCTTTCAACAGAGCACCAGTTGTGGTAATAACAGTGGGATTTGAGTTTGCCCTAAGTTGGCCAAAAAGTATTCTGGTTTCTCAGACAATGGTTGGGACCATAAAGCTCCTAAAAGTTTATGTCTTTTGTGTTAAGCTATCAAGGTGGGCAGAGAAATACTATCAGGTGGTGGCAAGGTTACACAGGTCTGAGCTCAGACACCCTGGGAAAGGCTTGCTGCATCCAGTGTAGGGGGTGAGGAGGCTGGTTCTCAGGCCAATGGGGTTATGTTCCAGAGGGGAATATGGCTGTCTCTGCTGTGCAGTAGTTTGCTGGGGGAATGGGGATTAGCTGGTAGTGAGAGGTCTCACCTAGCTCTCACACAGTTTTTGAGGCTGGTCTTGATCTTGCAATGCCCCACTAACAGCACAGAGTCCAAATCCAGGCAGCCTGTGCAAAAAACTCAGACCTGCCCCAGGCCATAAGCTTCCCCACTGAAAAAGCAAGCAAGGCTTTCAGGCCATGACCCTCCCCATCTGCCCACAATGCTAGATGCCCAGCTCCTGTGCTCATATTTGTAGCAGTTTTCATTTGTCTCCCAGATTCTGGTCAAGGGAGTTTGTTTTCACTCAAAATTATCACACAACTCACTTGGGCACTTCTTTCACCCTGAGGCCCCTCCCTAAGTTTGCTGGCTGCCTTCTCCAAGGGTCCCTGTGAGATATAGTCAGAAATGGCCTCCCTGGGCTCAAACTGGAGACTGGGAATGCATACAAGGTTCTTCTCACTGCTGCTTGTACTTTTATATTTCACACCATTCTCTAAATCCATTCCAGCTCTATATAAAGTTAAAGTATCTTCCCATGATCTGGATTTTCAGATTTCCCAGTGGGAATGTGTGTTTGGGGGAATGCTTTTTCCCTCTTTCACTCCAGGAACTCACAGTTTTAAGGCTGTCCTACAGAGTTTGCTGTGGCATGTTGCTTCTTTCAAAAGGTCTGTGAATTCTTTCAGTTTCTCTGGTAAGTTTCTGCTGTGGTTCTTGGAACAAAAGTTCACAGCGTGAATCTCCACACACTGTTCTGTTCTTCCGAGTAGGAGAGGCATGCTAGCACTGCATCCTACTCATGATCTTGGGCGGGGGGGAAGAAAAAAACTTAATTGTGTATTTTTAAATAACTTAAAGAGTATAATTGGATTCTTCGTAACACAAAGGATAAATGCTTGAGGTGATGGATACTCCATTTATTCTGATGTGGTTATTATGCATTGTATGCCTGTATCAAAATATTCCATGTTGCTCCTAAATATATATATGCCCATTATGTACCCAAAAACATTTTAAAATATTTTAAAATACATTATTTTCTAAAGAATCAACTAAAATCTTTCAGAATTAGTAAACAAGTTTATGAAGACTGGAAATAGAAGATCACTATACAAAACTCAGTTGTATTTCTATACAGTATCAATGAGAAAATCAATAATTAAATGAAGAAAATAATTCCATTATAATAACTTCAAAAGGAATACAATATTTAAAGACAATTTTAACAAAAGCAATGCAAATTATGTACCCTAAAAAATACAAGACACTGTTGAAAACAAAATTTTTAGAGACGGAGTTTTGCTCTGTTGTCCAGGCTGGAGTGCACTGGCTCAATCTCGGCTCACTGCAACATCCATCTCCCAGGTTCAAGCGATTCTCCTGCCTCAACCTCCTGAGTATCTGGGATTATAGGTGTACACAACCTCACCCAACTAATTTTTGTATTTTTAGTAGAGACGCGATTTCACCATGTTGGCCAGGCTGGTCTTGAACTCCTGACCTCAGGTGGTCTGCCCACCTCAGCCTCCCTAAGTGCTGGGATTACAGGCATGAGCCCCTGCACCCATCCAAAACAAATATTAAAAAGAGCTACATCAGTAGAAAAACATCTCATGGCCATTGGTTAGAAAACCGTATTGCTAGAACGGCAATGCTCCCCAAATTCATGTACAGATTTGAGGCAATTTTTATGGAAAATGCAGGTGGCTTAGTTGCAGAAATTAAAAATCTGGTTCGAAAATTTATACGTAAATGCAAGGGACCCAGGATTACCAAAACAATCTTGAAAAAGAACAGTGTGGAAAACTTAACACTTCCAGGTTTCAAATTACAAAATTTACTCAACATCTTAACATGTATAGATTTCAAGGCCTGGGTAATCAAGACTGTGTGGTGCTGGCATAAGAACAGACATATAGATTAATGTAATAGAACTGAGAGACCAGGAGTAAATCTTCACCATTCTAGTCAGTTGATTTTAGACAAAGGTACCAATACAATTAAAGGAGAAAAGAATCATCTTTCAACAAATATTGCTGTGACAACTGGGTAACAGCATGTTAAAAAATGAAGTTGTGCTCCTAGCTTACATACAAAATTAACTGAAAATGCGTTTACAACCTAGATATCAGAGCTAAAACCATAAGACTTTTAAAAGAAAACACGAATATAAGTGTTTATAACCTAGAATTAAGCATTGGGTTTTTTTTATTATTATTATTTTTAAATTTTTGTGGCTACATAGTACCTGTATATATTTATGTGTTACAGGAGATGTTTTGACACAGGCATGCGTTGGTTTCTTAGTTATGACAACCGTTTGCAAGAAACAAAAAAATAGTTAAACTGGAAGTCACAAACATTTTTAAAATGTTATTCTTCAAAATATATCGTCAATAAAGTGAAAAGACATCTTCCAGAATGGGAGATAATGCTACAAATCCTATATCTCATATAAAACTTGTTTCTAGAATATAGAATGTACTACTATGTTCAATAATTTAAAAAAAAAACACAAATCTGTTTTAAATGGGCAAAAAGTTCTTATTAAAGAGTTTTACAAAGTAGATATACAACATAGCCAATTAGCACATGGAAATAGTACAACATCGTTAGCCTCAAGAAAACATAACTCCATACCATAGTAACATACCACTTCACTTTCACTAGAATGATTAAAATAAAGAAATGAAATAATAAGTCTTTTGAGGATCTGGAAAAATAACAACCTTCATATACTTCTGGTGAAAATACATAATGTTGCAGCCACTTTGGTAAACAGCTTGGCGGTTCCTTAAATGGTTGAACATAGACCTATCTTGTGACCCAGCAATTTCACTCCTACTATGTACCCAAGAGAATTAAAAACATATGCTTACACAAAAGCTTGTGCACAAATGTTTATAGTAGCATTACTTATAATAGATAAACATTACAAGTAATCCAAATGTCCTTCAATTAATGAAGATATAAAACCATAAAATAATGGAATGTTATTCAGTAATAAAAAGAAATGAGGCTGGGCGCGGTGGCTCAGGCCTGTAATCCCAGCACTTTGGGAGGCCGAGGCGGGCGGATCACAAGTTCTGGAGATCGAGATCATCCTGGCTAACAAGGTGAAACCCTGTCTCTACCAAAAATATATAAAATTAGCCAGGCTTGGTGGTGGGCGCCTGTAGTCCCAGCTACTCATGAGGCTGAGACAGGATAATAGCGTGAACCTGGGAGGTGGAGCTTGCAGTGAGCCCAGATCACGCCACTGCGCTCTAGCCTGGGTGACAGAGTAAGACTCCATTTCAGGAAAAAAAAAAAAAAAAAAAGGAAGAAGTGAAGTGCTGATACACGCTATAACATGAATAAATCTTGGAAACATTGTGCTAAGTGAAAGAAGCCAGTTACAAAATACCACATATTGTGCAATATGCAAAACTCAGTATTATACTTTCCGTTTTTATGAACTATCCAAAATAGGTCAGTCTATAGAGACAGAAAGATTAGTAATTGACCAGTGTTGATCGAGGTGGAAATGGGGAGTGACTACTAAAGAGCACAAGGTTTCTTTTGGGAGTGAGGAAATATTGTACAATTAACTGTGGCTGTGTTCATACAACACTGTAAATATACTAAAAAAAAAAACTATATATTTTTAAAGGTTGAATTCTGTGAATCATATCTCAATAAAGCTGTTGTTAAAATGTGAGGGAGGAGTTGAATAAATATAGCATATTCATACAATCAAATATTATGCTAGCATTAAAAATTATAATGCAGATGTCTGCACATTTACAGAAAAATGTTAATGTGTAGATACGTGAAAAAAGTTATAAACCTGCATATATGTTATATAAGTCTGAATGTTTGTGTATATGCACTTAGAATGTTACAGAAGAATATATACCAAAATCTTGAGTGATTATTTCTTAATGGGAAATTACTGGTGATTTTTGCTGCTTCTTTTTTTATGCATTATCTGAATGTTTGTAATGATATCTTACTATTTGAGTAATTGTGAAAATAAAAACTTGCAATTAAAGTGTTTAACATACAATTCAAAGTAGAGAAAATATAAATTTCTATGAGTTCCTGAGAATCTTTAATGTTTCTGGTATTTTAATTAATATAAATTAAGGCAAGATACTTATGTATCTATTAAACAAGCAAACATCACCAGCAGTGATTATTCACAATGCTGGTAAGGGTATGGAAAAAGCAGGATTTATGCATAACTAAAGTAATCATAAATTGGAGCAAACATCCTGGAATGTAATTTGGCATTACGAATCAAGGGCCTTAAAAATATACCTCAGATTCAGTGATAACAGTATTAGCAAACACTGTGATAGAGCACTTACTATGTGATAAACACTAAGAATTTTTCATATACTATCTCATTTAATTCTAAAATTTGTCCTGTAATACAGTTGAGATTATTATCTCTATCTTATACATGAGGAAATTGAGATATCAGTGAGCTCTCTAAATTCCCCCAGGTTACACACTTGTAGAGTGGTAGAATTAGAATTAGGACTTAAAACATTCTGTTTTCACAGTGCATGCCATTAACTCTCTGGTATACAATTAAACCATCCATCTTCTTCTGGAAATCGGTTTTAAAGAAATGATCAGAAATGTGCACGAAGCTTAACCTATAAAGATGTTCTTCACAGAATGATATGTAACAGTGTGAAAAAAAGAAACCACTTAAATATCCATTATTAGGAGAATAGTTAAAATTGTGGCATGTCAATACGATGGAAGTTAATTTTGAAATGTTAGTAATATCAGAAAATGGTATAATTCTAAACAAAGAAAGCAAGTTATAGAATTACTGTATATAAATTATGAAAAAAATCCATCAAAATGAGAATGAAAGGTCAAAATGCTGACAGGGATTACCTCTAACTAGTAGGATAATAGTTGACTTTTCTGCAACATTCCATTTTTCTGTGCTTTATGAATCTTCCTTAATGAACACACATTTCTTTGAAAATGAAAAACAATAAATAACGAACAAAAAATGAAACAAACAAGTCCAGATATAGGGATGGGTGAACATGGGATGTGCAGCAACAGTATTGTTGGGAGTATTGATGGCCATGACCTTTGCTTTTATAGCCATAGGAAGACAGTGAAAGGAAAGAGTGACTGCCCCGTGGGACCCTTGGCAGTAACATACTTTAAAGCGAAAGATTAAGCTTCTTAAAATTTAAGATGAGTAAAGTTTTTTCCCTCTTTGTGCCAGTTGAGAGAAAACGACAGACAGAGATGAAGAAAGAGAGACATTGCAGAGAGCTTCACAGTCTGTCCCCCAGAGTTGAGGACTCACCCATTTTCCTTCGGTCCCATTTAACTCAAACTCAACCTTTCCTTCAAAGCAGCTCTTAGTTGTTTCCACCCCAGTAGGAAAGTATTTTTTTAATTGCTTGGTAATCGAGAGAGCTAACATTGCGAGAAAGAGAAATATAATTAGTGTTTTCATAGCTATATACCATGTCCACATTTCTCAAAGTGACAGCATGCCAAAAGATTGATCAAGCCAAGGATAAATAAGAAAGCATCTTACTAAAGCATCAACTGGACTCTGACATCAGGATTGTTATATATATATAACTTTAATTGCAAGTTCTTATTTTATCATATATATCACAAATATATATCATAATTATAAATTATGACAAATTAATTAAAACAAATGCATCTTAAAATTTTAAAGAAGTAGAAGCAAACTTTTGATATGTCTCTGTGATCTATATCCATCTATCTAAACACAATATAGATATAGATCACAGAGACATGGAAAGTTATCTTCTACTTCTTTGAAGTTTTAAAATTTATTTATTTTCAATTTTTTCACATTTCTTTTTACTCAGGTGACAGAACTTCATATGTGCTGCTCTGAATCTTGCTTTGTAATTGTGGTAAATATATATAACAAAATTTACCAATTTATCCATGTTTAAGTGTACAGTTCAGTGGCATTAAGTACATTCATGTTGTTGTACAATTGTAACAACTATCTCTAGAAATCTTTTTAACTTTTATTTTTAGGTGAGGAGTAAAAGTGCAAGTTTATTGCATAGGTAAACTTGTGTCATAGGGGTTCGTTGTGCAGATTATTTCATCACCTAGGTATTAAGCCTATTACCCATTAGTTATTTTTCCTGATTCTCTCCTTCCTTTCACCTTCCACCCTCTGAAAGGCCTCAGTGTGTGTTTTTCCCTTATATGTGTCCAGGTGTTCCCATCATTTGGCTCCCATCGTCCCAAAAGGAAGCCTGTACCCATTAAAGAATAACTCTCCATTCTCCCCACGCCAATCTCCTGGCAACCACCATTCTATGTTCTCTTTCTACTAATCTGACTAGGTAACACATATACATGAGATCTTACATGATTTGTTCTTTGCTGACTATCTTATTTCATTTAAGATAATGTTCTCAAGGTTTATGCATCTTGTCACATGTGTCAAACTTTTCTTCCCTTATACAGCTGAAAAATATTCCATTGTAATTATATACTATGTTTTGTTTATCCCATTTATTTGCTGATAGACAGATAAATTATTTTCATCTTTTGGATAGTGTGACCACTGTTGTATGAACATTGTTGAGCAAGAATATGCTTGAGTTCATGCTACCAGTACCATTGAATGTATAACTGGAATAGAAATTATATGATAATTCTCTGTTTAAATTTTTGAAGATCACCATACTCTTTTTAACAGTGACTGCCACATTTAACATTCCCACCAGTAATTCACTAGAATTTCCAATTTGTCCACATCCTCAAGGAGACATATAATTGCCCTTTTAAAAAAATATAGCTATCATAATGAATATGAAGTAGTATCTTGTAGTTTTGATTTCCACATTCCTAATGACTTATGATAAGAAGTTTTCGACTTCAGATTCTGAGGCCCGGAGCAAGATGGCCGAATAGGAACAGCTCCAGTCTCCAACTCCCAGCGCCAGCGACACAGAAGACCGGTGATTTCTGCATTTTCAACTGAGGTACTGGGTTCATCTCACTGGGGAGTGCCAGACGATCCGTGCTGGTCAGCTGCTGCAGCCCGACCAGTGAGAGCTGAAGCAGGGCGAGGCATTGCCTCACCAGGGAAGCGCAAGGGGGAAGGGAATCCCTTTTCCTAGCCAGGGGAACTGAGACAAACAACAACTGGAAAATCGGGTAACTCCCACCCCAATACTGCACTTTAAGCAAACAGGCACACCAGGAGATCATATCCCACAACTGGCCAGGAGGGTCTCACGCCCACGGAGCCTCCCTCATTGCTAGCACAGCAGTCTGTGATCTACCAGCAAGGCAGCAGCGAGGCTGGGGGAGGGGCACCCGCCATTGCTGAGGCTTAAGTAGGTAAACAAAGCTGCTGGGAACCTCGAACTGGGTGGAGCTCACAGCAGCTCAAGGAAACCTGCCTGTCTCTGTAGACTCCACCTCTGGGGACAGGGCACAGTAAACAATAACAAACGCAGCAGAAGCCTCTGCAGACACAAACGACTCTGTCTGACAGCTTTGAAGAGAGCAGTGGATCTCCCAACACGGAGGTTGAGATCTGAGAAGGGACAGACTCCCTGCTCAAGTGGGTCCCTGAACCCTGAGTAGCCTAACTGGGAGACATC
>NC_037689.1:86690682-86702936 GCF_003255815.1 Theropithecus gelada | reverse complement strand
TTAGGACCTTCTCTGCATTAATTACTCTAGCCATCAATTCTTCCACTCTTTTTTCAAGATTTTTAGTTTCTTTGCGCTGGGTACGTAATTCCTCCTTTAGCTCTGAGAAGTTTGATGGACTGAAGCCTTCTTCTCTCATCTCGTCAAAGTCATTCTCCGTCCAGCTTGATCCATTGCTGGCGATGAGCTGCGCTCCTTTGCCGGGGGAGATGCACTCTTATTTTTTGAATTTCCAGCTTTTCTGCCCTGCTTTTTCCCCAACTTTGTGGTTTTATCTACCTCTGGTCTTTGATTATGGTGACGTACTGATGGGGTTTTGGTGTAGGTGTCCTTCCTGTTTGATAGTTTTCCTTCTAACAGTCAGGACCCTCAGCGGTAGGTCTGTTGGAGATTGCTTGAGGTCCACTCCAGACCCTGTTTGCCTGGGTGTCAGGAGCAGAGGCTGCAGAAGATAGAATATTGCTGATCAGCGAGTGTACCTGTCTGATTCTTGCTTTGGAAGCTTCCTCTCAGGGGGATACTCTACCCTGTGAGGTGTGGGATGTCGGACTGCCCCTAGTGGGAGATGTCTCCCAGTTAGGCTACTCAGGTTTCAGGGACCCACTTGAGCAGGCAGTCTGTCCCTTCTCAGCTCTCAACCTCCGTGTTGGGAGATCCTCTGCTCTCTTCAAAGGTGTCAGACAGAGTCGTTTTTGTCTGCAGAGGTTTCTGCTGCGTTTGTTATTGTTTACTGTGCCCTGTCCCCAGAGGTGGAGTCTACAGAGACAGGCAGGTTTCCTTGAGCTGCTGTGAGCTCCACCCAGTTTGAGCTTCCCAGTGGCTTTGTTTACCTACTTAAGCCTCAGCAATGGCGGGCGCGCCTCCCCCAGCCTCGCTGCTGCCTTGCGGGTAGATCACAGACTGCTGTGCTAGCAATGAGGGAGGCTCCATGGGCGTGGGACCCTCCCGGCCAGGTGTGGGATATAATCTCCTTGTGTGCCCATTTCCTTAAAGCGTAGTATTGGGGTGGAAGTTACCGGATTTTCCAGTTGTTGTGTGTCTCAGTTCCCCTGATTAGGAAAAGGGATTCCCTTCCCCCTTGCGCTTCCCAGGTGAGGCGATGCCTTGCCCTGCTTCAGTTCTCGCTGGTCGGGCTGCAGCAGCTGACCAGCACTGATTGTCTGGCACTCCCTAGTGAGATGAACCCAGTACCTCAGTTGAAAATGCGGAAATCATGGGTCTTCTTTGTCGCTAGCGCTGGGAGTTGGAGACTGGAGCTGTTCCTATTTGGCCATCTTTCTCCACCCTCTTGTTTTTTTTTTTCTAATCTGTACTTTATCTCTATTCTTATCTTTACAATTTTCTTCTTCCTGCTAGCTTAAAGTTCAATTTGCTTTTCTTTTTTTAAGTTTAGGCTATGGATTTGGAATATTTCTCTTGTTTTAATGTATCCATTTACAGTTTTAAATTTTCCTCTTATCACTGTGTTAACTGTTTCCAATAAGTTTTGCTATATTATGGTTTCATTTATATTTTTCCCAAAATATTTTGTAATTTTGCTCATGAAGTCTTCTTTGTCCCATTGGTTGTTTAAAATGTGTTAATTTCTACATTTGTGAATTTTATAATTTTCCTTCTGTTTTTGATTTCTAGCTTAATTCCACTATGAGCAGAAAATATACTTTATATGATTTCAACCTTTTCAAATTTATTAAGATTTGTTTTGTGGCTTAACATGTTATTTATCTTGGGGAATAATACATATGCACTTCGTAAAAATTTGTGGTCTGCTATTGTGGGGTGGAGTGTTCTGTGTATGTCTGTTAGGTCTAACTTGTTTATTGTGTAGTTAAAGTTTTCTGTTTTCTTTTCTTTCTTTCTTTTCTTCTTCATCTTTTTTTTTAAAATTATACTTTAAGTTCTGGAATACCTGAGCAAAACGTGCAGGTTTGTTATGTAGGTATATACGTACCATGGTGGTTTGCTGCACCCATGAACCCGTCATCCTCATTAGGTATTTCTCCTAAGCTATCTCTCCTCTTTATCCCCCACCCTGCAACAGTCCATGATGTGTGATGTTCCCCTCCCTATGCCTATGTGTTTTCATTGTTCAACTCCCACTTATGAATGAAAACATTCAGTGTTTGGTTTTCTGTTCCTGTGTTAGTTTGCTGATACTGATGGTTCCCAGTTTCATCCATGTCCCTGCAGAGGACATAAACTCATTCTTTTTTTATGGCTGATTAGTATTTCATGGTGTATATGGGCCACATTTTCTTTACCCAGTCTAATATTGATGGGCATTTGGGTTGGTTCCAAGTTTTTGCTATTGTGAATAGTGCTGCAATAAACATGCATGTGCATATGTCTTTATAGAAAAATGATTTATAAACCTTTGGGTACATACCCAGTAATGGGATTGCTGGGTCAAATGGTATTTCTAGTTCTAAATCCTTGAGGAATTGCCACATTGTATTCCAAAATGGTTGAATTCATTGACAATTTTACCAACAGTGTAAAAGAGTTCCTGTATCTCCACATCTTCTCCAGCATCTGTTGTTTCCTGACTTTTAATGGTCACCATTCTAACTGGTGTGAAATGGTATCTCGTTGCAGTTTTGATTTGCATTTCTCTAATGACCAGTGATGATGAGCTTTTTTCATATGTTTGTTGATCTCACTTCTTTTGAGAAGTACCTGTTCATATCCTTCACCAACTTTTTGAAAGGGTGGTTTGTTTTTTCTTGTAGATTTGTTTAAGTTCCTTGTAGATTCTGGATATTAGCCCTTTGTTAGATGGATAGATTGCAAAAATTTTCTCTCATTCTGTTGGTGGCCTATTCTCTCTGATGATGGTTTTGTTGTTTTTTGATTTTGTTTTGTTTTGTTTTTCCTGTGCAGAAGCTCTTTAGTTTAATTAGATACCATTTGTCAATTTTGTCTTTTGTTACCATTGCTTTTGGTGATCCAGTCATGAAGTCTTTGCCCATGTCTATGTCCTGAATGGTATTGCCTAGGTTTTCTTCTTGCGTTTTTATGGGTTTAGGTCTTACATTTAGATCTTTAATCCATCTTGAGTTAATTTTTATATAAGGTGTAATGAACAGATCTAGTTTCAGTTTTCTGCATATGGCTAGCCAGTTTTCTCAACACCATTTATTACATAGAATATTCTTTCTTCATTGCTTGTTTTTGTCAGGTTTATCAAACATCTGATGGTTGTAGATGTGTGGCATTATTTCTGAGGCCTCTGTTCTGTTCCATTGGTCTATATCTCTGTTTTGGTACCAGTACCATGCTGTTTTGGTTACTGTAGCCTTGTAGTATAGTTTGAAGTCAGGTAGAATGATGCCTCCAGCTTTGCTGTTTTTGCTTAGGATTGTATTGGCTATACAAGCTCTTTTTTTGGTTCCATATGAAATTTAAAGTAGTTTTTCTTTCCAATCCTGTGAAGAAAGTCAATGGTAGATTGATGGGAATAGAATCAAATCTATAAGTTACTTTGGGCAGTGTGGCCATTTTCACAATATTGATTTTTCCCATCAATGAGCATGGAATGTTTTTACATTTGTTTGCGTCTTTTCTTATTTCCTTGAGCAGTGTATTGTAGCTCTCCTTGAAGAATTCCTTCACATTTCTCGTAAGTTGTGTTCCTAGGTATTTTATTCTCTTCGTAGCACTTGTGAATAAGTTTCCTCGTGATTTGGCTCTCTGTTTTTCTATTATTGGTGTATAGTGATGCTTGTGATTTTTGCACATTGATGTTGTATCTTGAGACTTTGCTGAATTTGCTTATCAACTTAAGGAGTTTTGAGGCTGATACAATGGGGTTTTCTAAATATACAATCATGTCATCTGCAAAGAGAGATAATTTGACTTCCTCTCTTTCTATTTGAGTATCCTTATTTCTTTCTCTTGCTTGAATATCCTGTCCAGAACTTCCAATACTATGTTAAATAGGAGTGATGAGAGAGGGCATTCTTGTGCCAGTTTTCAAAGGGAATGCTTCCAGCTTTTGCCCATTCAGTATGATATTGGCTGTGGGTTTTTCATAAATAGCTTTTATTATTTTGAGATATGTTCTATGAATACCTAGTTTACTGAATGTTTTGGGTATGAAGCAGTGTTGAATTTTATCGAAGGCCTTTTGTGCATCTATTAAGATAATCATGTGTTTTTTGTCATTGGTTCTGTATATGTGATTTATTACATATATTGATTTGCATATGTTGAACCACCTTTGCATCCCAGGGACAAAGCTGACTTGATTGTGGTGGATAAGCTTTTTAATGTGCTGCTGGATTCAATTTGCTGGTATTTTATTGAGAATTTTTCACATCAATGTTTATCAGGGATATTGACCTGAAATTTACTTTTGTTGTTGTGTCTCTGCCAGGTTTTCATATTAAGATGATGCTGGCCTCATAAAATGAGTCAGGGAGGAGTCTCTCTTTTTCTATTGTTTGGAATAGTTTTAAAAGGAATAATACCACCTCCTCTTTTTACCACTGGTAGAATTCGGCTGTGACTCATCTGGTCCTGGGCTTTTGTTGCTGTTGTTGTTGTTGTTGTTGTTAGGCTATTAGTTACTGCCTCAATTTCAGAAGTTGTTATTGGTTTATTCAGAGATTCGATTTCTTCCTAGTTTACCTTGGGAGGGCGTATGTGTATGGGAATTTATCCATTTCTCCTAGATTTTCTAGTTTATTTGTGTAGAGTTGTTTATAGTATTCTCCAATGGTAGTTTTTATTTCTGTGGGATCAGTGGTGATAGCTCCTCTATCATCTTTTATTGTGTCTATTTGATTCTTCTCTATTTTCTTCTTTATTAATCTGGTTAGTGGTGAATCTATTTTGTTAATCTTTTCACAGAAACAGTTCCTGGATTCATTAATTTTTTGAAGGCTTTTTCTTGTCTCTATCTTCTTCAATTCTGTTCTGATCTTAATTATTTCTTGTCTTTGCTAGATTTGGAATTTGTTTGCTCTTACTTCTCTAGTTATTTTAATTGTGATGTTAGGGTGTCAATTTTAGATCTTTCCCGCTTTCTCATGTTGGCATTTAGTGCTATAAATTTCCCTCTAAACACTGCTTTAGATGTGGTCCACAGATTCTGGTATGCTGTCTGTTTGTTATCATTCGTTTCAAAGAACTTATTTATTTCTGCCTTAATTTTGTTATTTACTTAGTACTCATTCAGGAGCAGGTTGTTCAGTTTCCATGTAGTTTTGTGGTTTTGAGTGAGTTTCTTAATCCTGAATTCTAATTTGCACTGTGGTCTAAGAGACTGTTTGTTATGACTTTCATTCTTTTGCATTTGCAGAAGAGTGATTTACATCCAATTATGTGGTCGATTTTACAATAAGTGCTATGTGGTGCTGAGCAGAATGTGTATTTTGTTGATTTGAGGTGGAGAGTTCTGTAGATGTTTATTAGGTCTGCTTGGTCCAGAGCTGAATTCAAGTACTGAATATCCTTCTTAATTTTCTGTCTCATTGATGTGTCTAATATTGACAGTGGGATGTTAAAGTCTCCCACTATTATTGTGTCGGAGTCGAAGTTTATTTGTTCGTCTCTAAGAACTTGCTTTATAAATCTGGGTGCTCCTTTATTGGGTGTATATATGTTTACGATAGTTAGCTTTTCTTGTTGCATTGATTTCTTTAACATTATTTAATGCCCTTCTTTGTCTGATATTTGTTGGTTTAAAGTCTGTTTTATCAGGGACTAGAATTGCAACCCTTGTTTTGTTTTGTTTTTGTTTTTCTTTCCATTTGCTTGGCAAATCTTCCTCCATCCCGTTATTTTGAGCTTATGCACGTCTTTGCACATAAGATAGGTATCCTGAATATAGCTCACCAACGGGTCTTAACCCTTTATCCAATTTGCCAGTCTGTGGCTTTTAATTGGGACATTTAGCACATTTACATTTAAGGTTAATATTGTTATATGTGAATTTTATCCTGTCATTATGATGCTAACTGGTTACTTTTCCCATTAGTTAATGCAGTATCTTCATAGTGTTGATGGTCTTTACAGTTAGTGCTTCCTTCAGGATATCTTGTAAGGCAGGCCTGGTGGTGACAAAACCTCTCAGCATTTGCTTGTCTATAAAATATTTTGTTTCTCCTTCACTTATGAAGCTTAATTTGGCTGGATATGAAATTCTGGGTTACAAAATTCTTTTCTTTAAGAATGTTGAAAGTTGCGCCCTACTGTCTTCTGGCTTGTAGGGTTTCTGCACAGAGATCCACTGTCAGTCTGCTGGGCTTCCATTTCTGGGTAACCCAACCTTCCTCTCTGGTTGCCCTTAACATTTTTTTTTCATCATTTCAACCTCAGTAAATCTGATGATTATGTGTCTTGAGGTTGCTCTTCTCGAGGAGTATATTCATGGTGTTCTCTGTATTTCTTGAATTTGAATGTTTGTCTTTCTTTCTGGGTTGGGGAAATTCTTCTGGATAATATCCTGAAGTGTGCTTTCCAACTTGGTTCAATTCTCTCCATCACTTTCAGGTACACTAATCAAACTTAGGTTTGGTCTTTTCACATAGTCCCATATTTCTTTGAGACTTAGTTCATTCACTTTCATTCTTTTTTCTCTAATCTTGTCTTCACACTTTATTTCATTAAGTTGACCTTCAATTTCTGATATCCTTTCTTCCACTTGATCTATTCGGCTATTAATACTTCTGTATGCTTCATGAAGTTCCCATGCTGTGTTTCTTAGCTCCATCAGGTCATTTATGTTCTTCTCTAAACTGGTTGTTCTAGTTAGCAATGCCTCTTATTTTTTATCTAGGTTCTTAGCTTCCTTGCGTTGGGTTAGAACATGCTCCTTTAGCTCGGAGGAGTTTGTTATTACCCGTCTTCTGAAGCCTACTTCTGTCAATTGGTCAAACTCATTCTCTGTCTAATTTTGTTCTTTTGTTGTTAAGAAGTTGTGATCCTTTGGAGGAGAAAAGGCATTCTGATTTTTGGAATTTTCTGTCTTTTGGCTCTGGTTTTGTCTTTTCTTCATGGATTTATCTACCTTTGGTCTTTGATGTTCATGACCTTAGGATGGAGTTTTTGCGTGGTCATCCTTTTTGTTGATGTTGATGTTATTGCTTTCTATTTGTTAGTTTTCTTTCTAACCGTCAGGGCCCTCTTCTGCAGGTCTGCTAGAGTTTACTGGGAGTTGACTACAGACCTTGTTTTCCTGGGTGTCATCAGTGGAGACTGAAGAACAGCAAAGATTGCTGCCTGTTTCTTCCTCTGGAAGCTTCATTGCAGAAGGGCACCTGCAAGATGCCAACCAGAGCTCTCCTGTATGAGGCCTCTGTCAAAGTCTTCTGGGAAGTGTCTTCCCATTAGGAGGCACTGGGGTTAGGGACCCACTTGAGGAGTCAGTCCCTTAGCAGAGCTTGAGTGCTGTAATGGGATATCTGCTGCTCTCTTCAGAGCCAGCAGGCAGGACTGTTTAAGTCTGCTGAAGCTGCACCCACAACCACCCCTTCTTCCATGTGCTCTACCCCAGGGAGATGGGAGATTTATTCATAAGCCCCTGACTGGCACTGCTGCCATTCTTTCAGAGATACCCTGCCTAGAGAGGAGGAATCTAGAGAAGCAGTCTGGTTACAGTGGCTCTGCTGTGCTGTGTTGGGCTCCACCCAGTCTGGGCTTCCTGGTGGCTTTGTTTACACTGTGAGAGGAAAACTGCCTACTCAACCCTCAGTAATGACAGATACCCCTCCCCCAACCAAGCTCAGGCATCCCAGGTCGACTTCAGACTGCTGTGCTGGACTCAAGAATTTCAAGCCAGTGGACCTTAGCTTGCTTGGCTCCTTGGGGGTGGGATCCACTGAGCAAGACCACTTTGTTTCCTGGCTTCAGACCCTTTTAAAGGGAGTGCATAGTTCTATCTCACTGGCATTCCAGGTGCCACTGGGGTATGGAAAAAAAAACTCCTGCCGTTAGCTCAGTGTCTGCCCAAATGACTGCCCAGTTTTGTGCTTGAAACCCAGGGACCTTGTGGTGTAGGCACTTGAGGGAATCTCCTGGTCTGTGGGTTGCAAAGACTGTGGGAAAAGCATAGTATCTGGGCCCAATAGTACAGTCCCTCATGGCATGGCCCCTCATGTCTTCCCTTGGTTAGGGGAGGGAGTTCCCTGACCATTTGCACTTCCTGGGTGAGGCAACACACCACCCTGCTTCTCCTCGTCCTCTGTGGGCTGCACCCACTGTCTAACCAGTCCCAGTGAGACGAATTGGATACCTCAGTTGGAAATGCAGAAATCCCCCACCTTCTGGGTTGGTCTCGCTGGGAGCTGCAGACCAGAGTTGTTCCTTTTTGGTCATCTTGCCCAGGAAATCCTCTGTTTTCTTCTATATATATTCTTTTTTTTTTTTTTTTAATCCACTCCTGAAAGTGGCATGCTGAAGTCTCAAACTACTATTGCAGAACTGGTCTGCTTCTATCTTCAATTTTGTCAAAATTCACTTCATATATTTGGAAGCCACAATGATTTGGTGCATACATGTTTATAATTATTATATCCTCTTAGAGAATTGACCATTCTATTAATACGTGATATCCTTTTTGACTCTTATGGCAGTCTTTTACTTAAAGTCAATTAATTCTGATATTAATATAGTCAGCACAGCTTTCTTTTCTTTACTATTTGCATTGTTTTCTGTCATTTTGCTTGCAACCTATTTGTTTCTTCAGATACAAATTGAGTCTCTTGTATACAGCATATAGTAGGACCATGGTTTTTTTTTTTTTTTTTTTTCATATTTTCAGTTTATGCCCCATGAGTAAGAGTAACCCATTTACAGTTAAAGTAATTACAAGTAAGTTAGGATTAACTACTGCTTTTTTTTTTGCAATTAATTTATTTGCCTTGTATATTTTTGTGTCTCATTTTCTCTATCACTGCATTTTTTGTGTTTCAGTAATTGTTGTAGTAACTCGTTTTGATACTTTTATCAACTATTTATTAATTTTTAATTTTTAAGTTTTATTGGGACATATGTTTATATATTGTGGGGTACCTGAGATATTTTGATGCAAGCATACATTATTTAATCATCAATCACATCAAGGTAAATGGGGGTATTGATCACCCCAAGCATTCATCATTTCTTTGTGCTATGAATGTTCCAATTGTGTTACCTTTATTATTCTAAAAGTTATAACCAACTATTCCTGACTGTAGTCACTCTGTTGTGCTATCAAATACCGTATCTTATTTATTGTATCACATATTTTCGTTTCATTAACCATCCCCCACTCCCTTGCACTACACTCCCTTGCATCTGATAACCATCATTCTACTATCTCCATGAGTTTCATTGTTTTAATTTTTATCTCTTACAAATGTGTATCATTCATTTTGATTTTTTTAGACATTTTCTTTGTTGTTGCCATAGGGATTATATATATAATATCCTAAAGTTACAACTATCTAATTTGAATTCATACCAACTTATAGTTTTATAAACATTTTAAGTATTTGTCTTTTAAATTCTAGAAAAATTTTAAAAAGGGAGTTTGTGATTCTGTTTTGCATTGCTATAAAGGAATACCTGAGACTGAGTAATTTATAAAGAGAAGAGGTTTATTTGGCTCACAGTTCTGCAACCTATACATGAAGCATAGTACTGGCATCTGATTCTGGTAGAGGCTCAGAAAGCTTATAATCATGGCAGAAGGAGAAGGGGACCCAGTGTGTCACATAGCATGAGCAAGAGAGAGGTGGGATGTGCCAAGCTCCTTTGAACAACCAGATCTTCCATTAACTCCCAGAGAAAGAACTCACTCATTACCATGGGAATGGCACCAAGCCATTCATGAGGGATCTGTCTCCATGACCCAAATACCTCCCATATCCAACACTGGAGATCACATTTCAAAATGAAATTTGGAGGAGACACTCACCCAAACTATATTAGAGTTACAATCAAAAATTGCAATAATACTGGCTTTTATATTGGCCTATATGTTAACTTTACCAATGAACTTTATATCTTCATTTGACTTTGTGTTACTCTTTACCATCCTTTCATTTAAATCTCACAGAATTCCTTTAGTATTTCTTGCATGGTATATGTAATGGTAATAAACTTGCTCAGCTCTTGTTCATTGGTAATGTCATAATTTATGTTTCATATTTAAAGGACAGACATTTTTAGAAATATAGCTCTCAGTTGAGAGTATTTTTCCTTCAGAATTTTTAATATATAATCCCATGGCCTCTGGCTTCCATCATTTATGATGAGAAATTGGCTGACTCTTATTGAGAATCCCTTGTCCATGATGGTCACTTTTCTCTTGCTGGTTTCAGATGGTCTCTGCCTTTGGCTTTGATAGTTTTCTTATAATTTGTCTCAGTGTTGTTTTCTTTGGCAGAATCCTACTTGGAGTTTTTTTAGCTGCCTAGATTTATAGATTCATGTATTTATCAAATTTGGGAAGGTTTTGGTAAGTATTGCTTTAAATAATCTTTTTTCCCCCATTTCTCTTTCTTCTCTCATTCTGAGACTCCCATAATAAGTATGTTGGTCTGTTTATGTTTTCCCACAAGCTCCTTAGACTCTGTTTACTTTCCTTCATTCTTTTTTTCCTTTTCCTCAGACTCAGTAATTTAAATTATCATGTACGTAAGTTCACTTATTCTTCTTCATGTTCAAAGATGCTGTTGGACCTCTCTATTCAATTTTTTATTTTAGCTATTTTAGTTTTTAGCTCCAGAATTTCTGTTTGCTGTTTTAAATAATTTATCTTTGTTCATATGTCATTTTGTTTTTTGAATAATTTATATCTCTTTGTTCACATATCATTTTCCTATTTTTTTTTAAATATCAGTCCATGTTTTCCCTAACCATTTTGTGCATATTTAAGATAATTTTTGTAAACGTCTTTGTTCGTCAAGTTCATTGGGTTGTCGTGGGAACACTTTCTGCCCATTTAGTTTGTTAGTTTCACACATGATTTTCTGTTTATTTGTGTGACTAGTAATCTTTGTTGTTGTTTTAAAATTGGACATTTGACCATTTTAATGTGGCAACTCTGAAAATCAGTTTATCATGCTTCTCTATCATTTTTTATTATTTATTTATTTATTTATTTATTTATTTTTACATTTTTAAAAAATATTTATTTGAGAAACATGTGAAAGCATGACAGAACACTTCATAGGCCACTTTACATAATAAAATAGGTAAACAATAGTGTATATTTTTGCAAACATAAAAGCTCAGGTATAATAGTAGCACAGGCATAAAGTTATAAGCAGACAAACCATATTCATATTCATAAATAGGTGAAAAAGCAAAATATATAAATATATGTCATTATGGTTGGTAATTGTATATACCCAGCTCAATAATGCAATTCTCTGAAATATGCTAAGAGACAACCCACGTCTTTTCACAAGATGGATCTAAAACCATAAAGGCCACCGCCATATATGCAGCCACCCTAGAAGCCAAGAAATTTTATCTTTCACAAATGCACATGTACAAAAAAGACATCTCATTTGTTTAGGAAGTTTCAATGTTTTGGTGTATACACACAAGGCTTACACACAAAGTCAATGTTGTGACAATGCACTTTTGTGGAATCAAATTTCTGTCCAAAGTGGCGGGAAAAAAGTCTGTCCCAGCTCACAGAGAGAGACAAGTTCACCTTTTGTATTTGCTCTCTTCAGGTCCTTGGCCAGTTGAATGGTGCCTGACTATGCTGCAGGCAGATCTTTCCTGCCCACTTTATTCAGACCTAATTACTAATCTCCTCTGCAAACACTCTCAAAGACACACCCAAAATAATGCTTTACAGGTTTCCTAGGTGTTCCCTAATATTGTCAAATGGACACCTAGAATTAACTCCACAAGTCCACCCCTTGTCAATTTGGCATCCAGATGCATCTCTATAAACCATACTTAATTTCCAAAATAAAGATGATAACAAGGTAATAGTTCTGCCTAATAAGATGCAACTTGACTGTATACAATCAAAAACACACTAATCCCTTCCCCAGAATTCAGCTTTAAAGATTTCAACATTTGGTATTTTAACCTTTTGGAACTGTGATTTTTGGAATTTTACACATTAGGGATTTTGATCTTTCCGGGATTTCAACATTCAGGATTATGGATGGGATTGTCTCTGTTGGGATTATGATCCAAACCCCTTTAAATATATATTTTTTAAATTTATTTATTATAATTATACTTTAAGTTGTAGGGTACATGTGCATAACGTGCAGGTTTGTTACATATGTATACTTGTG
>NC_037689.1:86658925-86680702 GCF_003255815.1 Theropithecus gelada | reverse complement strand
TTATTATACTTTAAGTTGTAGGGTACATGTGCATAACGTGCAGGTTTGTTACATATGTATACTTGTGCCATGTTGGTCTGCTGCACCCATCAACTCGTCATTTACATCAGGTATAACTCCCAATGCAATCCCTCCCCCCTCCCCCCTCCCCATGATAGGCCCCGGTGTGTGATGTTCCCCTTCCTGAGTCCAAGTGATCTCATTGTTCAGTTCCCACCTATGAGTGAGAACATACAGGCACTTCTACTCAGAGCCCTTTCAAGAGTGACAACTACCAGGCTTGGCTTGGTTATGATTATGCCCATTCACTGGAATGAGTGGCCCTGTGATTATGCAGTGGGAAAAAAACAGGTATTACTTTGTCTTAACAGATGAGGAGAGAGACAGATTGGAAGCAGTAGGGGGAAATGAATGAGAAAAAGAAATTTCAATGTCTGCAGAAAGTAGTATTAAAATAAATACAAACCCCTGAACAAGAAAGTCAGTGTGCTGGGAGATGATTGGAATAGATGATCAGTTAAAGAAGCTCAAGTCTCTGTAAAAGGAAAGGACTTAGATGCATTATAACCTGAGCACAAAGTGCCTTTACTACTTGCCAGTGACTGTTGGCAAATTGGAAACACACAAGACCAAAAGGTCACCAGAAGTCACAAGGCATCCAGTGTAGTGCTTGACTGCCAGTGGGCAGGATTTTCAGTCTGGGGAAATCCTGTATTTCTGGCTAGAAGAAAGTGTTACACATTGCTAGTACATGTCTAAAGCATGCCTTTACAGTCCACCTTCAGTGGAGGTACAGAGCAGTGAGGGTGAAGAAAAGGAGGTAAGAAACTAAATTAATGCCTACTAAGTGTCAAGCACTGTTATTTAAACTTCGCAACACTTGAGGTAAATAGTATCTACTTTTTTTTAAATCTTGATTCTATCCCCTCTTGGAGAGTCACAACACACATTACCATATCAAAGACTTCAATGGGTCCTGTAAATAAAAGTTAAACATATAACTAACATGTTTTTCCTGGTTGAACAGTTTCACAATTGATTTGGTTATGGAACCCTCATTGTTTTCTAGAATACTCATTAATATTTCAATAAGCAATAAGTCATTCTGTTTCAATTCTCTTGTCTAAAATGTAAGGTCTGTAGTATTTTAAAGGCCAAGTATGGTGACACATTTCATTTCACTTGACCTATAAAAATAACCCTGTGAAATTAATATTGTTAACATACCTGCTTTACACTTTAGGGAACTAAAGATAGTGGAGGCTAACAAGCTCCTAGTTATACAGCTGCTGACTGGCAGAGCCAAGAATTGAATTCAACTCTTCCTTGTCTAAGTCAAATAAGTTTTTTTTTGTTGTTGTTGTTGTTGTTGTTGTTGTTTTGAGACGGAGTCTCGCTCTGTCCCCCAGGCTGAAGTGCAGTGGCCGGATCTCAGCTCACTGCAAGCTCCGCCTCCCGGGTTCATGCCATTCTCCTGCCTCAGCCTCCCGAGTAGCTAGGACTACAGGCGCCCGCCACCTCGCCCGGCTAGTTTTTTTTTTTTTGTATTTTTAGTAGAGACGGGGTTTCACCGTGTTAGCCAGGATGGTCTCGATCTCCTGACCTCGTGATCCACCCGTCTCGGCCTCCCAAAGTGCTGGGATTACAGGCTTGAGCCACCGCGCCCGGCCCAAATAAGTTTTTAATGAAGTCTTTAACTCTAAAAGTTATGAGTCTATGAGCTGTGTGACTTTGAGTTATTTTTTTTCCATTTCTGAGTCTATTTTTCCATCCCAAATGAGCAGGTAGGATTATATAATTTCCAAAGGCTTTGTGGAATCTTAGATTTTAATTCTCAATCATAAGTATCTCAGGTCAAGCTGAATTTTTTTTTTCAAAAGTCTAGATTACCAAACCCAAGGAAAGTGAAAAATGTTTGTAAATATGGTGGTATTTTTAGCCACACATGTCATTTAGGTTCTGAGACTTCTAGGACAAACAAATTTCTGAATTTGAGCTCTCAGATAAGCTAGTTTGAGAAAATTTCATGCCACTCTTACCATTCCCATCTAGCTAGTATCTCAACAAATGATAGCAACAACTGTCCTGTCAAAAAAGCTTGATGGGCTTCTCTAGCTACTGAATTGACCTGGATGAGTGGGTAGCTCCCCAAATGTTAATGTCCCTGCTTATTTCCTAGAACCAGGCAGCCTAGTCTACTAGAAAAACCTAGGCAAATAATTAGTAGGAATTAAACTATCCTGGCTTAAGGAGGTACACTACTGTTTCTTTCCCATGGTCAGTGAGAAAGACCCATGGGAGACTGTTGGCAGAGAGCCTGTTTCACCCTGCCAGAATAGAGCTCATTTTTTGGTCTATGCATAGAGTAGCTGGAGTATTTCAGGAGTCAAAGTGAACTCGACTTAGCCTCTCAAAGGCCAATCTACCTTGACTCCTGAATCCTTCGGCTCCTCTTTAGAGCCCATATTTCCATCATCCACATGTAAGGCTTTGGCTTTCAATTCAGTCTGAGGAATTCTTAGCAGGTTGTAGGTTCTTGACACTTCAGTGTTCTAAGCACAAGAAGGGAGCTTACAGCTCTATTGTAACTTCCCACCTAACACAGGAATCACTTCTGTAACATTCTAGTCAGGTTATCCTGAAAGAGAATCTTCCTTACTTCCTCCCTCCCGCCTTCCTTCCTCCTGTACTCTCTCTGTCTCTGTGTGTGTGTGTTTTTTTTTAACTCTTTCTCTCTCCCTTTTCCTCCTTTCAACTCTTTCTTCTCTCCTTCAATAATTCTTTTTACTCAATTGTTATACCAACATTTGGAATGCCTATGTACAGGGTCTGACCCTGGAGATACAAAGTCAAAAGAGGCCAAAGTACCTTTAAGTATCAGAGAGTCTGATATCTGAAGCTAAGCTTTCCACTCATTTCCTGGGCTCCAACCCCTTCCACCTTCCCAGAGGTCTCACTCTAGTAATTATTATGCCCTTTCGTAGATGTCTTCATACTCTGTCATCATAGACTCCTACTCATTGGTCTTGAGGCATGCTCAAGATTTCCATCTTTAAAAAATCTCTGCATCCTATGTCTCACTGCAGTTATTGCCCTCTCTCCTTCTCTTCACAGCTAAACTTCATGAAAGAGTTAACTATAGTTATTATCTCTGTTTTTTTTCTTCCCACTCACTTTCAACCCACTTTTGAGATCTACTCACATCACTCCATTGACACTGCCTTCACTAAGAGGAACAATGATTTCCCTTTCAGTCTAGCCAATGGACTTTGTCCATCTTATTCAAATGTTTTCCCAGTACCTAGAAGAATGTCTGTAACAAAGTCTGTACTCAATAAATATTTGTGGAATTAATGTGTGATGTTTTTTCAGGCCTTAATTTGCCAAATTCTTACATGATCTGAACAGTTTGCCATGCAACATTTCCTTTCACTGGCTTCTGTGACACTATATTCTGGACATTTTCCTCTTACCTCCCAACTTCTCCTTCCAATCTCCAATAATAGTGATTCCTCTTCTACTAACCTTTAAAATGTACAGTTTGGACCCTTCTTTATGCATTCTTCTGTACTGACACATTCTCAATAGTTACTTCATCCATGGCCATGGCCTTTACATGATGATTTCTCTTCAATCTATTCCTCAAGTTCAGACCTTTGTCTTAAATTCCAAACCAGTATATCTACCTGCCTACTAGGCATGGCCACTGGATGTCCTACAGTCACCTCAAACTCAACATGTTCAAAATTGGACTCTTACAACCCATCATCCCCCAAAATTAGTCTGTACCTTCTCTAGTGCCCTTGGTTCACCAAATACCACTGCTATCTTCCCAGTTGCTCAAGCCAGAAATCTGGATATTCATTGCACTTAAAATTAATTTCAAATACTACCTCATCCAGGAAATCATGATCAACATTAACACTGATGAATCATGTTAATAGCATATCTTTAGTGTGATGCATTGAAAACAACACTTTATGTCTTGGTCTTCCTCACCAAAACCCATAACATACAGCCTAGTTATAATAAAAACACCAAAGAAATTCCAATAAAGGTACATTCTGCAAAATGCTTGACAGCATTCCTCGTAAGTTTCAAGATCATCAAAACAAGTCTCAGACAACTGTCACAGCCTCTTGGCTAATGAGCCTAAGGAGACATGACAACTAAATAGCTCTTGTGTCTGGACCTGGAATTTGCTCCCTGCCTTTTTTTTAATCTAGAAAACTTATACTCATTTTTCGGGCCTCAGCTTTAATGTCACCACTTCAAGAAAGCCTTTCTTGACTCCGTAGGCTAAGTTAAATTTCCTTCTTTGCTCTCAAGCATCACCACATGATTTTTCTCAGAGAAGACTCCTTAATTCCTATAATGGTTTGCTTAGTGTACATATCTCTCTACTAGACTGTAAGTGCCTTGCAAATGAGGACCTATCACTAACAAACTGCTGTATCTCCAGGATATCAAACACAGGCTGGAAAACTGGCATACAGGCCAAATCTGTCCACCACATTTTTGGAAAGAACATTTTATTGGAACACAAACGTGCTCATTTATTTATGTATTGTCTATGGCTGCTGCTTTCACACTATAATAATAAAATTGGGTAATTTAAACAGAGATGTACAGCCCACAAAGTTTAAAATATACACAATGTAGCTCTTTACAGAAAACGTTTGCTCATCACTGGCCTAGAACGGTGCCTAGTACATGCTGGGCCATTATTAAATATTTACCAATTAGTTAATTAGTAAATTTGCCTCAATAGAATAAAATACACATTTGTTGAGTCTTTTGATTATTTTTAATTAATCTTGAGTTTTAGGTAGAGTTACCATCTCCTTAACTACAGAGGAATTTCTTCAAAGGCAGGATTGGATTGGTTTTTCTATTTGGATTCCTAACAATTCTTAGTTCTGGGATTTCTAAGAGAACTGCTGTCACAGTGTCCCCTCCCATTTTTCAAGCCCTCCATCACACCGCCCATTTAACAGCAGCAAGATAATGACTAACATTAAACACCTTGGCTAATTCTCTTCAACAGACAAAACCAAATAAACTTATACTGTGGAAAAACTTCCTAGGTAGAAATATCTGCCATCAGAGGAAATAGTGGAGCCCTGAAAATACAGCACTCTCAGATGAAAACAAACAAACAGAAAATTGCTTAAGGACAAAGAGAGCCTGACATAGAAGAAGATGAAATAGGAGACAAATTTGGGTCCTGTGCCAATCTGGTCATTAACTAGATATCTAAAGCCAGGCAATTCACTCAGCCTCTCTGAACTTCAGTTTTCCCACATGCAAAATGATAGACAGGACTTAATTTGTAAGTCTTTCACTATAGCCATGTTGGTCCTAAAGAAAATGTTAAGGCCTACTTCTGAGAAGCCTAATGGCAGCTCAGAGTAATGACTGTGCTCAACTCAGTGAACCACAAGTTCCCCTGTGCAGCCCACATATGTCTCTGACTAATACAAGTGGCAACACAACTTAGTTATTGCTTAATGAATGCTGTTTATTTTAAAGGCAAATGGTTTTTAAATTTTTTTCATTGCTTCTTAGTTTGCATTGTTGTTATTTTCTAGCATTTTTTAAACTTTTATTTTAGGTTCAGTGGCACAAGTGCAGGTTTGTTATATAGGCAAATTGCATGTTGCAGGGGTGTGGTGTACAGATTATTTCATCATCCAGGTGATCAGTATAGTATCCAATAGGTAGTTTTTCGATCCTCACCTTCCTCCCACTCTCCACCCTCAAGTAGGCCCTGTTGTCTGTTATTCCATTCTTTTTGTCTATATGTACTAAATGTTTAGTTCCTACTTATAAGTGAGAACATGGGGTATTTGGTTTTCTATTCTGTTAATTCACTCAGGATAATGGCCTCTACATCCACCCATGTTGCTGCAATGGACATAATCTGATTCTTTTTCATGGCTGCATACTCTTCCATGGTGTATCTGTACCACGTTTTCTTTATCCAGTCGACAATTAACGGGCATTTAGGTTGATACTATGCCTTTGCTATTGTAAGTAGTGCTGCAATGAACATACACATGCCTTTGTCTTTATGGTAGAATGATTTATATTCTTTTGGGAATATACTCAATAACGGGATTGCTGGATAGAGTGGCAAGTTTTTTGAGGAATCGCTGCACAGCTTTCCACAATGGTTGAACTGATTTACATTCCCACAAGCAGTGTATAAGCATTCCCTTTTTTCTACAACCTACCCAGCATCTGTTATTTTTGACTTTTCAGTAATAGTCATTCTGACTGGTATGAGATTGTATGTCATTGAGGTTTTGATTTGCGTTTCTTTTTTTTTTTTATGAGTAAGTCCATTTTTATTAATTGATTCATTGATTTTTACATTTATATACCCCTCCAGATAGAAATTTGCATGTGAAAAGTGTGAGGTAGGGATGTGATTTTATTTCTTTTTATAAACAATTAGCTGTTTACGTCAATGATAATCACTGAAAACCCCACCTTTTTCTATTTGAAATAGCTCTTTACCATATTACTTCTGATACTAAAACACTACAATGCATTTTAATACATGTTGCAACAAATTTCAGTATAATGCAGACTTTACTTTTAAGAAATGATGTTGGATATTACTTCATGCTCTTTCTTCTTGATGAAATTTTTAATCACTTTATTATCTCCCAATATTAAGTCAAGTAGAATTTTGAATAAATTTTAACTTAATAAGAAAATTAAGTTGGGGAGAGGTAAAACCATGTCTTTATCTTTAAACAAGAACTTTGTATGACTCTTCATTTTACCGTGTGTGTGTGTGTGTGTGTGTGTGTGTGTTCCTTAGGAAGTTTCTGAAGGGTGTATTAATATTATTGTTTAAGCAACTAATATCTTGACATGACATATAGTTAATCCAACTACTTTTCTTTTTTTTTAAATTATACTTTAAGTTCTAGGGTACATGCGCACAATGTGCAGGTTTGTTACATATGTATACATATGCCATGTTGGTGTGCTGCATCCATTAACTCATCATTTATGTTAGGTATATCTCCTAATGCTATCTTTCCCCCTTACCCCCTCCCCACAATAGGATCCAGTGTGTGATGCTCCCCTTCCTGTGTCCAAGTGATCTCATTGTTCAGTTCCCAACTATGAGTGAGAACATGCAGTATTTGGTTTTCTGTTCTTGTAATAATTTGCTGAGAATGATGGTTTCCAGCTGCATCCATGTTCATACAAAGGACACGAACTCATCGTTTTTTATGGCTACATACTATTCCATGGTGTGTATGTGCCACATTTTCTTAATCCAGTCTGTCACTGATGGACATTTGGGTTGATTCCAAGTCTTTGCTATTGTGAATAGTGCTGCAATAAACATACATATGCATGTGGCTTTATAGCAGCATGATTTAAACTCCTTTGGGTATATCCCCAGCAATGGGATGGCTGAGTCGAATGATATTTCTACTTCTAGATCCTTGAGGAATCGCCACACTGTTTTCCACAATGGTTGAACTAGTTTACAGTCCAACCAACAGTGTAAAAGTGTTCCTATTTCTCCACATCCTCTCCAGCACCTGTTGTTTCCTGACTTTTTAATGATCGCCATTCTAACTGGTGTGAGATGGTATCTCATTGTGGTTTTGATTTGCATTTATCTAATGGCGAGTGATGATGAACATTTTTTCATGTGTCTGTTGGCTGTATGAATGTCTTCTTTTGAGAAGTGTCTGTTCATATCCTTTGCCCACTTTTCGATGGGGTTGTTTGATTTTTTCTTGTAAATTTGTTTGAGTTCTTTATAGGTCCTGGATAGTAGCCCTTTGTCAGATGAGTAGATTGCAAAAATTTTCTCTCATTCTGTAGGTTGCCTGTTCACTCTGATGGTAGTTTCTTTTGCTGTGCAGAAGCTCTCTAGTTTAATTAGATCCTGTTTGTCAATTTTCGCTTTTGTTGCCATTGTTTTTGGTGTTTTAGACAAGAAGTCCTTGCCCATGCCTATGTCCTGAATAGTATTACCTAGGTTTTCTTCTAGGGTTTTTATGGTTTTAGGTCTAACATTTAAGTCTCTAATCCATCTTGAATTAATTTTCCTATAAGGAGTAAGGAAAGGATTCAGTTTCAGCTTTCTACTTATGGCTAGCCAATTTTCCCAGCACCACTTATTAAACAGGGAATCCTTTCCCCATTTCTTCTTTTTGTAAGGTTTGTCAAAGATCAGATGCCTGTGGATGTGTGGTATTATTTCTGAGGGCTCTGTTCTGTTCCATTGGTCTATATCTCTGTTTGGTACCAGTACCATAATATTTTGGTTACTGTAGCCTTGTAGTATAGTTTGAAGTCAAGTAGTGTGATGCCTCCAGCTTTGTTCTTTTGACTTAGGATTGTCTTGGCAATGTGGGCTCTTTTTTGGTTCCATATGAACTTTAAAGCAGTTTTTTCCAATTCTGTGAAGAAAGTCATTGGTAGCTTAATGGGGATGACATTGAATCTATAAATTACCTTGGGCAGTATGGCCATTTTCACAATATTGATTCTTCCTATCCATGTGCATGGTATGTTCTTCCATTTGTTTGTGTCCTCTTTTATTTCACTGAGCAGTGGTTTATAGTTCTCCTTGATGAGGTCCTTCGTATCCCTTATAAGTTGGATTCCTAGGTATTTTATTCCCTTTGAAGCTATTGTGAATCGGAGTTCATTCATGATTTGGCTCTCTGTTTGTCTGTTACTGGTGTATAAGAATGCTTGTGATATTTGCAGAGTGATTTTGTATCCTGAGACTTTGCTGAATTTACTTATCAGCTTAAGGAACTTTGGGTTGAGACAATAGGGTTTTCTAAATATACAATCATGTCATGTGCAAACAGGGACAATTTGACTTCTTCTTTTCCTAACTGAATACCCTTGATTTCTTTCTCTTCCTGATTGTCCGAGCCAGAACTTCCAACACTATGTTGAATAGGAATGGTGAGAGAAGGTATCCCTGTCTTGTGACAGTTTTCAAAGGGAATGCTTCCACTTTTTGCTCATTCATTATGATTTTAGCTGTGGGTTTGTCATAAATAGCTCTTATTTTTTTGAGATACGTTCTATCAATACCGAATTTATTGAAACTTTTTAGCATGAAGAGCTGTTGAATTTTGTCAAAGGCCTTTTCTGCGTCTATTGAGATCATCATGTGGTTTTTGTCTTTGGTTCTGTTTATATGCTGGATTACATTTATTGATATGCATATGTTGAACCAGCCTTGCATCCCAGAGATGAAGCCCACTTGATCATGGTGGATAAGCTTTTTGATGTGCTACTGGGTTCGTTTTGCCAGTATTTTATTGAGTATTTTTGCATCAATGTTCATCAGGGATGTTGGTCTAAAATTCTCTTTTTTTGTTGTATCTCTACCAGGCTTTGGTATCAGGATGATGTTGGCCTCATAAAATGAGTTAGGGAGGATTCCCTCTTTTTCTATTGATTGGAATAGTTTCAGAAGGAATGGTACCAACTCCTCCTTGTACCTCTGGTAGAATTTGGCTGTGAATCCGTCTGGTCCTGCACTTTTTTTGGTTGGTAGGCTATTAATTATTACCTCAATTTCTGAGCCTGTTATTGGTCTATTCAGGGATTCAACTTCTTCTTGGTTTAATCTTGGGAGAGTGTAAGTGTTCAGGAAATTATCCATTTCTTCTAGGTTTTCTAGTTTATTTGCATAGAAGTGTTTATAGTATTCTCTGACGGTAGTTTGTATTTCTGTGGGGCCAGTGTTGATATCCCCTTTATCATTTTTTATTGCATCTATTTTATTCTTCTCTTTTTTCTTCTTTATTAGTCTTGCTAGCGGTCTATCAATTTTGTTGATAGACCAGCTCCTGGATTCATTGATTTTTTGAAGGGTGTTTTGTGTCTCTATTTCCTTCAGTTCTGCTCTGATCTTAGTTATTTCTTGCCTTCTGCTAGCTTTTGAATGTGTTTGCTCTTGCTTCTCTAGTTCTTTTAATTGTGATGTTAGGGTGTGAAATCTATATCTTTCCTGCTTTCTCTTGTGGGCATTTAGTGCTATAAATTTCCCTCTACACACTGCTTTAAATGTGTCCCAGAGATTCTGGTATGTGGTGTCTTTGTTCTCATTGGTTTCAAAGAACATCTTTATTTCTGCCTTCTTTTCGTTATGTACCCAGTAGTCATTCAGGAACAGGTTGTTCAGTTTCCATGTAGTTGAGTGATTTGATTGAGTTTCTTAGTCCTGAGATCTAGTTTAATTGCACTGTGGTCTGAGAGACAGTTTGTTATAATTTCTGTTCTTGTACATTTGCTGAGGAGTGCTTTACTTCCAACTATGTGGTCAATTTTGGAATAAGTGTGATGTGGTGCTGAGAAGAATGTATACTCTGTTGATTTGAGGTGGAGAGTTCTGTACATCTCTATTAGGTCCACTTGGTGCAGAGATGAGTTCAATTCCTGGATATCCTTGTTAACTTTCTGTCTTGTTGATCTCTGTAATGTTGACAGTGGGGTGTTAAAGTCTCCCGTCATTATTGTATGGGAGTCTAAGTCTCTTTGTAAGTCTCTAAGGACTTGCTTTATGAATCTGGGTGCTCCTGCATTGGGTGCATGTATATTTAGGATAGTTAGTGCTTCCTGATGAATTGATCTCTTTACCATTATGTAATGGCCTTCTTTGTCTCTTTTGATCTTTGATGGTTTAAAGTCATTTTTATCAGAGACTACTATTGCAACCCCTGCTTTTTTTGTTTTCCATTTGCTTGGTAGATTTTCCTCCGTCCCTTTATTTTGAGCCTTTGTGTGTCTCTGCATGTGAGATGGGTCTCCTGAATACAGCAAACTGATGGGTCTTGACTCTTTATCCAATTTGCCAGTCTGTGTCTTTTAATTGGAGCATTTAGTCCATTTACATTTAACGTTAATATTGTTATGTGTGAACTTGATCCTGTCATTATGATATTAGATGGTTGTTTTGCTCTTTAGTTGATGCAATTTCTTCCTAGAATCGATGCAGTTTACATTTTGGCATGTTTTTGCAATGGCTGGTACCGGTTGTTCCTTTCCATGTTTAGTGCTTCCTTCAGGATCTCTTGTAGGGCAGGCCTAGTGGTGACAAAATCTCTAAGCATTTGCTCGTCTGTAAAGAATTTTATTTCTCCTTCACTTATGAAACTTAGTTTGGCTGGATATGAAATTCTGGGTTGAAAATTCTTCTCTTTGAGAATGTTGAATATTGGCCCCCACTCTCTTCTGGCTTCTAGAGTTTCTGCCGAGGGATCTGCTGTTAGTCTGATGGGCTTCCCTTTGTGGGTAACCCGACCTTTCTCTCTGGCTGCCCTTAACATTTTTTCTTCATTTCAACTTTGGTGAATCTGACAATTATGTGTCTTGGAGTTGCTCTTCTCTAGGAGTATCATTGTGGCGTTCTCTATATTTCCTGAATTTGAATGTGGCCTGCCTTACTAGGTTGGGGAAGTTCTCCTGGATGATATCCTGAAGAGTGTTTTCCAACTTGGTTCCATTTTCCCCATCACTTTCAGGCACACCAATCAGATGTAGATTTGGTCTTTTCACATAATCCCATATTTCTTGGAGGCTTTTTTCATTTCTTTTTTCTCTTTTTTCTCCACACTTCTCTTCTCGCTTCATTTCATTCATTTGATCTTCAATCACTGATACTCTTTCTTCCAGTTGATTGAGTCAGTTACTGAAGCTTGTGCATTTGTCATATAGTTCTCGTGTTATGGTTTTCATCTCTATCAGTTCTTTCAAGGTCTTCTCTGCATTGATTATTCTATTTATCCATTCATCCATTCTTTTTTCAAGGTTTTTAGTTTCTTTGCACTGGTTATGTAGTTCCTCCTTTAGCTCTAAGAAGTTTGATCAGCTGAAGCCTTCTCTCAACTTGTCAAAATCATTCTCCGTCCAGTTTTGTTCCATTGCTGGCGATGAGCTGTGTTCCTTTGGAGGGGAAGATGTACTCTGATTTTTTTGAATTTCCAACTTTTCTGCACTGCTTTTTCCCCATCTTTGTGGTTTTATCTGCTTTTGGTCTTTGATTATGGTGATGTACTGATGGGGTTTTGGTGTGGGTGTCCTTTCTGTTTGTTAGTTTTCCTTCTAACAGTCAGGACCCTCAGCTGTAGGTCTGTTGGAATTTGCTTGAGGTCCACTCCAGACCCTGTTTGCCTGGGTATCAGCAGCGGAGGCTGCAGAAGATAGAATATTGCTGAACATTGAGTGTTGCTGTCTGATTCTTGCTCTGGAAGCTTCATCTCAGGGGTGTACCCTGCCATGTGAGTTGTGAGGTGTTGGTCTGCACCTAATGGGGGATGTCTCCCAGTTAGGCTATGCAAGGGTCAGGGACCCACTTGAGCAGGCAGTCTGTCCGTTCTCAGATCTCAACCTCCATGCTGGGAAATGCACTGCTCTCTTCAAAGCTGTCAGACAGGGTCATTTACCTCTGCTGACGTTTCTGCTGCTTCTTATTTAGCTATGCCCTGTCCCCAGAGGAGTCTACAGAGGCAGGCAGGCCTCCTTGTGCTGCGGTGAGCTCCATCCAGTTCGAGCTTCCTGGCAGCTTTGTTTACCTACTTAAGCCTCAGCAATGGTGGGTGCCCCTCCCCCAGCCTCACTGCTGCCTTGCAATTAGATCTCAGACTGCTGTGCTAGCAATGAGGGAGGCTCTGTGGCTATGGGACCCTCCAGGCCAGGTGTGGGATATAATCTCCGGGTGCGCCATTTGCTATGACCCTTGGTAAAGTGCAGTATTAGGGTGTGAGTTACCCGATTTTCCAGGTGTTGTGTGTCTCAGTTTCCCTTGGCTAGGAAAAGGGATTCCCTTCCCCCTTGTGCTTCCCAGGTGAGGCAATGCCTCACCCTGCTTCAGCTCTCACTGGTGGTTCTGCACCAGCTGACCAGCACCAATTGACTGTCACTCCCTAGTGAGATGAACTTGGTACCTCAATTGAAAATGCAGAAATCACCCGTATTCTGTGTCACTCACACTGGGAGCTGGAGGCTGGAGCTGTTCCTATTCGACCATCTTGGGCACGCCCCCTACTTGCATTTCTTCAATGACTAGTAATATTGATCATTTTCTTCATATCCCTGTTGGCAATATGTATGTCTTCTGTTAAAAGTATATGTTCCTGTCTTTTGCCCACTTTATAATGGGGTTGTTTGAGTTTTGCTTGTAAATTTGTTTAAGTTCCTTGTAGATCCTGGATATTAAACCTTTGTCAGATTTATGGTTTGCAAAAATTTTCTCACATTCCATAAGGTTACTGAGATTACTGTTTACTCTGTTGATAGTTTTTTTTTCTTTCTTTCTTTCTTTTTTTTTTCCTGGCAGAAGCTCTTCAGTTTAATTAGGTCCCATTTGTCAATTTTCATTTTTGTTGTAATTGTTTTTGGCATCTTTATCATGAATGTAGAACTTGGAAAAGAGAAATGATTTCAAAGGACAGGAGAAAAATTAAATCCAAAAGGTTTTGAGAGGTGAGGAGGTTGGAAAAGCATGGATCTAGGTGGTCTCCAAGGCCCCTTTCAGGCCTGACACTTTATAGTTGTATGATCTTATCTCATCCAACTTCTGAGAACTAAAACAAACTAGCCTTTTAAAGGGCAAGGAACTGCTAGGCATTTGGCATAAGCAGAAAATAATGAAACATTTAAAGACAGAAAGACCAGAGATTAAATCCCACCTTTGTTGCTTCTCTGTGACCTTGGTGGGGCCACTTCACTTTTATGAGCCTCAATTTCCTCTATTATAAAATATGGTCAGTAATGACTATCTCATAAGATCAATACAAAGACTAAATGAAATAAAGTAGTAAAGCATGTGACACATCGTAAACATTCAGACTCTTGAAAAGTATCAAAGCCATTCCATCTCCCTCTCCACTTTCACTTTTTTCCTTATGGCACATCTCTTGTTGTGCTCTTCCTTCATTCTGCTTAGAAATCAGCAAAGCTCCTAAATAGAGGATTTCCCCCTGTTCCTAGTCTACTTCTCTTCCCCTAATATCTACAATACACTCCTTCCACTTGGCCAGTGACAGATAGAACAAGAGGAATTTGAGTACCTTTCAGCAGGCCAAAATTTTAGTCTGATTTGTAATAGGTTTTGCCTATTATTTTTGTACCTCATGTTGGCATTAGTCGAAGCACATAAAACCCTGGAAAAGGGTACTGGTCAAGGTGGTAGGAGGCCTACATGAGTCCATTCCCATCTCTGTGAAGTGGGAAGTTGTATGTATATTGTGGGTGAGCAGGCTGGCATTGAAAGAAAATCTTCAGTGTTCTCTTAGCAATAATGTTCTATAAATCAAAGGACTGATGGTCCAAATTCACTAATATTTGGAAATTGGAAGCAAAGTAGCCTAAAATTCTTGAGCTTGACTTTTCATTTATTTCACAGGACCACGGTCCTAGGCGAGAGAGAAATTCAAGCCATTGTAACTATTCCAGGAAAATGTACCACACATGCAGCTTCTCAGGGCTTCATGTTTATCTGTCTGAGGCATGCGTGTTTGTTCCAGCAAGGAAGGATGCTGATACATTTAAAAGCCATGGTGATGCACTGCCATTCTCCCTGGCACAGTGTGTTGCCAAGACCAATTTTATTCCATAAAAAAATATGTAAAGTTCAGTAATACCTTCTTCCATAAAGCTGTGAGCGTCTGGAATACTAATGATACTTAAGATTTTTCTCTAGGCATCTGGTGGTCATTCAGTTACAAAGGACTACATTTATATTTCCTTTCTTCCATTTAGCCACTTTTCTTTTCCTTTCTCTTTTCGTTTGTACTTCTCCCCAGATTCTCAGCTCCTTTTCTCTACTTCTCTTGTTTTCTTCTTCTTGTATTCCTCATATCTCTTGTCTTTTTCACTTTTTTCTCCTCCCTTTCTTTTCTATCTTTCTCACCTTACACCCTTTCCATTTCTTTTCTAACTTCTTCCTTTTCTCTCATCTTATCTCTGATCTTTTTTCTTCTCTCTTGTTCCATTTTATCTCCAGTTTTCCTCTTCTTCTTTAATCAATTCCCAGTATTGTCAAAGAAAAAAAATCTTATGGCCATTGTCCTCTTTTCAGGAGAGTTGAAACTCCAACTAGAAATATAGAAATAGATTCCATTTAGCATAAAAAGACTTACTCAAGGAGCCTTCCCAGATAGGCCCCACCAAACTCCAGTCAGTCCAATCCCACTAGCCATCTCTTTGTTTCCAAGACCTCTCTACCTCTCTCACTGCTAGGTATCCACTCACTACTAGGCTGCTTTAATCACCAAAAACAATGTAATCAGGAGCTAGCTGTGTAAGTGTACCAAAGTAATACTCAGGTCCCTTCCCCAAAGAGCCTTATAGGCCATAACAGATAATACTTGAAAAAAGCACGTAAAAAGCATAAAATGATCAAACATCAGAGCAATAAACTACCAAGTCTACAACTCTGATATTATGTTGATATGAAACTAAAATTCAGAGAGGAAAATTACCTTACTGTCAGTCAGGGGCAGATCATGTAGGCCTTATTGTGAAATTGGATGATGTTTTAACTACAAAGGGCAGCCCCTTATTGGCCACCCTACCCTTATCAAGGGGCGGAGTCTCATTTGTTTCTGTAATACTAACACCTAGTATAGGATCTTCTCTACTAAATAAGTATTGATTGACTGACCTCTAGGTTAGAACAGAACCTTAAATAGCACTTCTAGAAACTTATCTTGGTTCAACTATTTAAAAAAAAAAAAAATAGGGATTAGTGACAGTATCTTTCTCATAAGATTAATGTGAGGTTTAAATGAGAAAATCCATATAAAGCACTCAGAATAGTGCCTAGAACATGAAAAGTGCTGTGTAATCTTTAGCTATTATTACTATTAACACATATATTCACAGACATTGTGACTCAAGTGTGGTTTTTCTGAATAACTCAAAGATTATAGAGTGTATTTGTGAGTAGGTGTTAAACTTATCTTGACCCTGATCCTAATTTAAAGTAAGGTTTCTTAACCTAGACAAGATTAATATTTTGTTCTGTATAACTTTTTTGTTGGGGTGGGGGCATCCTGTGCATTGTAGCATGTTTAGCTGCATTCCTATTCTTTACTCACTAGATGCTAACAGCACTCCTTCCAGTGGTGTAATAACCAAAAATGTCTCCAGGATTGCCAAATGTTCCCTGATAGGAGAGCCAAAGGGCAAAATTGACCCTATTGAGGAACAACCGACCTCAAAGGATATCAAAGTACAATGCAATATGCTAGCTATTTTAAGTTACAAGAAGCCAAGATAAGTTTGTAAAGCCAGTTGTTCAAGCCTGGGTGAGGAGGAGGTGAAAAACGGGATCTAGGGATTTACAGCTTGCATCTAAATTGAAATTCAGACAGATAAAGCATGCCTGGTAAACTGGTGGGTGAGCCTGCCAGAGGCTTAGGTGACAGAGGATCAAGGAGCCTCCTCAGAGCAGATTCTGAAGGAAGAAAGAGTCAGGTCTGAGGAGCTTATGAAAGTGCTTTTTTGCTGAAACTGAATGAGTAAGAGCTTCAGTAGTACTGATTAGAAATGTCTCTTATGATGAGTTGCTGGGTGCTGACGAGTTGATGGGTGCAGCACACCAACATGGCACAAGTATACATATGTAACAAACCTGCACATTGTGCACATGTACCCTAGAACTTAAATTTTAATTTAAAAAAAAGAAAAAAAAAGAGAAATGTCTCTTACAAGGCAGAATGCAATTGGAGGGAATGTATTTTCCCCTTCTTTGACATAGGCTATCTGATAACTTTGCCATAATGAGGGCTCCTGTGGTATTGCACAAGGAAGGTTGCAGGACTAGGCAGAACAGAGGTGAATAGGAAAAGCAGACATAGATACAAGTAAGATATGTGAAATCCCTGGAAATACTATATAAGATTCCAAGAGGGTCTTTAATTAGTTATGTGGGATCAAGAAACAGTGAAATGTGTAATATTACTGTACTGTTTGTGTGTCTGTATAAGATACTGCAAGTTTGTGAAACCTGAAGATATCCAAGACCCAAACCAATATTGATCAGTAAATATTCATTGAATAAAATGATGATCAAATAAATGGGTCTGCAGATAATGGCTTTCAGAAAACATCAATGTGAGTGCTTGATACTTAGGAAACCTTACTGCCAATCTCCGTTTGACCTTGTGCAGTCATTTCCCTTCACTTGACTTCAATTTCCTCATACTCAGAATAGGGAGGTTGGACTAGATAATCTTTAGGATTACTTTCAGATCTGGCATTCTAGATATCTATGATTCAACACACAGTTGTGGATCAATGAAAACATTCATTTATCTTATAGGACCTTCCCAGTAAACCAGAAATGCTGAGGCCTAGACTTATTCTTGCGATTCCTCTATTCCCTGGTTCACAACCTGGAGGCAGGTGGGTTTTCTATGACATATTCTCGTTATACTTTAATCCATTTTTAAAGAAAAAATAACTCCAGGTGTCCCATTTTATATCTTAATTCTAATTGAACACTCCTGCTGCTGCTTGAAGATTGTCTAGTCTTCTTTCAGTTCCAGTTGCAACCCCTTTATATGAATTAGAGTTTCCAGAGTATTTTCTAGACTCTCTCTTGCCCAGGCCAAATTCAATCTTCCTAGGCCTATTCACCAATGTGGATCTGGGGATCATAATCATTTTTCTCCCCTGCTTGTGTTCAAGTATTGGTCTGGAAATCAGAAAATTGGAGCTCATAATCCTGGCCCTACCACTAACTTGCTCTATTGTGAGTAGCAGATTATTTATTTTTTAAACCACAATTTCCTCAATTGCAAACTGGGGCTAATAATCCCTGCTCTGCCTATGGATTGAATGTGGAGAATGTTTAAATCATGACTTTGAAACAGTATAGAGATCCTGATAATTTGCTATTGTCAAGAGCTGGCCATTAAATCCTGACAATAATTAAATTAACCTAAAATGGGAAAACAAACTGTAGTATATCCATACCATGGAGTACTGTTCAAAAGTAAATGAATAGCAAACGCATTTTGCTATGTGAAAAGTGCCAGATCCAAAAGGCTACATATTTAAATAATTCTATTATATGATTTTCTGGAAAAGGTAAAATTATAGAGATGAAAAATAGATCAGTAGTTACTAGAGATGAGAGTTGGGAGAAGAGATTCACTTCAAGGCTGCAACATGAGATAATTTGTAGAGTGATAAAATTGTTCTGTAAGGAACTGTGAAAGCAGACACCTGGCTCTGTGCAATGGCCAAAATCCATTCAGCTGAAACTCCTGAAAGATATGTATTAATTATGAAAGATAAAATAGTAGAATTACTCTGAGGAAACCTCCCAGAGACTACCTAAACCTAGGGATCAAGTGGTCTACTGATAATAAGACAACCAATAACAAAACATATTAACATCATGTTTCTCTTGACAGGACACTCTGAAAAAGGCCCATTATCTCTCTGGTATTATTTCCTAAAATCCAATCTAATTACGTTAAAACATCAGGAAAACCCAAATTGAAGGACAGTCTACAGAGTACCTGATCACTTCACTTCAAAAGCATCAGGATCACCTAATACAAGGAAAGGCCTCCACACTTCCATCATTTATACCACCAGGAAACCCAGCACGCCCTTTAAAAGCCAAAAAAAATCTTCTCCTGTTCCTGGTAGGGAAAAGGAAAACTATTTTAAATACATGCAGAATATTTTCAATAACGAAGGCCTACACTTGAGGAAAAAAGACTTTACCAGAATGTTATTAAACCTGAGGGAAGGTTATGTACTCCACTCTAGCCTCCTCTAATCTTCTTGTCTCATTTATGAGTGGGACAAAAAGCAAAGAAATACTTGGGAAGTGACATAGGCTCACAAAGAGAATAAGAAGTAACAATTCAATTACAGAACTTGCCCTGCTCCATAAATAACCACAACATCAACAAGACTCCTGTGAAATAATAGTGGATTACAAATAAAAGAAGGTCAAGATGCTGACTTTATTTAAGAAAGAATTTTAAGGAAACTCAAAGACAATAAGGGAGAGCAAACTAGGGACACTGGGAAAAATTAAAGCCTCTGGTGTCTACAACTACAGAAAACATTAAACACAGCCAATTCCTAGCCAGATTAATATGAAATTTCACACTAAATCTCTATTTACTTCAGTTTCTATTATCTAGTGGGAACTTGGGTTATCATGTTATTACATCTGGCTTTCAACATAAAAAGTTAGAATAACACTTTTCTTACTAAAAAGTAAGAAAAACACAGTATGAAAATATAAAGCAAAATCTGAATCAGACTCAAATATGACAGATTTTGAAAAGTCTAGAATGGAAATTTAAAATAACTATGATTGCAATGTTAGGGATGTTAATGAAAATATAGTTAACATTCAGTTACATATGGATAATATAATAAGCACAGATATGGAAACCCCAAGAATAAAATAAAAAATAAATACTAGAAATAAAAGAACCTGTATAGAAGTGAAGAAAGTCTAACGGGGTCATCAGTAGACTGATCACAGCTTAAGAAAGAATCAAATGGCTTAAAGATATTGTCAATAGAAACTTTCAAATCTGAGATAAAAAAAGAAAATAATGTTAAAAACAGAACAAAATACCCAAGAATTGTTTAACAATTTCAAAATATTCAACATGTGTTTAATTGGAATACCAGAAAGAGAAGACAGGATAAAGCAGATGATATATTTGAAGTAGAAATAGCAGACTTTCTGAAAATTAATGAATGACACAAACCCACAATTTCAGGGAGTGTGATGAACGTCAAGCAGGAAACATACCAAAAACATATATCTAGGTATATCATATTTAAATTGTAGGAAACAAAAGAGAAAGAAAAAGAGAAAATCTTGAAATAAGGAGGAAGAGAAAGGTAGGAGAAGAACTTACCTATAGAAAACAAGAATAAGAACTACACTCGACTTCTTGTCGAAATCATACAAGCTAGAAGTCAGTTGGGTGAAATGTTTAAAATGATGGAAGTAAAGCAAAACAAAACACGAATCAAGAATTATATATCCTGAAAAATCATTCTTCAAGAGTGAAAGAGAAATAAAGACACACTCTGACAAACAAAAACTAAAGGAATTAAATACCACCATATCTGCCCTTAAAGGAAAAGTAAGAGGCCCCTTGGAACACCCTCTTCAATAAATAGTGCTAGAAAAAATGGATATCAACAGGCAGAAAAATTAAACTAGCCCTATACCTCTCACTATATACAAAAATCAACTCAAAATAGGTGAATGACTCAAATGTAAGACCCAAAGCTATGACAGCACTAGAATAAAACATAGAGAAAATACTCCAGGACATTTGTTTAGGCATACATTTTATGGCTAAAATCTCAAAAGTACAGGCAACAAAAGCAAAAATAGACAAATGTAATATATTAAATTTAAAAACTTTTGTGCAGCAAAGGAAACAGTCAACAAAGTGAAGAAGGAACTTGTTGAATGGGAGAAAATATTTGAAAACTATTTATCTGACAAAATAATGAAGTCCAGAATATACAAGGAACTCACAAGTCAACAGCAAAAAACAAAACAAAACGAAACAAAAACTAATATTCCCATTAAAAGTGGTCAAATAACCTGAATAGAAATTTTTCAAAGAATACATACAAATGGCCAACATGTACATAAACAAATGCTCAACATCGCTAATGATCAGGGTCATGCAAATCAAAACTACAGTGAGGTATTATTTTACCCCAGTAAGAATGGCTACTATAAAAAAAAATGAAAATTCACAGATTCTTGCAGGGATGTGAAGAAAAGAGAACCCTTATACATTGTTGGTAAAAATGTAAATTAGTACAGTCATTACAGAAAACAAAATGAAAGTTTCTCAAGTGAAAAATGAAACTATCATACAATCCAACAATCCCACTACTGAGTATTTGCCCAAAGCAAAGAAAATCAGTATATTAAAGTGATACCTGCAACTCCATGTTTATTGCAACACTATTCATAATAGCAAAAATATAAAAACAACCTAAGTGTCCATCAACTTAAAGAAAATGTGGACCTCTGCAGACGCAAACGACTCTGTCTGACAGCTTTGAAGAGAGCACTGGATCTCCTAACACGGAGGTTGAGATCTGAGAAGGGACAGACTGCCTGCTCAAGTGGGTCCCTGACCCCTGAGTAGCCTAACCGGGAGACATCCCCCACTAGGGGCAGTCTGACACCCCACACCTCACAGGGTGGAGTACACCCCTGAGAGGAAGCCTCCAAAGCAAGAATCAGACAGGTACACTCGCTGTTCAGCAATATCCTATCTTCTGCAGCCTCTGCTGCTGACACCCAGGCAAACGGGGTCTGGAGTGCACCTCAAGCAATCTCCAATAAACCTACAGCAGAGGGTCCTGACTGTTAGAAGGAAAACTATCAAACAGGAAGGACACCTACACCAAATCCCCATCAGTACGTCACCATCATCAAAGACCAGAGGCAGATAAAACCACAAAGATGGGGAAAAAGCAGGGCAGAAAAGCTGGAAATTCAAAAAATAAGAGCCCATCTCCCCCGGCAAAGGAGCACAGCTCATCACCAGCAACGGATCAAAGCTGGATGGAGAATGACTTCGACGAGATGAGAGAAGAAAGCTTCAGTCCATCAAACTTCTCAGAGCTAAAGGAGGAATTACGTACCCAGCGCAAAGAAACTAAAAATCTTGAAAAAAAAGTGGAAGAATTGATAGCTAGAGTAATTAATGCAGAGAAGGTCATAAACGAAATGAAAGAGAT